>NC_056056.1:203514927-203820635 GCF_016772045.2 Ovis aries
TTCTTTGTGAAGTTTAGGAGACCCGGGTGGTGTATTTTTTCCCCTCACGTCTTTATTAAATCAGACGTAACTAGATGTTAAATTCAACTCTTCTTGTTGCTTAGGAGATGGGCAGAGTCCCTGAAGTCTGAGAATATTACAATAGGTGCTAAGTAACACCATGTTATAAAAGAATATGAAGTTGGATCACTATTCAAGACATGCTGAGAAATGGTAAAACCAGATCTGACAGCATTGATAGTCACCCACTGGCAGCCTTTAAAAAGAGCGGAGATGGAGAGCCTGGATTGAGGGTTCCTCTCAGGGGCAGCTGTTGGAGTGCTGGGCTCACTCCCACCACCGGGGTGAGAAATAGGGGACTCCCTTGTCACTTTAGGGGACATCCCTGGTGGCTCAGACAGTGAAGCATCTGTCTACAATGCAGGGGCAAAGTGGGAAGGGCTTCAGGGTGGTTCTGGACAGTCTCCAGAGTAGGAGGAGTGTGAAGATGTAGGGAAAAAGATAGTCCTGAGAAGGGAGAGAAATGGCAACAGACCAAGGGGACTGTGAGCTGTATTTCTTAGGCCAGCTGAAAAAGGGGATCCATTTCAGTAGACACCAGATGTGAGCCATGTGGATGGTGAGCCTGCCTGGAGGTTTCTTGAGAGGACCTCATCCACGGGGACTCACTGGAAGGATGCAGTGACTAGTAGAGGGGACTGCTGGGAGCCAGTGGGTCAGGGGGCAGTTGAAATGTGGTCATCCATGTTAAGTAGGATGACTATTTAGCTTATCATTGAAATGGGGCCACTTTTTAAAATTTTGATTATTGTTTTTTATAATCTATAGATTTTTCTTTCTTTTAACAACCTTTTTATTTTGTGTTGGGATATAGCGTTTAACAGACAATGTAGTGATAGTTTCAGGTGAACAGCAAAGGGACTCAGCCGTACATATACCTGTATCCATTCTCCCCCAAGCTCCCCTCCCATCCAGGCTGCCACATAACATAGAGCAGGGTTCCATGTGCTCTACAGTCAGTCCTTGTGGATTATCAAAATGGGGCCACTTTTGAGAAATAAATAAAGGGGATGCTATTAACAGGTATGCTGGGGCAACTGATTTAAACCAGAACTGTCTATGCACACAGGCCATATGGTCATCCTGGTGTTAAGGTAACTGAGTGGGTGGTTCCCATAGCCACCTGTATCACTTCACACAGAAGGGTCAACTTCACAAGTGTTCCACTCCCAATGGCCCCGAGTCCAGGTCTTACTAGTCCCAGCCATACAAGACATGCTCTTTTTCTCTAATTCCCATCCTCCTTGATTCTGACCAGAAGGGGTCAGAAGTAGCAGCTGGTGAGTGGGAGAGGGTCCCAGGAAGAGGGGTTAAGACAGGGAGAAAGATGTCCCCACAGCCCTCCCCATCTGTAGGCAAACCCTAAGTGCCCTGAAAAACTGCCCTGCTGGAAAGAGAGAAGCACTCATTTAGATAAAAGTTCAGAATTGTGATTACTACCATACTACATTTGAAATACTGAAATGAGGCTATTTTGTGACTGAAAATGACCCATGTGCCTTGGAAGGACAGGAGAGCTCTTAGATCTGTCTGAAATCTCAGCGAATGCCAGAAAAAGAACCATTTATAGAGGACAGTGGGAGAAAAAAGAAAGCAGCTTTATGACTGTAACCTTTTGAACCTCTTTCATTCATTAACGTATGACTAAAAGAGAATGGAAGTGACAGTCTCATCTGTACAGGGCTCAGCAACTATTCCTAGTGTGAGGTGTTGAGCAGTTTCGCAAGATGCTGAACAGAACCATTTTTCAAGCCCTGTAGTGTAGCAGGTGTAAAACTCACTGCCCTCCGACACACATTCACTTCAATTCAGAAGGTGTGTACAGTATCTAGGGTCCATCAGAGAGGAACCCAGGCAAGCCCTTCCCACGTTCCTGACCCACCAACGTGCAAGAGCCCAACAGGCTCTGAGGGCTCCTGGATCCATCAGGAAGAAGAGATTTCAGTTCCTTCCAGAAACAGAAAGGAGGATTGAATCAGCTGCCTTCTGGAATGTGAAACCATGGAGGGTTTTTGCAGAAGACCGTTCTCTTGCAAGACAGAAGCAATATGGATCCCTGTGTCACTAATTGGAAGAGAGTGATCTAGAAAGCTACCTATCTAGAAAAATCCATGTTGGGTTTTGAACGGTTGTTGCTGAATGAAAAGATGCAGGGATTCTTGGCCTCTGGAAAAGAAGAATTCAATCTGGGGCCAGAGATGAGGCTTGATTGCTCAGAGCTTTTGTGTAATAAAGTTTTATTAAAGTATAAAGGAGATAGAGAAAGCTTCTGACATAGGCATCAGAAGGGGGCAGAAAGAGTACCCCCCTGCTAGTCTTCAGCTGGATGTTACATAGTCACTAGCAGTCTGTTATGGAGAAGGCAGTGGCACCCCACTACAGTATTCTTGCCTGGAGAATCTCATGGATGGAAGAGCCTGGTGGGCTGCAGTCCATGGCGTCGCTAAGCGTTGGACACGACTGAGTGACTTCACTTTCACTTTTCACTTTCATGCATTGAAGAAGGAAATGGCAAGCCACTCCAGTGTTCTTGCCTGGAGAATCCCAGGGACGGGGGAGCCTGGTGGGCTGCCATCTATGGGGTCGCACAGAGTCGGACTCGACTGAAGCGACTTAGCAGTAGCAGCAGCAGCAGTCTGTTAATGAAAGAAACGAATGTCTTAAAATTCAGAATGGCACTAGGCCCCTTACCCATAAGATGCATTTTGGGATAATCTTGGCACCAAATGGTTCATCCTGGGGCATAAAATGATTAACTTGAATCTTGTATAAGGACAGATTACTATACAAATAGTTTCGTTTACATAGATTAGGGGAACAATATCTGAGTATAACATACTGGTTTGTCAAGTAGGTTTGCGGCGTGAGGCAGAACCGACTTGAAGACAGAGTTTGGGGTAAATGTATAGTACATTAGCATCAGTTCAGTTCAGTTCAGTAGTTCAGTCATGTCCGACTCTTTACGACCCCATGAATCGCAGCATGCCAGGCCTCCCTGTCCATCACCAACTCCTGGATTTTACCCAGACTCACGTCCATCGAGTCAGTGATGCCATCCAGCCATCTCATCCTCTGTCGTCCCCTTCTCCTCCTGCCCCCAATCCCTCCCAGCATCAGACTTTTCCAATGAGTCAACTCTTCGCATGAGGTGGCCAAAGTACTGGAGTTTCAGCTTCAGCATCATTCCTTCCAAAGAAATCCCAGGGCTCATCTCCTTCTGAATGGATTGGTTGGATCTCCTTGCAGTCCAAGCATAGCTTAAGACAAACATTTCCATAAGAAAAATGCATTGGTTGTCTCAAGGTTTGAGAATAGTTAACTTCAGGTGAAACCAGGTGTCATTTTGGAAACATAGTATTTTAAGAGAAATCTCCTTTTAAATTTGTATAGAGAAGAAAAATGTATCGTTAGTTTGTTCGCTTAAGAGAGATAAAGATAAAAATGTCTGACACTTGCAGGCTATTTCCTCCTTTTGGAGACCCCTGGCCTTCCTGCCTGTTACCCTCTCAGTTTTGTTATGAACAATAAACATGTATTGTTTTAAGCCCCTGAAAAAAAATGCCTGGCCCTGAGAAGCATCAAGGAATATGAGCTAGTGTAATGATTTACCGGGCATCTGCTGTGCCATCTACCATCTACATCTACTGTGCCAGAGACATGCCTTGTTGCTGTTGTTAAGTTGCTCGGTCATGTCCAACTCTTCGCAACCCAATGAACTGCCGAGTGCCAGACTTCCCCGTCCTTCACCATCTCCTGGAGCTTGTTCAACTTATGTCCACTGAGTCGGTGATGCCATCCAATCATCTCATCCTCTGTTGCTCCCTTCTCCTCCTGCCTTTAATCTTTCCCAGCATCAGGATCTTTTCCAATCAGTCAGCTTTTCCCATCAGTTGCCCGAAGTATTGGAGCTTCAGCTTCAGTCCTTCCAATGAATATTCAGGGTTGATTTCCTTTCAGATTGACTGGTTTGACATGCCTAATCTCATTTAATACTTCAAACAACCCTATAAAGTTCAAGATCCAAGGTCCAGTTATAGAGTTAGGATTTCAATCCAGGTTTTTTCTGCTGTGGCTTGTTGGCATTCCAGGAGTGGCCTGCATTCTTCTCAACAGAGAGAAGATGATAGACTTTCCTAACTTTGTGGACTCCTTTGCTGTCAACTGTGGTGGTCAAGAGTAGGGACCTTGGAAACAGATGGTCTGCATTCACATCTGCTTCTGAGCCTTGCATACTGTGAACTTGAGAGATAGTCAACCTTTCTGTGTCTTACAAAGGGGAATGACAATAATGATATCTATTTCATGCCAGGTTTAAATGAGTTAATATGCACAAAAGGCTTAAGAAATTTTGAGTATATGTTTAAAAATGTTGACTGTTATTACTATGCTTTGATCTCATTTCCTAGATACTTGGAGCCAGAACTCTCTATGGCCCATGGGTTGAGTAAACACTATCCTGATACCACAGGACGTTAATCTGCCCTTGCAGGCCTGACTCTGTACTGTCCTCTCTGGTTGGCCAGGACCCCTCATGGCCCCTCTCAGAGTTCAGGCTCATCCTGTCTTGAACATTGTTCTTGTTGCCCTGTTCCTGCCCACCTCAACCCCTCTGCCTGCCTCTCCCACCTCCCCTCTCTGCGTATTTAGATCTAGATTCTTTCCAGTATATTTTATCCCAGAGATTAAATCTGTATCTGTGATGACCAATCTTTTGTCTCGTTGCTTCTCTCTTTTCACGTTATTTGCTTTTCTTAACAAAGGAAACTCACAACTTCAGTTCAGATTTCCTTCTGCAGAATTTTCCCCAAAGATAAAGTCCTTCTCAGGAGGCTACTTGGAACAGGACTCTGGAAGCTTCCTTTTTCCTTTTGTTTGTGGGCAGAGTTTCCTGTTGCCTGTAAGGCTGAGCTGGCCTATCCTCTAATCATTCTTGGAGGAAAGGACCCTCCAAGGGGCCTCTCCCCAACTTTGTTGGTTAACTGGGCATCTACAGTGAACTCTCAGTGGCCAAGTCTGAGGAGTCGTGATCCCCTCCTCACTGCGCACACTTTTTTTTGGCATTTCAGTTTCTATCACCAGATCAGTATTGGTTCCACTGTGTATGTGTGTGCACTCAGCTGTATCTGACTCTTTGCAACCCCGTGGACTATAGCCCATCAGGCTCCTCTGTCTATGGAGTTTTCCAGGCAAGAATACTGGAGTGGGTTGCCATTTCCTCCTCCAGGGGAATCTTCTCAACCCATGGATTGAACCCATGTCTCTTGTGTCTCCTGCATTGGCAGGCAGGTTCTTTACCACTGCGCCTCCTGGGAAGCATTGGTTCCACCACCAGGCTAAAAATCACAAGCAGAGAAACAGCTTCTTCCCAGAGTCTCATCCGTCTTCACAGCGCACCCCACTCTGTGGTAGACAACGTCTATATTAAGGGTGCTAAATGTGACAGTGGCTTCAAGAGAGCTGGCTCCAGAGTGGGCCAAGAGTTTCTTGTGAGGCAGCCAGACAACAGGCGACAATGTTTGAAGTTGTACCAAGTGTCTGGTCAAAGCAGAGATGGTACGATAAGAAAAAAATTGCCTTAGAAACTGGGAACTGGCAGAAGCTAGCATGTAAGCCATGCTGAGCAGCACATAGGGGGGATTAAGCTGGTCTGAAGGAAGGCAAAGTGAGTGACCAGGGGGTGAAAGCCTGGTGAGCAGGAGGTAGGTCCAGATGGAGTGTCACTCAGGTGGGGAGGGGATGATGAAAGGCAGCTGGGAAAGTGGTGCCAGAGAATAATCCAGTTGAGCCGGAAACTGGATCCCCTGGTTGCAAAGAGGACTCAAAACTTCAAATGTAGAGGTTATGCCTGAAGCGTACCAAAAAAGAGGACTTGTTTTAGAAACGCGGTAGTGCTTGGGGACAAAAATTGGGTTTGAACTGCTATCTATAAAATGCATAACCAACAATGTTGTGCTACTGTAGGGCACAGGGAACTCTGCTCAATGCTCTGCGGCAGCCTGGATGGGAGGGGAGTGTGGGGGAGAATGGATACACGTATATGTGTGGCTGAGTGCCTTTGCTGTTCACCTGAAACTATCACAACATTGTTAATCAGCTGTGTTGTTGTTCAGTCGCCCAATCGTGTCCAACTCTTTGTGACGCCATGGACTGCAGCACAGAAGGCCTCCCTGTCCATCACCAACTCTTGGAGTTTGCCCAAGTTCATGTTCATCGCATTGGTGATGCCATCTAGCCATCTCATCCTCTGACTCTCTTTTCTCCTTCTGCGCTTGATCTTTCCCAGCATCAGAACTTTTCTGATGAGTTGGCTATTTGCATCAGATGACCAAAATACTGGAACTTCAGCTTCAGCATCAGTCCTTCCAGTGAATATTCAGGGTTGATCTCCCTTAAGATTGACTGGTTTGATCTCCTTGCTGTTCAAAAGACTTTTGGTAGTCTAGATTACATAGTCTATATAATTGGCTATACCCCAATACAAAATTAAAAAGTTTTAAAAAAAAAACCTGAGTGTGAGTTTCATTGTAACTATTTGTTAGCTGGTAGTCTTCTTAAAATTACTTAATCTTTCTGTGTCTTTGTTTCTTCATTTTTGAAACGGGGCTGATAGTATCTGCATCTTAGGCTGCTGTAAGAATTAATTGAGATAACGCATCTCAAGCGCTAGCCTAGCGAGGGACCTCACCCAGAGGAGTACTCAATCAGTAAATATTGACTGGGGGCAGTTGGAGCAGGATCTCTGGGGTGGTGCCTAGAATGAGCTGCTCGTCTCCAGAGGGTTGGTTTGTGCCAATAAAGGAAATGTGACACCAGGTTGGATTCAGTAGCTAAGCTGAGATGCTAGTATCCTGGAATTCCTTACAAGGATGGGAACACAGATTTCCACCCTAAACAGCTGATGGATTGTTCTGATAAGTAATCTGAGATAGCCAACTGAGAATGGTGTTTGAGTTTAGAGTGCAGTGTGCAAGCTGAGTCACCAAGTTGTGTCCAACGCTTTGTGACCCCATGGACTGTAGCCCGCCAGGCTCCTCTGTCCATGGAATTTTCCAGGCAAGGTTACTAGAGTGGGGATTTTCCTCCTCCAGGGGATCTTCCAGACCCAGGGATTGAACATGAGTCTCCTGCATCTTCAGGCAGATTCTTTACCACTGAGCCACCTGGGAAGCCCCTAGAGTGAAGTGTTACCTTTAATTCCTTGGAAGCATCAAGGTGGAGAAGTGAAAATGATCTATTTCTCTAGATGACTCCCCCATGGTGATATTTTGCATTTGGATAGTAGGAATGTAGGAATGTACAATGGGATAAGAGTATACACTTTAAGCAAAGGTTCTCAGTCATTAGTGTTGTTAGCATCACCTCATGGGCTTGGTGTAACACAGACTACTAGGCCTCACCCCCAATACCATTTCTGATTCAGTAGGTATGCGAGGAGTTCCCAGGAGGTGCAGATGGCCCAGAGTCCACACTTTGATAACCACAGTTAGTCAGATGGACTTGGTTTTAAATTTCCAAGAGCAGGCACTTTTATAACCTTAGGTAAGTGAACTTGAATCTTGCGAGCTTCAGTCTTCCCATTTGTAAAAGACTAAGACTCTTGAGAGTCCCTTGGACTGCAAAGGAAATCCAACCAGTCCATTCTGAAGGAGATCAGCCCTGGGATTTCTTTGGAAGGAATGATGCTAAAGCTGAATCTCCAGTAGTTTGGCCACCTCATGTGAAGAGTTGACTCGTGGGAAAAGAGTCTGATGCTGGGAGGGATTAGGGGCAGGAGGAGAAGGGGACGACCAAGGATGAGATGGCTGGATGGCATCACAGACTCAATGGACGTGAGTCTGAGTGAACTCCAGGAGCTGGTGATGGACAGGGAGGCCTGGCGTGATTCATGGGGTCGCAAAGAGTCGGACACGACTGAGCGACTGAACTGAACCGAACTGAATAAGACTTCTTGGACTTGCTTTGAATATCAGCTTAAAAATATATTTAAGCGCCTAGTATTTTAAAGAGGTAACTTTATGAGTAGGTGTTAGGGAGGCAGCAGGAATAGGCGGCTTAAAGATCTGGAAACACTATGATCATAAAGGGAATGAAAAGCAGAGCAGAGAAACTAAGCTGTTTTCCCGTTTGGCTCCTTTCTGCCTAGGCTATCAGTCATGAACTTGGGAAGGGGTGGGGGTTTGTGGAGGATGGAGGCACCAAAGCAGCTTTGGAGAAGCTGTTGAAGGGAGGGGGGGTTGGCTATTTTTATCAGAATAGCTATTTCTGGATGTTTTATCAGGTTAGCCACTCCAGGCAAAAATCACATCTCAGAAGGGTTTTGAAGGCAGAGAGGAAACCTCCACTGAGAGGTCAGCGCCTCCCACCCAGAACACCTAGGACTGGACTTGGCTTCTCAGAAGACCACTGTGTGTCCAGGTCTCTCTGACCTGGAGCTCAAGCCATCTCCTCTGCCCAGAACTTTCTTCTTCTTCTCTGATCCCATCTGAGGAATTTGAAATCATCTTTAAGTTTTTTCATCTTTGTAAAGCTAATGGTCCTTCTGCAGGCTGATTTTATTTTGAACTTGGTTTTGTTTTGAGACTTTGAATACCTCAAGAATATGACCAATAACTTACCTTTATATACCTTTTGTGCTGTACAGCCAAGGTCTGGCTCAATAAATGTTTGATAAATTATGGAGAAAGAGAGAGAGGGAGAGAGGATGGAAGGATAGACTTACATTTTAAAACTGAAGTTTCTGGAAAGCAGGATGTATATCCCACTCTTTAATTGTATCTTTTGCACTTAGCTCAGCACCAAGAATACATCAGGCAATCAGTAAATATTTCTCAAAACCTTTCCATTAGGATTTGCATCATCTGAGTATGGGTTAAAGAGGGTTGCTGTTCAGTTATTAAGTGTATCCGACTCTTTGGACCCCTTAGACTGTAGCCCACCAAACTCCTCTGTCCTCCACTGTCTCCTGGAGTTTGCTCAGATTCATGTTTGTTGAGTTGGTGATCCTATCTAACCATCTCCTTCTCTGCCGTCCCCTTCTCCTTTTGCCTTCAGTCTTTCCCAGCATCAGGGTCTTTTCCGATGAGTCAATTCTTTATAAGAGGTGGCCAAAGTATTGGAGCTTCAGCTTCAGCAACAGTCCTGAATGGGAAGATTCAGGGTTGATTTCCATTAGGATTGACTAGTTTGATCTTCTTGCAGTCTAAGGGACTCTCAAGAGTTTTCCCCAACACCACAGTTCAAAAGCATCAGTTCTTCAGCTCTTAGCCTTCTTTATGGTCCAACTCTCACATCCATATATGATTACTGGAAATACCATGTGTGTGCTAAGTCACTTTAGTCATGTCTGACTCTCTGAGACCCGATGGACTGTAGCCTTCCAGGCTTCTCTGTCCATGGGATTCTCCAGGCAAGAATACTGAGTGGGTTGTCATGCCCTTCTCCAGGAGGTCTTCCCAACCCAGGGATTGAACCCACATCTCTTAAGGCTCCTGCATTGGTGAGCAGGTTCTTTACCAGTAGTGCCACCTGGGAAACACCATAGCTTTGACTATATCGACCTTTGTTGGCAAAGTGAATGTCTCCGCTTTTAAATACACTGTCTAGATTAGTCATAGCTTTCCTTCCAAGGAGCGTCTTTTAATTTCATGGCTGCAGTCACTGACAATGGTGATTTTGGAGCCCAAGGGAAAAAAAAAAAATCTATCACTGCTTCTACATTTTTTTCCTTCTAAGAGTACTTAACTTCTAACTGAATGTTTTCTTTCTTTATGTTTCAACTGTTCAAGGCTTTCTTTCACTTTCTCCTTTTCCAAGAATAAATTGACATATCGAGCACATAGCTAGGGGCATACTAACATTCTCTTTAAACTTTGCCTTATTCTCCATTCTTACCTTTTATAATCACAGCACTGAATTATGTTAACTCTGCCTCCAGTGGGGATCTCTTCTCTCCCCATGTTCTGTCTCTACCCATAAAGGAAAAAGCTCCCACTGACAATATCACTCTCTTGGGGACCTGCTCTGCTGTGTGTATATGTCAGCTCCAGCTGCTGTAACAAAATACTGCAGACTGAGAGGCTTAAGCAACAGAAATTAATTTTCTCATACTTCTGGAGGCTAGAAGTCCTTGATCAAGGTATGGCCTGATTGGCTTCCAGGGGTAGCTCTCTTCCTAGCTTGCAGATGGCTGCCCTCTTGTTGGGGGCCTTTTCTTTGCAATGTATAGGGGGGAGGCACTCAGGGACAGGGCAGAGAATTCTTGTGTCTCTCCTCTTCTTGTAAGGACAGCATTTCAATCAGATACCCTCCCTTGCTTGCCCAGTGACCTCATTTGCCCACCTCCATCTCCAGGTACAGTCACACTGGCATAGGAGCTTCACTGTGAATGTTAGGGGGACGCAATCCCATCCACAGCACCTAGGTCACACCTCCCTTCCAGAGGAGGAGTTAACTGAATGACTGAGAGCCTGACACACCCAACAGGCTGATTTTTAGGGGCCAAGGTGTGGTGTAAAGATGAAGGCCTGTGCCCCATCTCCTGCTCCTCTGGTCCTCTCCTCCGAGGCTGGCGTTGTACAGCCACACACTGGAAGCAGGACAGCAAGGAGCCTTAGGCTGCCCCAGCCAGACTCTGCTCCATCCCTTCCTGCTATCAGCTGCAGCAGGGTGGGTAAATCAGGCCAGTGTTGTGCTCAGATGCAGCTCCCAGGAGGAGCAGGATGTCCCCCTCAACTCTGATCCAAGCCCTGTCCTCCAATCAGATATGAGAAAGCTGTCTCTTGAGCTCTGGAGCTACCTAACCACATATTTGTGTATTTATTGGAGTATAATTGCTTTCACAATTTTGTGTTAGTTTCTCCTGGACCACAGCATGCATCCGCTATATGTATACATATATCCTCTCTCTCTTACCCCTCTATCCCTCCCCTGTAGGTCATCACAGAGCATCAAGCTGAGCTCTGTGCTATGCAGAAGCTTCCCACTAGCTATCTGTGAAAAGCACATGGCAACCCACTCCAGTATTCCTGCCTGGAGAATCCCATGGACAGAGGAGCCTGGCGGGCTACAGTCCATGGGGTTGCAAAGAGTTGGACATGAACTGAAGCAGCTCAGCACAGCAGTGTATGTGTGCCTGACCACATATTTTAAATTTCATCTCTGCCTTCCCCACCCATCCTCGATTTTCCCATCTCTTTTATTCTGT
The DNA here is from genome assembly GCF_016772045.2 of Ovis aries. Classification (NCBI taxonomy): domain Eukaryota; kingdom Metazoa; phylum Chordata; class Mammalia; order Artiodactyla; family Bovidae; genus Ovis; species Ovis aries. The sequence continues at coordinate 203,526,191 of NC_056056.1, forward strand.
CTGCTGTTTCACTCTTTTTCCCCCGATGGCACTTTTCACCTTCAACCATTTCTCTAGTTCATCCATAAGGATCTTTTAATACACTTTCAAGTGGCTTTCTGATAAAGAGACATTAACTGAAGCATCTGAATGTTTCTTTGTTGAGGAAGGTGGAGGTATATTCAACTGAGGGAAAGTGCCTTTTTAGGCACAGTTGGGGTGTATGAACTGTTACAAGTATCTAAAACATGGTTTTGGAACAGAGATGTTAAGGCGGGCTCTGGAACGTTAGCTGGTGGAAGCTCTTAGGGAGATGGTGCTGGTGATGATGGTGCACATTTACTGAGTCCTTCAGTGTGTCAAGAAGAATGTAAAGTGATTTAAATGCATTTTCACTTCCAAGTGTCCCTGTGGGGTAACCAACACCATTCACCTCATTTTACAGCTGAGGAAACAGGCCCCGTGAGGTTAAGTGACTCATCCCGAAGCCCAGCTCAGGTCTGCCTCGTTCCCAGGTCTTCGGGCGTGTTGCTTGGCTTAAGAAAAGAACATCCTAACATTTTGAGCTGGCCGGCAATGGGATGGCAGCGTTTACCAGGTGCTCTCTGCTCTGAGCCTGCTCTAGGAGAGGCTGGGTGACCATCTGTCAGGCCTGCTGCAGAAGAAAGATACATTTAGACAACTTCTGAGTCTCCTTCCAGCTGTAAGATTTTATGAAAACTTCACCCAGTGGTCCCATGGGAGAGGAATTAGACTTGTTCTTTGTAGCGCTGCACAGCAGAGCAGCCTGCTTCAGGCTTTTCCATCTAGAAATTCCCAATGTCAAAGGCAAGTGAATAGATACTCCTGGGTGCCTGGGGCAGAGCTGTTGGAAGCAAAATTTTGTGTTATCTCTGATAAAGAAATGATTTGAACTTTATAGTTATCCATGAAAATGTGCTTGTTTGTTTGGACAACATTTTAAGTTAGAAAATCTTTTAAAATATTAAGACATTCAAGGTCAAGTCTAAAATCCAACTCCCCCCTTATTCTTCCTACCAAGTCTTTGTTTCAATTTGGTTCATTAGGAAAACATGCCACATTTACTGTTTGAGTTTATGTTTCCAACCCATCACCAAGTGTCTGGGGAGAACGTTTATCTTAGTATGAGAAGCAAGGCAGGAGTATAGACCAATGGGGAGGGGAGTTCTCTGGAGGTCCAGGGGTTAGGACTCAGAGCTTTTGCTGCTGTGTTGTTGTTCAGTTGCAAAGTCATGTTGGACTCTTGGTGACCCCGTGGACTGCAGTGTGACAGGCTTCCCTGCCCTTCACTATCTCCCAGATTTTCTCAAACCCATGTCCACTGAGTCGGTGATGCTATCCAGGTATCTTATCCTCTGTTGTCCCCTTCTCCTCCTGCCTTCAGTCTTTCCCAGCATTAAGGTCTTTTCCAATGAGTCAGCTCTTGCATCAGGTAGCCAAAGTATGGGAGCTTCAGCAGCAGTCCTTGCAATGAATATTCAGGGTTGATTTCCTTTACAATTGACTAGTTTGATCTCCTTGCTGTCCAATGGACTCTCAAGAGTCTTCTCCAGCACCACAGTTCAAAAGCATCAATTCATTAGCGCTCAGCTTTCTTTATGGTCCCTCACATCCATACATGACGACTGGTAAAACCATAGCTTTGACTATATTGACCTTTGTCATCAAAGTTATAGCTCTGCTTTTTTTTGCTGCTGTGGGCCCTGGCTCAATCCCTGGTCAGGGAATTAAGATCCCACAAGCTAAAGAAAAGAAAAAAGGCCATCCTGGAGAAGTTAGAGAGAGGCAGATCCATGTTACTCCAATGACAGAGGAATCTTTCTAATAGGTGCTGTTTCCCAGCAGTGGAAGGGAACCTCTAAAGAAGTAGCAGGGGGACTTCCCTGGTGGTCCAGTGGTTAAGAATCTGCCTTGCAACACAGTGGATGTGAGTTTGATCCCTGGTTGGGGAAGTAGGGGCAACTGATGCCACGGGGCAGCTAAGCCCTTGAGCCACAACTTGAGAGTCTATGCGCCACAACAAAAATCCTGTGTGCCACCAACTAAGACCTGACATGGCCAAATAAATAAATATTAAAAAGAAGAAGTAAGCAAGCAGCCACTGAAGTTTCCCAAGTGGAGATGGGTCACAGGCCTGGGAAAGTTAATAGAGGATTCCACTCTGGGGGTGCGGTTGCCAGAGCAAATTCAGGCCACGATGAAAGGAACAGGTGGAAGCCAGTCTCTCCCCCACTGGGAGAAGGCTTGGAGTAAAGCCACTTTCAGAATAATAACACTTAACAGCATCCTCACTGTTTGTCAGGCCCGCTTCCCAAAGCTTTAATGAGTCCCCCAGACCTTAGAGTGACCCAGATTATCATCCATCCACTCTCCAGATAAGGAAATAGAGGCACAGGAAATGAAGTAAATGGGCCCAGCGTCTCACAGCCGCTAAGAAGCAGAGCTGGAATGTTGGAGCCCAGACTGTTGGAGTTCATGCTAGAACTGGCTCCCCGGGTGCCTTCCCTGCCTTTTCTGCTGCCTCCGCCCCCTACCTGCCCCATCTCCACCCTGTGACACCATTCCTGGGTTCCCGGCTCTGACCTCGAAGGGATTTTGTCAGAGGAAGGAGGGTTGGTGGCGAGTGGCCAGGACACCTGGACTCTGGTCCCCTCTCTGCCACTAACCAGGTGACCTTGGGAGGGTCACTCACCTTTCCTGGTTTTTCACGTGCTAATCCATTATTTCTGAGGCTGCCATGGAGGCCATTGTTTTTCTTTTTCCTTTTAATAATTTAACTAGTTATTTTACTTGTGACTGTGCTGGGTCTTCATTGCCGCTGGGCTCTTTTCTAGTTGCGGTGTGCAGACTTCTCATTGCAGTGGCTTCTCTTGTTGCGAAGCATGGGCTCTAGGGTGTGCGGGCTTCGATAGTTGCAGTTCCCAGGCTCTAGGGCACAGGCTTAGTAGTTGTGGTGTCCGGCCTTAGTTGTTCTGCAGCCTGTGGGATCTTTTGGGACCAGGGATGGGACCCATGTCTCCTGCACTGGCAGTCAGATTCTTCACCACTGAGCTACCAGGGAAGCTCTGAGGCCATTGTTTTAACCTATCTTTTACTAAAAGCCAGGGAAACTGTGCCCCTCGTGTGTAAGTCCTACTCTGCTACCAGTAGAACTGAATTATAGTAAAATAGAGCAAAGTCACGGAGAAGGCAATGGCACCCCACTCCAGCACTCTTGCCTGGAAACTCCCATGGACGGAGGAGCCTGGTAGGCTGCAGTCCATGGGGTCGCTGAGAGTTGGACACGACTCAGTGACTTCACCTTCACTTTTCACTTTCATGCATTGGAGAAGGAAATGGCAACCCACTCCAGTGTTCTTGCCTGGAGAATCCCAGGGACAGGGGAGCCTGGTGGGCTGCCGTCTATGGGGTTGCAGAGTTGGACACGACTGAAGTGACTTAGCAGCAGCAGCCAAGCAAAGTCAACAACCAAAAAAAAAAAAAAAAAGGCAAAAAATATACTGGGAAATGCACCTCTCTCTCCTTTGGGAAATGCATCTCTCCTCTCTCTCATTTTTCTAGCCAATGGCATCCTTTTACCCTGGACTGTGTAGACAGTGCGTCTTTCTCTAGATCAGGGAACGTCCATCACGGACACTCTTCATGCATTCAGGCATCAACACTATGATAAGATTTTACTGGACTCCTACTCACTGTATATTTACAACCTCACAAAGTATGGATAGATTACATCTAGATGGCCATTAGGTTTCCAGTTTAAGTGGCTACTTGACATGTTGATCTGGGACAGTGGCTTCAGCTGTGGATCATTTCTGGGTTCCCAACAGCTACACTGAGATGATAAGGAATCCCCAGGGTCTCCCAGGAAATCTCTGCTCTCATGTTGCCCCTCCTAGGATGGAGCCACACTGACTGCTGAGAGCTTGATCTTGTCATAGTCAGGAGTGGGTGAGGCATGTACCATGTAGTTCTTTCCAGGATACTTTTTTAAGTCACCAGAGGATCTTACAGGGGGGAATTGGGCCTTTGGTGGCATCTCACCCCCCATCTCCATTTCCTCTTCAGAAGAGACTCACCCTGACTTGAGAATCAAATGCAGGCTTGGTGTTTTCAATCTGGAACATTTGCTTGAATGATCTGAAGGTCTTATATACTTTGGTTTTGTAAGTGACAAGAGAAGACAGCATTGATTGTGTGTCCCTGGAAGTTCTTCCAAGTGGCCTAGAAAGACTTGAATGGCTCAGAAGAAATAGCCTGCTCACCCAGTCATCCTATTAGCATGTCTGAGTATTACTGATTGGAGATACATTGATTAATATATGTAGTTATCTGTCTGCCTACCTTCCTATCTCTCTATTGATCTGTCTTTATCATCTATTTTTCATCTGTCAATCTGTCTCTAGGGCTTCCCTAATGGCTTAGATGGTAAAGAATCTGCCTGCATTGCAGGAGATCCCAGTTAGATCCCTGCATGGGAAGATCCCCTGGAGAAGGGAATGGCGGCCCACTGCAGTATTCTTGCTGAGAAAATTCTGTGGACAGAGGAGCCTAGCAGGCTGTAGTCCATGGGGTTGCAAAGAGTTGGATGTGACTGAGCAACTAACACAGCAATCTGTCTTTATCATCTATCTATCTGTCTGTCTGTCTATCAACCTTGATCTATTGGGTTGGCCAAAAGGTTTGTTTGGGTTTTTCCATAAGATGTTATGGACAAATGTGAAGGAAATTTTTGGCCAACCCAATATATAGTGATCTACTGCTGACAGTTTGGGTGAGAAGTGTATTTCAGAGACAGAACTTGGCAATACAAAGAGAAAAGTGCAGTATCAGAGGTGGGTTCCTGGAGCCTTGCAGAGAAGACTGATCATCTTGGGTCAGACAGCAGGAGGAGACAGGCATTCCAGGGAAAGAGCACAAAGGAGGTAAGGACAGAGCACCACTATAGAGCTGTCATCACCGAGGCCTGGGAGGAAGTGTGTGGTCAGCGCGGAGGATGTTTATGGAGCGAGGGAAGTGTCTGTGGCTGGAAAGGTAGATTGGGAAAGATTGGGAAGGAGTTTGACAGCCTGGCTCAGAGAGATGAGAATGAAAGCAGTGATGAGATGGGAGGCTGAAGGTAGACAGAGTGGATGAGGGGTCAAGGGAGGTTTAAAATGGGAGGAAATGAGTACTGAGAAATTTATGAAGGGACTATTAATACTATTACCAGTGATATGAACTGAATTCATTTGATGTGCCAGGCAGTGTGCTTCACTCAGTATAATGCTCATAGCTACCTAAAAAGATAGGTGCTATAATTACCTTTTTTTTTTTTTTTTAAGTCGTTATTGAATTTGTTAGAATACTGCTTCTGTTTTATGTTTTGGTTTTTGGCTGCAAGGCATGTGGGATCTTAGCACCCCATCCAGGGATGGAACCTGTACCCACTGTATTGGGAGGTGAAGGCTTAACCACTGGATCACTAGAGAAGTCCCTGTAATTATCTTTTATTTTACAGATAATGAGGCCCAATCTTATGGAGGTAAAATAAATCACCCAAGGTCACAGATAGTATGTGAGAGAGCCAAGACTCAAACCCTGGCTGTCTTACCCAGGGGAGAAATAACTCAAGACAAGAAATGTCCAGAAAGGAGAAGAAAGCCAATTTACTTGTCTGGGGTTACTTCTCTGATTATTTAATTAAATAGGACCCATTTAAAATGTTCTATTTGTCCTCAATAACCCTTCTTTCCAAAATCTTTGGTTCAGATTTTCCTCTTTGTCCCTACCTCTTGTTATTTTCCTCTCTCTGCAGTCCTTATGACATTTACATGCTTCATTGTGAAAATCTTTTTAGGATGCATTTTATGAAAAGCATAATGCAAAATAAAAATCAGTCTAGGAAATATATTTGACAGGATAAGCAGCATCTATTTGCAGTTTTCTCTGCACAGGTAATTTGTTTCTCAGTGCTGGGCTTTGGAGAGAATATTTACAGTGTCTGTTTTGTTTTTCTACAACATTTCCTGAGCAGGACATTGGGACTTTTGGAACTCAGGCGTATCTACCCATATCTCAGTATAAATTGAGATGCAAAGCAATTGAACAGAACAAAAGAAAAAAGAAAGAAACTGCTTTGTCAACACCATGAATCTGGCTAGTGCATCTAGGCAATTTATCAGTACAGTTAGGCTTCCTGGTATACCGTGTTAGTCACTGAGTTGTGTCCGACCCTTTGAGAATCCATGGACTGTAGCCAGCCATGCTCCTCTGTCCATGGAATTTTCCAGGCAAGAATTCTGGAGTGGGTTGCCATTCCCTTCTTCAGGGGATCTTCCTGATCCATGCATTGAACCTGGGTCTCCTGCATTGCAGGCAGATTCTTTATCATCTGAGCCACCAGGGAAGCCTTTCCTGGTGAATGACTCCATCTTTCTCCATGAGTAGGGGGCACAGATAAGGTCCGGGTAGCATCTGCATTGATGAGAAAGGTGTCCTTTCACAGTTGAGATTCTCTGAAAATGGTTCATCCTTGCTCCTTCTCGAGCTCCAAGTCCTCTCCCTGATGAGGATCTAAGCCTGCATTCATAGACCCTTAGTGCAAACTGCGATGAAGTATGCTTTCAGGAATGGAAGAAATGGGCTGGAAAATCTTCTTGGCCCACCTGTGGGCCTCTACCTTCTAGATGCTAGGGGCTTTGCTGGCCGGCTGAGTGGAAGCCAAGGGCCACTGAGGGTAGGAGGTCCTGAAGAGAGGCTCTTTGTCCATCTCTCAGGGGACAGTGTTCACAAAGGAAGAGAAAACTCAACATAATGTTTCTGCAAGTCCTTGGAAGATATCACAATGGACTTCTAGACTGGGCATCTTCACTCGTGCAGTGTTATTAGGACAATCACACAGCAGCAGAGGCAGCCAAACTGCAATGATGATCTCTTGAGTTGAGCCAGCCTGCAGAGGTGTGTGGCCCCAGGTCCAAAAGCTCCAGACAGAGAAGCCAGGAGAGTCCCTCTGAAGCTGTGGGGCTACAAGCAGGAGCTGAGATGAGAGGCTTCTTGTTGGCCACTCCTGAAGCAGGGCAGCCACTCTTGAGAGAAGGCTTTTTAGCTGTCAACACCAGGGTCTCTTGCTAGGGGAGTCGAGGGCCTGACTGCAATGGAGTGAAAGGGTTTGAGAGAAAATTTAGAGTCAGTGAGAGTAGACAACACTTTCAAGGAATTCTATTGCCAAAAGAGTAAAGAGAGCAAAGGACAGGGAAGCAAGTGGCTGACAAAGTCCATGAAAATTTTCTTTTTAAAGATAGAAATAATAGCAGTTGGGATATGTGGCTTAGAGTTGCATGGACCATTATGGATACATTTCAAAAGCATAATGTGCAGTGAAAAAAGCAAGTACAGAATAGTACATACAGAATGATATAATTTTACTAAAAATGTAAAATATCCACTCCAAATCCCATCATTTCTTTTAAAAAGTTATTATTTTTATTTTTGGCTGCACTGACTATTGCTTCACGGGCTTTCTCTCATTGCAGTCAGGGAGCAGGGGCTACTCTTTAGTTGCAGTGGACGGGCTTCTCACTGCAGTGACTTCACTTGTTGGGGAGCCTGGGCTCCAGGTGGCACAGGCTTCAGCAGTTGTCACACAAGGGCTTAGTTGCTCCTCAGCATGTGGGATCTTCCGAACCAGGAATCGAACCAGTGTCCCCTCCATTGCAAGGCAGATTCCCCACCACTGGATCACCAGGGAATCCCCCCATCATTTCCGTATGTGTATATATGTAGTAAGTATTTTGTAAAGGTATTTATGGGACTGATTCCATTTGCCTCAGACCAATGATTACCTAATGGAGTGGAAGGAAGTGCATGGGATCATGGAAGAACATTCACAGAGTGTTACATGTACCTAGATGCTTTCTTCTTTTATAAAAAGAAGAGAAAAAGCCTGAAAAATATATGGTAACTTGCTAATAATATGAAAGCTAGGTGTTGGATACACAGATATTTGATTTCTTACAGTCTGTACTTTGCTCTCCACATTGAAATACTGGGTAACATAAAATGAGCCAAAAATATCATCCACATCAACAATAAAGGAATCCTTTCCCACTTGAAAGATACCACAGAGCTTCCAGAATGTATGGATATGGGTTATGATTTTATAAGATCTTTTTTCTCAGCCACTTAATGCTCTGAAAATGAAAGGTTTGTCCCATGCAAATGTGTGGAGTGAAAGGGTTTTCTTTTTTCTTTTTTTTGTGTGTGGACCATTTTTTTTTACAGTCTTTATTATAATGTTGCTTCTGTTTCATGTTTTGGTTTTTTGGCCACTAGGTATATGGGATTTTAGCTTCCCAGCCAGGGTTTGAACCTGCACCCCTTGCTTTGGAATGCAAAGTCTTAACCACTGGACCACCAGGGAAGTCCCCAGGATTATTAACTAGTTACTATTTGGCTCTCTACTATCTCCCTTCTCACTGTGAGGGAGTGTTCTGGCCGATGGAGATGACTGTGAGAAGAGGGAGTGATTTTTTTTCTGAGGATGGTTCAGGTCCATAGAGTATACCCCTATTCTTTAAAGTAGCATTTGACATGTTTGCAGATGCTGGGAAAGATTGAAAACAGGAGGAGGAGGAGATGACAGAGGATGAGATGGTTGGATGGCATCACTGACTCAATGGACATGAGTTTGAGCAAGCTCTGGGAGTTGGAGATGGACAGGGAAGCCTGGTGTGCTGTAGTCCATGGGGTTGCAAAGAGTCAGATACGACTGAGCAGCTGAACTGAACTGACTTGACATGTTCATAGAAATAATTTTGGAGAGAAGTTAAAGCTAGAAGCCACTGCTGGATTGAACCATGTGATCTCACCACTGGGAAATGGAAAGTTTATCATTGTGGGTTTTATTTTGACCCTAATAAACATCAAGAAGCAGCCACAACTGTCTTTCTGATGTTCACAGTCACTAATGTTGAGCTTTGCCTCGAATTCTCCAGTGTCCATGGGCTGCATTGCAGTGATTGGAGGGTTACGTGATTTCCAGGGAGACAGATGAGAGGTCCAGGAAAAGCAGTGTCCTGAAGGGAAAGTCTTTTATAACTGATCAAGATGTGAGTCAGAGGACCTGACTTTTCTTTTTTTAAATTTTTAATATAAATTTATTTATTTTAATTGGAGGCTAATTACTTTACAATATTGTATTGGTTTTGCCATACATCAACATGAATCCGCCATGGGTTCATGTTCACATGTTCCCCATCCTGAACCCCCGTCCCACCTCCATCCCCATACCATCCCTCTGGGTCATCCCAGTGCACCAGCACTGGACTGGTGATTCATTTCACATGTGATATTATACATGTTTCAATGCCATTCTCCCAAATCATCCCACCCTCACCCTCTCCCACAGAGTACAAAAGACTGTTCTATACATCTGTGTCTCTTTTGCTGTCTCACATACAGGCTTATCATTATCATCTTTCTAAATTCCATATATATGCGTTAGTATACTGTATTGGTGTTTTTCTTTCTGGCTTACTTCACTCTGTATTATAGACTCCAGTTTCATCCACGTCATTAGAACTGATTCAAATGTATTCTTTTTAGTGGCTGAGTAATATTAATACTCCATTGTGTATATGTACCACAGCTTTCTTATCCATTCATTTGCTGATAGACATCTATGTTGCTTCCATGTCCTGGCTATTATAAACAGTGCTGCAATGAACATTCGGGTACACTTGTCTTTTCCAATTCTTTTCCTCAGTGTGTATGCCCAGCAGTGGGATTGCTGGGTTGTATAGCAGTTCTATTTCCAGTTTTTTAAGGAATCTCCACACTGTTCTCCATAGTGGATGTACTAGTTTGCATTCCCACCAACAATGTAAGAGGGTTCCCTTTTCTCCACACCCTCTCCAGCATTTATTGTTTGTAGACTTTTGGATAGCAGTCATTCTGACTGGTGTGAAAGGTACCTCATTGTGGTTTTGATTTGCATTTCTCAGATAATGAGTGATGTTGAGCATCTTTTCATGTGTTTGTTAGCCATCTGTAGGTCTTCTTTGGAGAAATGTCTGTTTAGTTCTTTGGCCCATTTTTTGATTGGGTCGTTTATTTTTCTGGAATTGAGCTGCAGGAGTTGCTTGTATATTTTTGAGATTAATTCTTTGTCAGTTGCTTTATTTGCTATTATTTTCTCCCATTCTGAAGGCTGTCTTTTCACCTTGCTTATAGTTTCCTTTGTTGTGCAGAAGCTTTTAATTTTAATTAGGTCACATTTGTTTATTTTTTCTTTTAGTTCCAATATTCTGGGAGGTGGGTCATAGAGGATCCTGCTGTGATTTATGTCAGAGAATGTTTTGGCTATGTTCTCCTCTAAGAGCTTTATAATTTCTAGTCTTATGTTTAGATCTTTAATCCATTTTGAGTTTATTTTTGTGTATGGTGTTAGAAAGTGTTCTAGTTTCATTCTTTTACAAGTGGTTGATCCATTTTCCAAGCACCACTTGTTAAAGAGATTGTCTTTTCTCCATTGTATATTCTTGCCTCCTTTGTCAAAGATAAGGTGTCCATAGGTGCATGGATTTATCTCTGGGCTTTCTATTTTGTTCCATTGATCTATATGTCTGTCTTTGTGCCAGTACCATACTGTCTAGACGACTGTGTCTTTGTAGTAGAGCCTGAAATCAGGCAGGTTTATTCCTCCAGTTCCATTCTTCTTTCTCAAGATTGCTTTGGCTATTCGAGGTTTTTTGTATTTCCATATAAGCTGTGAAATTATTTGTTCCAGCTCTGTGAAAAATACCATTTGAAGCTTGATAGGGATTGCATTGAATCTACAGATTGCTTTGGGTAGTATACTCATTTTCACTATATTGATTCTTCCGATCCATGAACATGGTATATTTCTCCATCTATTAGTGTCCTCTTTGATTTCTTTCACCAGTGTTTTATAGTTTTCTATATATAGGTCTTTTGTTTCTTTAGGTAGATATATTCCTAGGTATTTTATTCTTTTTGTTGCAATGGTGAATGGAATTGTTTCCTTAATTTCTCTTTCTATTTTCTCATTATTAGTGTACAGGAATGCAAGGGATTTCTGTGTGTTGATTTTATATCCTGAAACTTTACTATATTAATTGATTAGCTCTAGTAGTTTTCTGGTGGAATCTTTAGGGTTTTCTATGTAGAGGATCATGTCATCTGCAAACAGTGAGAGTTTTACTTTTTCTTTTCCAATTTGGATTCCTTTCATTTCTTTTTCTGCTCTGATTGCTGTGGCCAAAACTCCAAAACTATGTTGAATAATAGTGGTGAAAGTGGGCACACTTGTCTTGTTCCTGACTCTAGGGGAAATGCTTTCAATATTTCACCATTGAGGATAATGTTTGCTGTGGGTTTGTCATATGTAGCTTTTATGTTGAGGTATGTGCCTTCTATTCCTGCTTTCTGGAGGGTTTTTTTTTTTTATCATAAATGGATATTGAATTTTGTCAAAGGCTTTCTCTGCATCTATTGAGATAATCATATGGCTTTTATTTTTCAATTTGTTAACGTGGTGTATTACATTGATTTGTGGATATTGAAGAATCCTTGCATCCCTGGGATAAAGCCCACTTGGTCATGATGTATGATCTTTTTAATCTGTTGTTGGATTCTGATTGCTAGAATTTTGTTAAAGATTTTTGCATCTATGTTCATCAGTGATATTGGCCTGCAGTTTCCTTTTTTTTGTGTGTGGCATCTTTGAGGACCTGACTTTTCAAAACAAGTCAAGAAAGAAGTTAAAATGCCTCTGTGGGGATGGATTAGGAGGAGGATCTGCAAGGGAGCATTGAGGCCCCTGTTCCTCTTCTTTTGGCCACTATATTTTCTGAAGGTCTGACATAAATATGGTATATCTAATGGACCAATGAAAGGAAGTACTAGAGAAGCTGGTTTCATGTAAATATGACGAAGTTTGTTTTAAATAATTGGATGCCTGTGACGCTATGGCATTGCTTCACGCAGTGGTCACCAGGAGGCTTCTTGTGATGGCGTCCTAGGTGGCTTCAGGTTTGCTGTTTGGAGGAGGTTGTGTGAGCAGGTCTAGCTCAGGGATGGACAGATTCTCTGAATGGCAGGGACCCTCTCCCCTGTTCTCATAGCTCCGTCTCTTCTCCCTTCTTCCCACTGGCACCAGGATGGGGGCTGAGAACACTAGTATCACAGTCTCCCACTGTGATACTGTAGGGACAATGTGCATGAGGTGTTGTCCAGTCGTTAAGTTGGTGAGACTCTTTTGTGACCCCATGGACTGTAGCCCTCCAGGCTCCTCTGCCCATGGGATTTCCCAGGCAAGAATACTGCAGTGGGTTGCCATTTCCTACTCCAGGGGATCTTCCTGACCCAGGGATTGAAGTTGTGTCTCCTGCATTGCAGGTCAATTCTCTACCACTGAGCCACCAGGGAAGCCCAAGCATGAGATGAGCCAACTGCAAATATTTTTGAATTTCAGAAGAAGACTACAAATTCAGTAAAATGGTAGTGGACATTCATCCGGGTTCATCCCTGGAGACCTGTGGGCAGGTTGCCTAGTTCCCCATTCAGATGACTTGAGGCAGCTAAGAAGGAAAGAGCAAGAACAATGAAGGCCATGTTTATATACCACCACAAGTTCACCTTTTAGGGTTGGTTTCTGTTTCTTTCTGATTAAGTACAGGAGTTGAGAGCTGCACAAATAAATTTGACTGCTTGTCTGTCACATCTGATTTCGTTGTTAGAAGGACTGAGCTACCAGCCAACTCTTCATGACCTGTGTCGAGGGGAGCTCATCGGCTGGCGGCCAACCATTGAGCATGCAGCCTTGGCTGAAGTCCACATGGCAGCTTGGAGTATTTTACTTGAGGGTTGCTCAGGATGGGGCCCTTTGGAGCGACATGGGCCAGATGTCCAGGCCCATTTGGATGGTGGGAGGGCAGCTGGTCTGTTGTTCTGTGAGACGAGGCAGCATTTCCAAGCCATGGAGCTCAGTGGTTAGGGCATAGTCACAGGAGGGCAGCTCCTGGAGTCAAGGAAGTTCCAGTATAGCTAAATACTTCAGCAGATCTTTTGTTTTTTAAGTGAAAAATAGTTGATTTATAATGTTGTGTTAATTTCTGCTGTAAAATGACTCAATTACACACATATATATATTCTTTCTTTATTTTTTTATGTTCTTTTTTCCCTTTGCACTTTTTAATAAGTTATTTTTAATTTGAGGATAATTGCTTTACAGTGTTGTGTTGGTTTCTACCATACAAAAATGTGAATGAGCCATAAGTCTACATATATCCCCTCCCTCTTGAGCCTCCTTCCCCCCTCCCCCATCCCACCCCTCTAGGTCATCACAGAGCACCAGACTGAGCTTCCTGTGTTATATAGAAGCTTCCCACTAGCTATTCTTTTTATTCTTTATATTATTTTTATTTTCCATATGGTTTACCATAGGATATTGAATATAGTTCCCTATGCTATACAGTGGGACCTTGTTGTGTATCCATTCTATGTCTAATAGCTTATATCTGCTAACCCCAACTTCCTACTCCATCCCTCCCTCAACCTCCTTCCCCTTGGCAATGACAAGTCTGATGTCTATGTCCATGAGTCTGAACCTATCTACAAAACAGAAACACTTGTGTGATATTTTAGATTCCATGTATAAGTGATATCACATGGTATTTGTCTTTCTCTGACTTACTTCCCTTAATGTAATGTAATGTTATCTGTTTGCATTCATGTTACTGCAAATGGCATCATTTCATTCTTTTTATGGCTGAGTAGTATTCTGTCGTCTATACCTCAGCATTTCTATCAAAAGTTTTAGAAATTCCTCCTCTTCCCATTTGACCCTTTGTTAATTGCAGATACCCAGACTTCCAGCATATGTTACATAGATCTGTGCCCAAGAAGAGGTGGAAGGAAGGAGCTGGCCTGAAAAGATGCCTCATTTTTCTGCACCCACTCCTTATGGAGTAGATACTCCTCCTGCTACATAGGAGCAGTTTGGAATTTTTGAAGTTTGTATTTGATGGAGCCCCATAGATGGCTTAGAACCAACTATCCTGAGTTTGATTAACAGAAACATAAAGGGATAATGGGTGGTGGTGGTTTAGTCACTAAGTTATGTCTGGCTCTTGCAGCCCTGTAGACTGTAGCCCACCAGGCTCCTCTGTCCATGGGATTTCCCAGGCAAGAATGCTGGAGTGGGTTGCCAGTGAATACAAGTGAACTTTTAGTATTATTGTTCAAGTCCTTTTGGACTATGTCTCACCAGCCCCTCTCTAGTCAACAATATTCACATTTACAAACAAGGAAACTGGTTCAGCGGATGAGCGGTGGACAGAAGGTCACAGACCCACTAATGGTGAAGCCAGAACAGGACTTCAGATCCCTGCTCTGTCCATTTCCATGCTGGTCTGCCTGCTGTCAGTCAGCTTCTGGATGCTCAAGTCTGGTGGGGGGTCCTGGGGTCGGGGGTGGTGGGGTAGCTGTATCCATGGACACCTAATAGCAAGAATGTAAGGGTTCACCACCAAGGGTAGTGAGAGGCTTTCAGGATCTCCAGCACTGGGTCTAGACCATGCACTTGGCCCTCACCTTATAGCTGCTCCAAAGAACAGGGTTTCATCTCTTTCCTTTATCAGTGGTTCCCCAGAACTTTGAACAAAGGAACATAATAAATACTTGCTGAATTCATCTGTTGCACTGTCATCTCTCCTAGGAGATTATAAGGGAAAGGGACCATGTGATGGTAAATGGTGCCTCTCCACCTGAATTATGAAGAATAGTGTAGTGAATGTTTCGATGGCTTTTAAGAGATAAATAAACTGCTAATTGTGGGTCTAAGCACTGGTAACCTTGGGACCTTGATCTTGTTACCTGAGCTCTTCTGAGCCTTAGTTTCATTCTGTGTTATGAGCATTAAAGGAGATGAGGTATGGTCAGTGTTCGGTTTTTATACGTTTAACAAAAATAGCTCCTCCTGCCCATGGTTACTTCCCACTGTGTGAATATATTGGTGGATGTACGAATTCTGTAGACACTGTTCCATAAAAATAATTAACATCTAGTGGTCCCTCTTTAAGTGTTCTATCCTCTTGACAAACTAGAGAAAGATGAAATGCTGTTTAACAACTAGAGGGATTTATTTACCCTTTTCAGTGCATTTAAGTTGAACCCTATAGAATTTTGCAGTAATTTCATATCTAATCCAAATACTACAGATTTTCATTCCACTATTTCTGAATCCTGATTCACTCAGCCTATCACAACTCAAGCTGATTGGACTCAGTTGCCTTTAATTGTGATTTGTAAGCTATAATTACTTGCCTTTGCTGTCTTTAGAATTACCAAATAATCTCATTAACAGTACTTTGTAAAGCCCTCAGGATATCACAAGGACCAAGTAGTATTTTCTCCATTTTATAGGTTCAAAAAGGGAGGTCTGCGGAGTTGAGTTTGCCCAAGGCCACAGGTGAGAAGTAGGCAAGCTATTGAATTTGGGTGTTCTGACTCCTGAGGTCAGTTTGCCTCCCATTATATGCCAGCTGTGCCCTCCTACCATCATCACCATCCTTATCATCAGCTATGACTCAAGGATATTTGTCTGGTTAATGGGTTACTACCTATTTCTCTTTATCTCTTGCCTCCTGGTTTTCACTTGTAGCTACTTCAGCCATTTGCATGCCCATGTTCTGCTCGAACTGATTTATCTTATTAGATCCTGAAAAGAAGTGTAAAGGAAGAGAGTGTTTGGGTCTGCTTAACCCATAACTTTTCTGAAGACCCCAACCATCTTAATTAAACACAATGATGACTGTGACTTCAGAACCTGGAAGGTACTCTTTCATTACCTGTGTTTCCCCTGGCACAGCCCACAGAACCATCCATGTGGGCAGAGTGCTTCTCAATTGTAATAAAAATTTTAATTATTCATCAGCACAGTCGCTGTTAGACAAAGGCCCAATTATTATTCATCTATAGCTAAGTAGCCTCCTGCTCTTTTTTGGAGTTGTGACAGGTCCAACCCTTCCAGAACTGGCAGAGGGCTCAGATCAGAGAGCTTTTGGGGGCTCGCCTCAACCAGGCGAGGAAGAGCAAGCCAGTGCTCCCTGCTTGAGCCTGGGCCCCCTCCCTCACCTGCTGCCCACTGTAACTCTGGCCGGAGAGCCTGCCTGGAGCTAGGAATGCTGGGAGGGGTAACGACACTCTGTAGCCATCAGGCTGGCAATGGGGAGGCATCATGCAGTTTACCTGGCAGAGGCTCTCTGGGTGGAACAGCTGCACAGGGGACCTTTTGCCAAAGGAGCAGCCGAATTGCAAATGAAGTTCTGGAGGCTTGGTTCTTGATCAGATCCATGCTGGCTTTTTGCCTCCACAATCTGTGGCCTCCTCCCTGTGAGTCCTCGGTGGGTCTAGGTCATCGGGAGGGTGAAGCCGGGAGGAGGAAGTATCCCAGGTTGCAGCCTTTCACTTCCCTTTTCCCTTCCTGGCTCAGCATCTCTCTCCCCAGAGCTCTTCCTCCTTCCTCATCAGTCATCACAGGGTGAGGACTTTCATGGGCTAGACAGCTTTCCTTTATTTCTACTTCCCACCTCCCCACATTTACCACAAGAAAGATGTTGGCCAGACAGTCTTGACCTCCTGGAACGCAGAGCACCATGCTGTACTTTTGGGAGGTGTCCCTACCTCTCACATCCCCCCAGATGTCCTGAAGCCATGTGGGAACTTCTCCTGGTGGCTCCCATGATCTACCACAGCCTTTGCCCAGAACCCAGCTCCACAGGACAGTCCGTTCTGCCCTCTCCCCACAGACCCCGGGCATCTCCCTGTGATCCTGGCCCATCTTGCCTCAGAGCATCTTGGCCTGGTGCCACCTCTCACCCCTTTAACCCTAGATCTCCCAGGCATCCTCCTACTTCTATCCTCCCCACCTCTGAGTCCACGGGGCCCTGTAAGCCCTCACCTCTGTGTGCTTAGCCTCTTCAATCCACTCTCCACTTCCCCCCTACCCCGCCTGCTTCCTTGCAACACCACATGTGTAACTTTTCTCCACTGTAGATTTTCCATTCTCTGGTTTCTGGGTCATGTCATTTTTCTCTTCATTAACCTGTGGTGGCTTTCATTTCACTCAGAGGAAAAGCTGAAGTCTTTACCATGTCCCTCTGTGGCTCGCCCCTGTTATACTCCAACTATAGTAAACCCTAGCACTGTCTCCTTTTCCTGTCTCTTCACTCCATTTTCTCAAGTCAAACTTGGTCCTGTCTCAGGACTTTTGCACTTGGTATCCTTCTACCATATATTTGATGCCCCACTCCCTTCTTCCATATCCTCTCTGTACACCATAATACCCTGGCTTCACCTCTCTCCACCAAACTAACTTTTTTATAGCACTGGTGACCCTAACATAATATAAATATATACATATATATTTAAAATTTCATTGTAGAAAATGTATTTATTTGTTTTAATTGGAGGATAATTTCTTTACAATATTGTGGTGGTTTTTCCGTACTTTGACCTGAATCAGCCATGGGTATACATGTGTCCCAACATTTTGAGCCTCCCTCCCACCACCCTCCCCACCCTATCCCTCTGGGTTTTCCCAGAGCGTGGGCTTTGTGTGCCTTGGTTCATGCATCAAACGTGCACCGGTCATCCATCTTACATGTGGTAATATACATGTTTCAAGGCTATTCTCTCAAATCATCCCACCCTCACCTTCTCCCACATAGCCCCAAAATCTGTTCTTTACATCTGTGTCTCTCTTGCTGTTTTGCATATAGGCTTGTCATCACTGTCTTTCTAAATTCCATATATATACATTGATACACTGTATTGGTGTTTCTCTTTCTGACTTACTTCCCTCTGTATAATGGGCTCCAGTTTTACCCACCTTATTAGAACTGACTCAAATGTATTCTTTTTTATAGCTGAGTTATGTTCCATTTGTACATGTACCACAACTTCTTTATCCATTGATCTACCACTGGACACCTAGGTTGCTTCCATGTCCTAGCTATTGTAAACAGTGCTGCAGTGAACACTGGGGTACACGCGTCTCTTTCAGTTCTAGTTTCCTTGGTGTGTATGCCCAGCAGTGGGATTACTGGGTCATATGGCAGTTATTTTTCCAGTTTTTTTTGTTTTTGTTTATTATCTGCCTCCCTGCATAAGTAAACTCCACGAAAACAGGGACTTTGTTCATAGACAGTGGAGTGGAATTTGTGATCCTTACAAACTGATATTGTTGTTTTTTAGTCACCAACTCAGGTCTGACTCTTTTACGACCCCATAGATTATAGCCCACCAGTCTCCTCTGTCCATGGACTTCTCCAGGCAAGAATACTGGAGTGGGTTGCATTTCCTCTCCAGGGGATCTTCCTGACCTAGGGATTGAACCCTCATCTCCTCCATTGGCAGGCGGATTCTTTACCACTGAGCCACCAGGGAGGCCCACAAATTCATATTCTGAAATCCTAACCCCCCAATACAGTGATATTAGGAGGTGGGGCTTTGGGTGGTAATCAGAGTTAAATGAGGTCAGGAGGGTGAGGCTCTTGTGAGGGGATTAGCGTCCTCATAAGAAGAAACACCTGAGAACCTGCTGCTCTCCCTCCATGGGGGAAGTGGGGCAGAGGCAGGAAAAAGAGAGCTCTCCTCTCCAGAACCTGACCAGGCCAGTGCTGTCCATCCCCTAGGACATGCAGCCAGACCTCCAGAACTGTAAGTAATCAATTTCTGTTGTTTAAGCCACCCCATCTGTGGTGTTTTGTTATGGCTGCTAGAGCTAAGACTTGGAAGTTTGGAAAGTATTTGCTTAAATGAAGGCCTAAGAGGGCGAGGAGAGGAAAGCTGGGATGTTGTGGTGGTTTGTCTGCTCCTTGCTGCAATGTCTGTCCTTGCAGGAAGCCCCTCCTGTTTTGAGGTCACTGCTGGTTGCCATCAGCCTGTTTTCCTGTCACTTTCTCACAGAGAATGTGGAATCCAACTCCCCTATTCTTCCTTCAGGCTGGTTTTGAACATCCACAGAGATGCTGTGTCTCTCCAACAGCTTCCTTGAGGTCAAGGCTTCCTCGACTCTCGTGAACTTCACCCACGTCCAACAGGAACTTCTTGTTCCCACACTGAATACCCCCCGTTTCTGTGTTTTGTGCTGCGACCATGAAACCCACTGCTCTGCCCACCTCCCCCTACATCAGCCCATGGTCTGTTTCCCAACACACATGTACTCTTGACTTTGTGGAGACTCACTTTTGACTCCTGTAAAACTTCTCCTGGATCAGTAAGCCCCTAAAAGGGTGTATCCTTTCTATTCTGCATGGAATCTGCCATCTGAAGAGGTAGGGGTGAAGGGTGGACTGAACCCCAATCTACACGTTGCTCAGGAAACCGTACACAGGGGCAGGGCCATGTCCCCTGGAAGAAGGAGCACCTCTGTCTTCTTAGAAAGGACAGACCTTGCCAGTCCTGTGTGCGACACACAGTTAAGTCCTCAATCTCCTTTGCTTCCTGGTGCAGAGACTTGGTTTAGTTCCACCAACCTAATGCATCTGTAAGAGACTTGGACTCAAAACTGAGTTATATTAACACAGAGAGGCCTGAGTAGGGGCCTCTGTTTTCCTTGGAACAGGCTGTTGGGAGCATTTGGTTCTATAGCCAGCAGCTGTGGTGGGCAACTTGGAGCTAAAGCTTAATGATTAGGGTTGGAGTCTCAGCCTATCTGATGGACCAACCTATAGTGTGTTGGGGAGAGTCATTCCTGGACACCAACTAGAAGCTATTTCTTACACCACTTGGTGATTTTTTTGAGCTGTGTATATCCCTCTCTGTTTAAGTCAGCAGAAATGGATTCTAAGTAGAACACCCTATAGGTACCCTCTGTGCTTCTTTCCCTTCTCTTTTCATGCCCTGTGGTCATCTGAGCTTCTCTCTTCTCTACTTTCTTGCCTCCTGCACCCACCCAACAGAATACCTGCCCCACCCCTTCACTCTACCTCTGAGCAGCTCAGCACTTTGTGGGAGGAAATCACAGAGCCAGGCAAACTGTTATTTGTGTCTCAACCTCAACTGGGTCACTGTGGATACCCAGGAATCTTTTTCTTTCTTTTCTCATGTCCATCTCCCATTCTTTTCAACAATTTAAAACTTCTACTATCCCTTACATATGTGGTCTCTTCATTCTTAGCAGGTAGCCCTTTAACTTTTTAAGAAAACTTATTTTATATTGGAGTATAGCCTGGAGACTCCATGGACAGAGGAGCCTGGCAGGCTACAGTCCATTGGGTCACAAAGAATTTGAAAGGACTGAAGTGACTTAGCACACATCGCTGATTAATAATGTGATAATTTCAAGTGAACAGCGAAGGGACTCAACTATACTTGCATACATTCTCCCCCAAACACCCCTCCCGTTCAGGCTGCCAAATAACATTGAGCAGAGTTCCCTGTGGTATACAGTAGGACCTTGTTGGTCATCTGTTTTAAATACAGCAGTGTGTACATTTCTGTCCTAAACTCCCTAACCGTCCCTTTCCCCTATCCTTCCACCCGGCAACCATAAATTGGTTTTTTAAGTCTGTGAGTCTCTATTTTGTAACATTTGTATCATTTCTTTTTAGATTCCACATATAAGAAACGTCATAGGGTATTTCTCCTTCTTCAGTTCAGTTGCTCAGTCGTGTCTGACTTTTTGCGACCCCATGAATTGCAGCACGCCAGGCCTCCCTGTCCATCACCAACTCCCGGAGTTCACTCAGACTCATGTCCATCGAGTCAGTGATGCCATCCAGCCATCTCATCCTCTGTCATCCCTTTCTCCTGCTCCCAATCCCTCCCAGCATCAAAGTCTTTTCCAATGAGTCAACTCTTCGCATGAGGTGGCCAAAGTACTGGAGTTTCAGCTTTAGCATCATTCCTTCCAAAGAAATCCCAGGGTTGATCTCCTTCAGAATGCACTGGTTGGATCTCCTTACAGTCCAAGGGACTCTCCAGAGTCTTCTCCAGCACCACAGTTCAAAAGCATCAATTCTTCGGTGCTCAGCCTTCTTCACAGTCCAACTCTCACATCCATACATGACCACAGGAAAAACCATAGCCTTGACTAGACGGACCTTTGTTGGCAAAGTAATTTCTCCTTCTTAGATAACCCTTTAACTTTCTGTTCTACTCACCCCTTCCACACACACTCCCCACCGCCAATCTTTTGCACACTCCCTGGCTTTCCTTAGGGGGAGAACATGGGGCACTTTTTTTTCCTATGTATAGGTAATCTCACATGGTATCTCTGGCCTGATCTCCTCCTACCTTCTCTGTACCTTGTTTCACCATTGTCACCGTTTCTTCTTGCATCCTCTGCCTTTCTTTCCTTTCTCAAAAAATAACCCAAAAACATTTAGTTAGTTTGTATGTTGGTTATTTCATGTGTGAATTGTCTCCTCATGTGTTTTCAGGTAGAGTGAGTTAGGAAGAAATGTAGATGGTCTGTACACAGTAGATCTTGTCTGTACTTGTGAGGGGGTAAACTCATTAGCTGGCAGCCAGAAAAGATGGCCAGTCTGAGCCTCTTGTCCTTGAGCAGGTCAAAAGGGAGATTAAGGAAAACAATGTCAGTGGATTATGGATTCTTTTTAAAAAAATAATTTTTAAAAATTTCTGGCTGTGCTGGATCTTCATTGCTACGAGGGCTTTTTCTCTAGGTGTGGAGAGTAGGGGCTACTCTTTAGCTGCGGTGCATAGGTTTCTCATTTCAGTGGCTACACTTATTGCCAAGCATGGGCTCTAGGGTGCATGGGCTTCAATAGTTGCAGTTCCTGGGCACTAGAGCACAAGCTCAGTAGTTGTGGCACACGGACTTAGGCACTCCATGGCATGTGAGATCTTCCCAGACCAGGGATGGAACCCATGTCCCCTGCATTGGCAGGTGGATTCTTTATCCCTGAGCTACCAGGGAGGTCCCCTGATTGTGGATTCTTGAGAAAACCTTGGCTGAGGAGCATGGTTCCAGGCTCTCTTTGTATAATGTCTACTAGTGTCTGTCCATTAGCTTCTTGACCCCATAATTGATTCTCATTCCCCACTGGATCGTGCCCCTGAACTGCTCATCACACTCAACTAATTTCTATCTTGGAAAAATACATGACCCTCCCTCGACAGCATGGTCAAATCCTCTGAAAGCTTCCCTGTCCTCTTGGTCTCTGCCCTTTATTCCACCTTAGTCTGTCTTCTGAACCCCATCATTCCATGAAAACTCATGCTGAGATCAATCATGACCTGCATATCAAACATAGGGCCAATATTTTTTTATTGAAGTAGAGGTGGTTGACATCGTGTTTCAAATGTACAGTAAAGTGATTCAGTTGTATATATTTACATACTTTTTTTCAGATTTTTTTTTATTACAGGTTATTACAAGATGCTGAATATAGTTGCCTGAGCTGTAAAGCAAATCTTTGCTGTTTATTTTATATGTCAGTACATGTCTGTTAATCTCATACTCCTAATTTACCCCCTCACTAATTTTTAAAAAATTAGTTTATTTTTTATTGAAGGATAATTGCTTTACAGAATTTTGTTGTTTTCTGTCAAACCTCATCATGAATCAGCCATAGATATACATATATCCCCTCCCTTTTGAAACTTCCCACCTATCTCCCTCCCCATCCAACCCCTCTAGGTTGATCCAAGCCACAGTTTGAGTTTCATGAGCCATACAGCAAATTTCTGTTGGCGATCTATTTTACAGACGGTAATGTAAGTTTCCATGTTACTCTTTCCATACATCTCATCCTCTCTTCCCCACTCCCCATGTCCATAAATCTATTCTCTATGTCTGTTTCTCCATTGCTGCCCTGTAAATAAATTCTTCAATATCATTTTTCTAGATTCTATGTATATGCATTAGAATAGAATATTTATCTTTCTGACTTACTTCACTCTGTATAATAGACTCTAGGTTCATTCACCTCAAATCAGAATTTACTCATGCATTCCTTTTTATGGCTGAGGAGTATTCCATTGTGTATATGTACAACAACTTCTTTATCCATTCATCTGTCGATGGACATCTAGGTTGCTTCCATGTTCTCAGTTCAGTCCATTCGCTCATTCGTGTCTGACTCTTTGTGACCCCATGAACTGCAGCATGCTGGGCCTCCCTGTCCATCACCAACTCCCGGAGCCTACCCAAATTCATGTCCATTGAGTCAGTGATGCCATCCAACCTTCTCATCCTCTGTCGTCCCCTTCTCCTCCTGCCCTCGATGTTTCCCAGCATCAGGGTATTTTCAAATGAGTCAGCTCTTTGCATCATGTGGCCAAAGTATTGGAGCTTCAGGTTCAATATCAGTCCTTCCAATGAACACCCAGGACTGATCTCCTGTAGGATGGACTGGTTGGATCTCCTTGCAGTCCAGGGGACTCTCAAGAGTCTTCTCCAACACCACAGTTCAAAAGCATCAATTCTTCGGCACTCAGCTCTCCTCACAGTCCAACTCTCAGATCCGTACATGACCACTGGAAAAACCATAGCCTTAACTAGATGGACCTTTGTTGGCAAACTAATGTCTCTGCTTTTGAATATGCTATCTAGGTTGGTCATAACTTTCCTTCCAAGGAGTAAGCATCTTTTAATTTCATGGCTGCAGTCACCATCTGCAGTGATTTTTGGAGCCCCCAAAATAAAGTCAGCCACTGTTTCCCTATCTATTTCCCATGAAGCAATGGGACCAGATGTTGAAGCTGAAACTCCAGTACCATCTGCTAACAGTGAGAGCTTTATTTCTTCTTTTCTGATCTGGATTCCTTTTATTTCTTTTTCTATGGGAGTTGGTGATGGACAGGGAGGCCTGGTGTGCTGCGATTCATGGGGTTGCAAAGAGCCAGACACAACTGAGCGACTGAACTGACTGACTCTGATTGCTGTAGCTAGGACATCCAAAACTATGGTGAATAATAGTGGTGAAAGTGGACACCCTTGTGTTGTTCCTGATCTTACAGAGAATGCTTTCAGTTTTTCACCATTGAGAACAATATTGCTATAAGCTTATTATGTATGGACTTTATCATGCACTGGAGAAGGAAATGGCAGCCCACTCCAGCGTTCTTGCCTGGAGAATCTCAGCGACAGGGGAGCCTGGTGGCGTCTATGGGGTTGCCCAGAGTTGGACACGACTGAAGCGACTTAGCAGCAGCAGCATGCTGAAGTAGGTTCCTTCTAGCCCATTTTTTGGAAGAGTTTTAATCATGAATGGGTGCTGAATTTTGTTAAAGGCTTTTTCTGCATCTATTGGGATGATCATATGTTTTTTATCTTTCAATTTGTTAATATGGTGTATCACATTGATTTGCATATATTAAAGAATCCTTGAATCCCTGGAATAAACCCACCTTGATCATGGTGTATGAGCTTTTTGATGTGTTGCTGAATTCTGTTTGCTAAAATTTCGTTGAGGATTTTTGCATCTATGTTCATCAGTGATGTTGGCCTGTCATTTTTTTTTTTTTGGGTTGTCTTTGTCTGGTTTTGGTATCAGGGTGATAGTGACCTCATAGAACGAGTTTAGGAATGTTCTTTCCTCTGCAATTGTTTGAAAGAGTTTTAGAAGGATAGGCATTAGCTCTTCTCGAAATGTTTGATAGAATTCTCCTGTGAATCCATCTAGTCCTGGGCTTTTGTTTTTTGGGAGATTTTTAATCACAACTTCAATTTCAGTGCTTGTAATTGGGTTGTTCATAATTTCTATTTCTTCCTGGTACAGTATTGGAAGATTGAACTTTTCTAAGAATCTGTCCATTTCTTCCAGGGTATCCATTTTATTGCCCTATAGTTGTTCATAATAGTCTCTTATAATCCTTTGCATTTCTGCATTGTCCATTGTAACCTCTCCTTTTTAATTTTTAATTCTGTTGATTTGATTCTTATCTCTTCTTTTCTTGATAAGCTGGGCTAAAGTTTTGTCAATTCTGTTTATCTTCTCAAAGAAACAGCTTTTAGTTTTATTAATCTTTACTATTGTTTCTTTCATTTCTTTTTCATTTATTTCTGCTCTGATATTTATGATTTCTTTCCTTCGACTAATTTTTTTTTTGTTCTTTTGCCAGTTGTTTTAGGTATAAAATTAGGTTGTCTATTCGATGTTTTTCTTGTTTCTTGAGGCAGAATTGTGTTGCTATAAACTTCGCTCTTAGAACTGCTTTTGCTGCATCCCATAGGTTTTGAGTTGTCATGTTTTCATTGTCATTTGTTTCTGGAAATTTTCTGATTTCCCTTTTGATTTCTTCAGTAACCTGTTGATTATTTAGAAATGTATTGTTTAATCTCCATGTGTTTGTGTTTTTTACAGTTTTTTTCTTGTAATTGATATCTAGTCTCATAGCATTGTGGTCGGAGAATTTGTTTGATATTATTTCAATTTTCTTAAATTGACTGAGGTTTGATTTGTGACCTAAGATGTGGGTAGACCTATGCTGGAGAATATTCCATGTGCACTTGAGAAGAAGCTGTATTCTTCATCATTTGGATGGAATGTCCTGAAGATATTGATTAGATCCATCTCATCTAATGTATCATTTAAGACTTGTGTTTCCTTATTAATTTTCTGTTTTGATGATTTATCCATTGGTGTCAGTGGGGTGTTAACATCTCCTACTATTATTGTATTACTGTCAATTTCTCCTTTTATGACTGTTAGTGTTTGTCTTGTGCATTGAGGTGCTCCTATGTTGGGTGCTTAGATATTTACAATTGTTATGTCTTCCTCTTGGATTGATTCCTTGATCATTGTGTAGTGTTCTTTCTTGTCTCTTGTAATCTTTAAGATCGATTTTGTCTGATATAAGGATTGCTACTCTAGCTTTCCTTTGCTTCCCATTTGCATGGAATATATTTTTCCATCCTCTCACTCTCAGTCTATATGTGTCTTTAGGTGTGAAGTGGGTTTCTTGTAGACAGTATATATAGGGGTCTTGTTTTTGTATCCATTCAGCCAGTCTGTATCTTTCATTAGAGCATTTAATCCGTTTACATTTAAGGTAATTATTGATATACATGTATGTTCCTGTTGCCATTTTCTCAATTGTTTGGGGTTGATTTTGTAGATCTTTTTCTTCTCTTGTATTTCTTGACTATATAAGTCCTTTCATCATTTGTTGTAAAGCTGGTTTGTTTCAGTTCAGTTTAGTCACTCAGTCGTGTCTGACTCTGTGACCCCATGAATCACAGCACATCAGGCCTCCCTGTCCATCACCATCTCCCGGAGTTCACTCAGACTCACGTCCATCGAGTCCGTGATGCCATCCAGCCGTCTCATCCTGGGTCGTCCCCTTCTCCTCCTGCCCCCAATCTCTCCCAGCATCAGAGTCTTTTCCAATGAGTCAACTCTTCACATGAGGTGGCCAAAGTGCTGGAGTTTCAGCTTTAGCATCATTCCTTCCAAAGAAATCCCACGGGCTGATCTCCTTCAGAATGGACTGGTTGGATCTCCTTGCAGGCCAAGGGACCCTCAAGAGTCTTCTCCAACACCACAGTTCAAACACATCAATTCTTCGGCGCTCAGCCTTCTTCACAGTCCAACTCTCACATCCATACACGACCACAGGAAAAACCATAGCCTTGACTAGACGGACCTTAGTCGGCCAAGTAATGTCTCTGCTTTTGAATATACTATCTAGGTTGGTCATAACTTTTCTTCCAAGGAGTTTTGGTGGTACTGAATTCGCTTAACTTTTGCTTGTCTGAAAAGCTGTTTATTTCTCCATCAATTTTGAATGAGATCCTTGCTGGGTACAGTAATCTTGGTTGTAGATTTTTCCCTTTCAGTACTGTAAATACATCCTACCATCCCCTTCTGGCTTGCAGAGTTTCTGCTGAAAGATGAGCTGTTAAATGTGTGGGGTTTCCCTTGTATGTTACTTGTTGCTTTTCCCTTTCTGATTTTAATATTCTTTCTTTGAGCTTAGTCTTTGTTAGTTTGATTAGTATGTGTCTTGGCATGTTTCTCCTTGGGTTTATCCTGTATGGGACTCTTTGCTCCTCTTGGACTTGATTGCTATTTCCTTTTCCATGTTGGGGAAATTTTCAACTATAATCTCTTCAAAAATTTTCTCATACCCGCCTTTTCTTTCTCTTCTTTTTCTGGGAATCCTATAATTCAAATGTTGTTGATATTGTCCCAGAGGTCTCTGATATTATCCTCAGTTCTTTTCATTCTTTTTACTTTATTCTGCTCTTCAGAAGTTATTTCCACCATTATATCTTCCAGCTCACTGATTCATTCTTCTGCCTCAGATACTCTGCTATTGATTCCTTCTAGAGTATTTTTATTTTCAGTAATTGTGTTGTTTGTCTCTGTATGTGTATTCTTTAATTTTTCTAGGTCTTTCTTAACTGATTCTTACATTTTCTCCATTCTGTTTTCATGGTTTTTGATCATCTTTACTATCATTATTCTGAATTCTCTTTTAGATAGTTTACCTATTTCCTGCTTATTTATTTGGACTTCTGGGTTTCTAGTTTGTTTCTTCTCTTGTGTAGTAGTTCTCTGACTTTTCATTACTTTTAAAAAACTTACTGTGTTTGAGGTCTCCTTTTCCCAGGCTTCAAGTTTGAATTCTCTCTTCCTTTTGACTTCTGCCTTCCTCAGGTTGGTCCAGTGGTTTGTGTAAGCTTAGTATAGGGTGAGATTTGTGCTGAGTTCCCCCCCCCCCCCCCGATGGACAAGGCTGAGTGAGGTGCTAATCCTGTCTGCTGATGATTGGGTTTGTATTTTTGTTTTGTTTGTTGTTTAGATGAAGCGTCCTGCACAGGGTGCTACTGGTAGTTGGGTGATGCCAGGTCTTGTATTCATGTGGTTTCCTTTGTGTGAGTTCTCACTATTTGATACTCCCTGGGGTTAGTTGTCTGGTAGTCTAGAGTCTTGGAATCAGTGCTCCCACTCCAAAGGCTTAGGGCTTGATCTCTGTTTCCTGTTCAAAGTGTTCATTTGTATGAAGAGACATTGGTAATGGCC
This sequence comes from Ovis aries, assembly GCF_016772045.2. Classification (NCBI taxonomy): domain Eukaryota; kingdom Metazoa; phylum Chordata; class Mammalia; order Artiodactyla; family Bovidae; genus Ovis; species Ovis aries. The sequence continues at coordinate 203,554,192 of NC_056056.1, forward strand.
TGAATGAACCTTTTGGCCAAACCAATAGTTTATCCTTTGCTGTGGAAATGCCAGAGAAATTTTCCTTAGATCAAAATCTAAGGTTCTGCATCTTCTGCAGCTTCTTTGCTCCTACAAATCTTTCTAAGACCAGCTCAAATCTCACTTCAATTGAGCCTTTCCAATCACTCAAGAAGAATTGTGCTTCCTCTTCCACTGAGCTTCTCAGAAGAAGGAAGGATTCCCCCACCCCAGTAATTTATCTATAATTTTGTTTTCTATGAGTCAGTTTTTGTTTTGTAAATAAGTTCATTTGTATTATTTTTTAGGTTCCTTATATAAGTGATCATATGATATTTATCTTTGAGTTCACTTACTGTAATCATCTCTAGGTCCATCCATGTTGCTGCAAAAGGCATTATTTCGTTCCTTTTTATGGTGGAGCAGTATTCCTGTGTGTATATGTATATACCACACTTTTCCAGTTGTTCATCTGTCAATGGGCATTTAGGTTGCCTCCATGGCTTGGCTATTGTAAATAGTGCCGCTGTCAACATTGGGGTGCATGTATCTTTTTGGACTAGAGCTTTCATATTTTCTGAATGTATGCTGAAACATATGGTAGTTTATTGGATCATATAGTCATCTAGTTTTTTAAAGATCCTCCATACTGTTCTCCATAGTGGCTGCACCAGTTTACATCCCCATCTATGTGTAGAATGGGTTCTATAGGATAGAAGGGTTCTGTGAGAGCCATTTTTAACTTGATTTCTTCCTGGATTTCCCCGCTACTCCTGACCCTTTGAGCCTCCCAGGATACCTGGAGACTGAAGTCCTGGTTCTTGATGTAGGTCCATGATCACATCGTATTTATGGGCTCATCTTCACATCACACTCTTATGTGTTCATATCCCTGGGGTTTTTATTGGCCAGTTCTCTTCCCCCTGGATCTGCTTTTGTTTATACAGCTAATGACTATGGGCTGGTGACTTTCAAACCTACTGAGTGCTGCTAGAAAATTATACAGAAGAAAATTATAGTCGAGGGGGAAGGGAGATGATTTGTCTTATCCTAAGACAGAAATGCTAAACTTTACTGAACTACTGCCTGGAGAAGGCAATGGCACCCCACTCCAGAACTCTTACCTGGAAATTCCTATGGGTGGAGGAGCTTGGTGGGCTGCAGTCCATGGGGTTGCGAAGAGTCGGACACAACTGAGCAACTTCACTTTGACTTTTCACTTCCATGCATTGGAGAAGGAAATGGCAACCCACTCCAGTGTTCTTGCCTGGAGAATCCCAGGGATGGGGGAGCCTGGTAAGCTGCCGTCTATGGGGTCGCACAGAGTTGGACTTAGCAGCAACTGAACTACTGACACTTATTACTCACCTTTCACTGAAGAGTTAAATCTCTTTCCCCAAATTGTTCTTCCTTTCCTGGGGCAGAGACTTCAAAGTGAAGGCTGGGAAGTAGCCATCTTTGGATTTACTTTGTTCATCTGTTGTCCCTTGAGTTCCTCTGCAAATACTGACACTCGTTAGGCCAGTTGTAGTCACAGGGCATGTTCTCTGTCCCTGGAGAGCTGCCATCACTCAGATGGGAGGTTCAGCCTTGGGGATGGCAGCCACGTCTTCTGTCAGTAATCTCCTGGCCCAGTCAGGCCACCCACAGGCTGTGTGTCTACTGAAGCATAATCAGCGTGCCGCATTGTTCAGCATCAGATAAAGAGACTCTTTGAGGAGTGCTTCTTGCAGTTTATGATCTTTTTAAACTGAAGTTTGTCTGAGAGCACCTGCCAGACTCCATGGAGGCAGCTTGAGGGACCTGATGCCTAAGAAGGGCATCTCCACCCCATGGTACCATGATCACCCCCAAGCCTTCTGCCAGTGCAGATGAGCTCTTCCACACATTTGGGCATTCAGTCACCCTTGATGTGGCATTTTTATATTCTCCACCATCTTGTGTGCATGACTTTCTCCTTGAACGTAGAGGCTGTGGGCATTACACCTGACATATATGATACATTGCTAAAGTGGAAAGATCCAAGAGAGTGAGTCCAGACCACGAAACAGAGTGTGCACTCTGAGTCAGGCCAACGTTTGTGAGTTCTCAGTGGTTCACAGATTGTGTGACCTTTAGGGAGTAATATTTGAGACCATGTGTGTGTGCTTAGTCGCTCAGTCATGTCTGACTCTTTGTGACCCTATGGACTGGAGCCCATCAGGCTCCTCTGTCTGTGGGATTCTCCAGGCAAAATCCTAGAGTGGGTTGCCATTCCCTCCTCCAGGGGGTCTTCCTAACCCAGTGATTGAACCTGGGTCTCCTGCTTTGCAAGAGGATACTTTATCACCTGAGTCATCAAGGAAGCCCCCCCATTTGAGACCATACTTGTTTCCTTATCACAGAGGATAAGAACCACCATCACACGATAGTGGCAAAGTTAAATGAGGGAGAACAGATAAAGCCGTTGGCATTTACTAAATGCCCCCAAATTGTAGCTGTTAATAGTATAATTAGTGCATGTTTGCTTAGTCATTCAGTTCAGTTCAGTTCAGTCACTCAGTCGTGTCTGACTCTTTGCAACCCCATGAATTGCAGCACGCCAGGCCTCCCTGTCCATCACCAACTCCCAGAGTTCACTCAAACTAACGTCCCTTGAGTCAGTGATGTCATCCAGCATCTCATTCTCTGTCGTCCCCTTCTCCTGCCCCCCAATCCCTCCCAGCATCAGAGTCTTTTCCAATGAGTCAATTCTTTGCATGAGGTGGCCAAAGTACTGGAGTTTCAGCTTTAGCATCATTCCTTCCAAAGAACACTCAGGACTGATCTCCTTTAGAATGGACTAGTTGGATCTCCTTGCAGTCCATGGGATTCTCAAGAGTCTTCTCTAACACCACAGTTCAAAAGCATCAATTCTTCGGCGCTCAGCCTTCTTCACAGTCCAACTCTCACATCCATACATGACTACTGGAAAAACCATAGCCTTGACTAGATGGAACTTTGTTGGCAAAGTAATGTCTCTGCTTTTCAGTATGCTATCTAGGTTGGTCATAACTTTTCTTCCAAGGAGTAAGCGTCTTTTAATTTCATGGCTGCAGTCACCATCTGCAGTCATTTTGGAGCCCAGAAAGATAAAGTCTGACACTGTTTCCCCATCTATTTCCCAGGAAGTGATGGGACCAGATGCCATGATCTTCATTTTCTGAATGTTGAGCTTTAAGTCAAATTTTTCATTCTCCTCTTTCACTTTCATCAAGAGGCTTTTTAGTTCCTCTTCACTTTCTGCCATAAGGGTGGTGTCATCTGCATATCTGAGGTTATTGATATTTCTCCCAGCAATCTTGATTCCAGCTTGTGCATCTTCCAGCCCAGCGTTTCTCATGATGTACTCTGCATATAAGTTAAATAAGCAGGGTGACAATATACAGCCTTGATGTACTCCTTTTCCTATTTGGAACCAGTCTGTTCCATCTTCAGTTCTAACTGTTGCTTCCTAACCTGCATATAGCTTTCTCAAGAGGCAGGTCAGGTGGTCTGCTATTCCCATCTCTTTCAGAATTTTCCACAGTTTATTGTGATCCACAGAGTCAAAGGATGTGGCATAGTCAATAAAGCAGAAGTAGATGTCTTTCTGGAACTCTCTTGCTTTTTCCATGATCCAGAGGATGTTGGCAATTTGATCTCTGGTTCCTCTGCCTTTTCTAAAATCAGCTTGAACATCTGGAAGTTCACGGTTCACGTATTGCTGAAGCCTGGCTTGGAGAATTTTGAGCATTACTTTACTAGCATGTGAGATGAGTGCAATTGTGCAGTAGTTTGAGCATTCTTTGGCATTGCCTTTCTTTGGGATAGGAATGAAAACTGACCTTTTCCAGTCCTGTGGCCACTGCTGAGTTTGCCAAATTTGCTGGCATATTGAGTGCAGCACTTTCACAGCATCATCTTTCAGGATTTGAAATAGCTCAACTGGAATTCCATCACCTCCACTAGCTTTGTTCGTAGTGATGCTTTCTAAGGCCCACTTGATTTCACATTCCAGGATGTCTGGCTCTAGGTGAGTGATCACACCATCATGATTATCTGGGTCGTGAAGATCTTTTTTGTACAGTTCTTCTGTGTATTCTTGCCACCTCTTCTTAATATCATCTGCTCTGTTAGGTCCTTTTGTGTCCTTTATCAAGCCCATCTTTGCATGAAATGTTCCCTTGGTATCTCTAATTTTCTTGAAGAGATCTCTAGTCGTTCCCATTCTGTTGTTTTCCTCTATTTCTTTACATTGATTGCTGAGGAAGGTTTTCTTATCTCTCCTTGCTATTCTTTGGAGTTCTGCATTCAGATGCTTATATCTTTCCTTTTCTCCTTTGCTTTTTTGCTTCTCTCCTTTTCACAGTTATTTGTAAGGTGTCCCCAGACAGCCATTTTGCTTTTTTGCATTTCTTTTCCATGGGGATGATCTTCATCCCTGTCTCCTGTACCATGTCACAAACCTCCATCCATAGTTCATCAGGCACTCTATCTATCAGATCTAGGCCCTTAAATCTATTTCTCACTTCCACTGTATAATCATAAGGGGTTTGATTTAGGTCATACCTGAATGGTTTAGTGGTTTTCCCATTTTCTTCAATTTAAGTCTGAATTTGGCAATAAGGAGTTCATGATCTGAGCCACAGTCAGCTCCCGGTCTTATTTTTGCCGACTGTATGGAGCTTCTCCATCTTTGGCTGCAAAGAATATAATCAATCTGATATTGGTGTCAACCATCTGGTGATGTCCATGTGTAGAGTCTTCTCTCGTGTTGTTGAAAGAGGGTGTTTGCTATGACCAGTGTGTTCTCTTGGCAAAACTCTATTGGCCTTTGCTCTGTTTCAGTCCGTATTCCAAGGCCAAATTTGCCTGTTACTCCAGGTGTTTCTTGACTTCCTACTTTTGCATTCCAGTCCCCTATAATGAAAAGGACATCTTTTTTGGGTGTTAGTTCTAAAAGGTCTTGTAGGTCTTCATAGAACCGTTCAACTTCAGCTTCTTCAGTGCTACTGGTTGGGGCATAGACTTAGATTACTGTGATATTGAATGGTTTGCCTTGGAAATGGACAGAGATCATTCTGTCATTTTTGAGACTGCACCCAAGTACTGCATTTTGGACTCTTTTGTTGACCATCATGGCTACTCCATTTCTTCTAAGGGATTCCTGCCCCCAGTAGTAGATATAATGGTCATCTGAGTTAAATTCACCCATCCCAGTCCATTTTAGTTTGCTGATTCCTAGAATGTCAAAGTTCACTCTTGCCATCTCCTGTTTGACCACTTCCAATTTGCCTTGATTCATGGACCTGAGATTCCAGGTTCCTATGCAATACTGCTCTTTACAGCATCGGACCTTGCTTCTATCACCAGTCACATCCACAACTGGGTATTGTTTTTGCTTTGGCTCCATCCCTTCATTCATTCTGGAGTTATTTCTCCACTGATCTCCAGTAGCATATTGGGTACCTACTGACCTGGGGAGTTCCTCTTTCAGTATCCTATCATTTTGCCTTTTCATACTGTTTATGGGGTTCTCAAGGCAAGAATACTGAAGTGGGTTGCCATTCCCTTCTCCAATCCCTCAGTCATGTCCAACTCTTTTGTGACCCTGTGGACTGTAGCCCGCCAGGCTCCTGTGTACATGTAATTTGTCAGGCAAGAATACTGAAGAGGATTGCCATTTCCTTCTCCAGGGGATCTTCCTAATCCAGGGACTGAACCCACGACTCCTGTGGATTCTTTACCACTGAGCCACCAGGGAAGCCCTATTGTTAGTAGATGGATGCTATTTCTTGTTCCTCTTGCTTTCTTCTTTCTCCCTGGAGAATTCCCTGAGTCCTGTGATTCACCTGTCAAACCTGCACAGGGAATATCTCCTCTGTTTTCTACTTACTGGCTGCATCACTCACTTGGCAACTTGATGAATATTGATGCATGCATTTCTGTTTTTGATTTGAGCTGTAAGCCCTGAAGTAGGGAATCCTGTTTTATAGCTTTGAGTACCGCCTGGATTGCACAGCATCCCAGGCATATTAAATACTCAGTAAATATCTGGTGACACAGAGGACTAATACGTCACCTTAGACTATGGTCAGACACATGTTGAGGTAAAAATACCCCCTTACCCTTCACTCTATATTCCTCTCCTGCCCCTGCTGTTGATGTTCCCTTATAAAGCCCTCACTTCACCCAAACTGGGGCCGACTACGGTAGCCTAGGCTGGAACAGATTGCTGTGCAAATACTTGGCAAAGTAATAATCTATTTGTGGATAAGCAGAAATTGGCTGTGTTCTCAGAGTTATGAACTGTCACTATTAACACCCATGAGTCACTAACATCATGGTGGGCCGAGTGATTTTTCTGCGGGCCTATAGGGCATGTTATACTAAAAATGCCTCCGTCCATCTGTCTAATTGGTGTCTGTTCCATTGATGTCACAGATATTCAAATGAGCTTTTTCCTTTATGCCAACACATGCAGGGGCTTTATGTAATCCCCAGATCCCTCATTGTGGGTGAGGTTGACGTATCCAATAGTGGCTTTTTTTTTTTTTTTTCCTCTTCATGGCTTTCAGAACAAGCTGTGGTATGATGAGAGAAGTTAAGGAGGAAAATTTTAAAAGCCAGTCTAATTCTGAGCTTCTCTTCCTAAGCCAGATCAGTGGCCTCACAGCATAGAAATGGAAGCACTGAGGATTAGATGGAGGAGCAGACAGGTCGAATGGCCCTTAACCCAGTGGTATTTCAACCCTTGACATTTCTTTGACTATGCCGCTTGACGTCCATCTTCTAAATCACTGACAGTTTCTCTCGTGGCCAGCTCTACTCCAGGATGTATAGGAAGGGAATTCTGAGAGATGAAACACCAGCTTAGCTAAACTGATACAATACAAAGGCACCGCAGATAATAATCTTGGTTAGCACCCTAGAGGAGAGAAAGAAAATATCAGTCATATCTTCAATTGCAAAAGTAACTTTGCCTTCATAATTGTTAAGCAATCATAATTGTTAAGCAATGGATAATGCTTTGAGATGATGTGAATGTGCTGGTAGTTTCAGCATTTAGCATCTTCTGTTAATCCCTGTCCTTATAAAGATTATGTTTAGTAAGAAAGTGCTAAATTATCTTCCAAAGTGTTTGTACCATTTTGCATCCCCATCACCAGTGAATGGATGTTCCTACTGCTCTGCATCCTTGCCAGTGTTTGATATTATCAGTGTTTTGGACTTGGACTTTTCTAATATGTGTGTACTGGTATCTCATCATTTTAATATGCAGTTCCCTCGTGATATATGATGTTGAACATCTTTTTATATGCTTGTTTGCCGTCTGTATATCTTCTTTGGTGAAGTGTCTGTTCAGAGCTTTTGTCTATTTTAAAATCAAGTTGTTTTCCTATTGAATTTTTTAAAAGTTCTTTGTTATGTTTTGGATAACTGTCTTTTTTTTTTTTTAATGTGTCTTTTGCAAATATTTTTCTCCCTGTCTGTGACTTATCTTCTCATTCTCTTGACATTCTTTCACAGAGCAGAATTTTTAAAATATTAATGAAGTTCAGCTTATTCATTTTTTCATGGATCATGACTTTGGTGCTGTGTTTAAAGAGTCATCATCAAACCTAAGGCCATCCAGTTTTTCTTCTATGTTATCTCTTAAGAGTTTTATAGTTTTGCATTTTACATTTCCATCTGTGAGCTCTTTTGAGTTTCATGAAGGATGTAAGGTTTATGTGTAGATTTTCATTTTTTTCCCATGTGGATGTTCAGTTTTTCCAGCACCATTTGTTAAACGATAATAGTTTTTTCCAACAACAACAAAACTGAGAGATGACTCAAAGTAAGAAATGAAAAAGTTGATACTACAACCAACACCAAAACAATCATAAAAGAATACGATGAACAGTTATATTTCAACAAATTGGACAGATTTTCCTTTGCTTTTTGTAAAGATCAGTTGACTATATTGTGTGGGTCAGTTTCTGGGCTCTCTATTCTATTCCATTGATCTAACTAAGATTTCTCTTTTGGAGGGTGTTACTATGAATGGTAATGCATCTTTAATATCAAATTCCACTTGTTCATTGCTTTTATGTAGAAAAGTGATTGACATTTTCATGTTAACCTTGTATCTCACAACCTTGCTATAAACACTTGTTAGTTCCAGGAGTCTTCTGTTGATTTTTTTGGATTTTTTGTATAGGTGATCTTGTTATCTGTGAACAAAGACAGTTTAATTTCTTCCTTTCAAATATGTCATCTCTTCTTTGCTTGTCTTATTGCTTTAGCTAGAACATCCAGAATGATGATGAAAAACAGTGGTAAGAGGAACATCCTTTCCTTGTTCCTAAGATTACTTTTGGACATTTGCATTCAATTTTAGGTTTTACTTAAAAAACTCTGTGCCTATCACTTTTTCTTATCCTTTCTATTTCATTCTCATCCACTCTTTCTTAGTAACCATTTGCATTTGTTTCTGATTCATATTTGTGTTTCTTTTTTTTCTTTATTTTTTATTTATTTTTTTTATTTTTAAATTTTAATATCTTAAATTCTTACATGCGTTCCCAAACATGAACCCCCCTCCCACCTCCCTCCCCATTGTGTTTCTTTTTTGTAAAAATAAGCAAATATGTATACTCATTCCCCCCCCTCCTTTATTCTTAAAATGTGGCATACTAGGTCTGTTTTCCCATAGCCTCACCAACTGAGTGTGCTCTCAAATATTTGAATTTTTGCCATCTTGATAGATGAGGAATGATACTCATTGTGAATTTAGTTTCAAGTTATAGAAGTTTGAATTTCTCTCTTTATGTGAAGTTGAGCATACTGTCATGTGTTAAAGCAGGCCCTTTTTTCTTTTTTAAAAAATTGAAGCATAGTTGATTTATAATGTTAAATTAATTTTAGGTGTATACCATAGTGATTCAATATTTTTATAGATTATACTCCATTTGAAGTTATTATAACATATTAGCTATATTTCCTGTGCTGTACAATATATTGTCACTTGTTTATTTTACACATACTAGTTTGTATCTCTTAATTCCCTCCCCCATCTTGCCCCTCCCTTTGCCTCCCCCACTGGTAACTACTAGTTTGTTCTCTACATTTGTGAGTCTGTTTTTGGTACATTCATTCATTTTATTTTTAGATTCCACATATAACTCATAATGTACGGTATTTATCTTTCTCTGACTTATTCTGCTGAGCATAATGCCCTCTGGGTCCATCCATGTGGTTGCAAATGGCAAAATTTCATTCTTTTTAATGATTGAGTAACATTTCATTTTGTGCGGATGTATGTGTTTGTATGTACGGGCTTCCCTTGTGGCTTAGGTGGTAAAGAATCCGCCTGCAGTGTGGGAGACCTGGGTTCAATCCCTGGGTTAGGAAGATCCCCTGGAGAAGTGAATGGCTACCCACTCCAGTATGTTGGCCTGGAGAATTCCATGTACTGTATAGTCCATGGGGTTGCAAAGAGTCAGACGTGACTGAGCAACTTTCATTTTCACCTTTATGTGTTGGTATGTATTTACATTTATATGTAAGTATGAATAAATGTATATAACTATATATATATATGTGGATATCTCACATCTTCTTTATCCTCTCGTTTGTTAATCGACACTTAGGTTGCTTCCCTATCTGTCTATTATTAAATAATGCTGCTATGAATTTTGGGGTGCATGTATCTTTTCAAATTGGTGTTTTTCATTTTCTTTGGATGTATACCCTGGGTGGAATTGTTGGATTATATGGTAGTTCTATTTTTAGTTTTTTTGAGAAAACTGTTTTCCATCGTGAAAGTTAGTAACTCAGTCGTGTCTGACTCTTTGCAGCCCCATGCACTGTATTCTGCCAGGATCATCTATCCATGGACTTCTTTAGGCAAGAATACTGGAGTGGTATAAATAGCATCTGAATTTGCCAGTGATATTGGCCTGTATATTTTCCTTCTTTCTTTTTTTTTATAGTGTTGTTTGGTTTTAGTATCCAGGCAAAGGGAAATGGCAACCTTGTAGAATGATTATGCAAGTACTCCTTCTTCAGTATTTTGGAATAGTGTGATAAGGGCAGATAATAGCTCTTCCTTTTCTGTCCGTTAGAATTCCATCGTGACACCATCCAGTCCAGGGCTTTTTGTTTGCTGGGAGTTTTTTGATTATTAATTCAATTTCAGTACTAGTGCTTAGTCCATTCAAACTGTTTATTTCTCTTCCTCATTCAGTCTTGGAACACTGTAAGTTTTTAGAAATTTATCTGTTTCTTCTAGGTTGTCCAATTTGTTGAAGTATAACTGTTCATAGTATTATGATTTTTTTTTTATTGATTGTAATTCCTCCTCTTTCATTTCTTAGTTTGGTTAGGTCCTCTCCCATTTTTTTCTTAATGAGCCCATCTAAAGACATATCAATTTCATTTATTTTTTTCAAAAAACAGACTCTTGATTTCATTGATCTTTTCTGTTATTTTCTTGGTCTTTATTTTTTCCTCTCTGATAATTATTATTTCCTTTCTTTTGCTGATGTTGGGCTTTATTTGTTCTTCCTTTTCTTATTCCTTAGATGGTAGGTTAGATTGCTTATTTGAGATTTTTCTTTTTTCTTAAGGAAGGCCTGTATTGCTGCATACTTCCCTCTTAGAACTGCTTTCATGGCCTCCCATAGTTTTTGAAAAACTGTGTATTTATTTTCATTTATCTTAAGGTATTTTCTAATTTCCTCTTTGATTTCTTCATTGACCCATTGTTTTCTTTTTTAGTGTCATGTTATTTAGCCTGCATGTGTGTGCTCTTTTCCTGTTTATTCTGTAGCTGATTTCTAGTTTCATACTATTGTGATTGGAAAAATGCTTGATATAATTTCTAATTTTCTTAATTTGTTGAGGCTTGTTTTGTGGCCTAGCATATAATCTATCTTGAAGAGTGTTCCATGTGAACTTGAAATGAATGTGTATTCTGCTGTTTATGGATGGGCTGTTCTATAGACATGTATTAAGTCCAGCTTTCTTAATATTGTCATTTAAGACTAATTGATTTTCTGTCTGGATGATCTGTCCACTGATGCAAGTGAGGTGTTAAAATCCCCTACTATTATTGCATCATTGTCAGTTTCTCTCTGTTTGTAGGGGAAAAATGCAATCTTTTAGTGTGACATGCAAACTCCTTGATGATCTGTTCCATGTTTGGACTGATTTTAGTCTCTCATCCCTATATACCCCCTGCTTTACTCCAAATATTTCCTTTTTCTTTTCCTATCCTTCTGATTCATGCCTCTAAGTTTTTGTTCTCAATTCCTTCCTTTTGGAATCTCTTTCCTTTCATCGTGAGAAAACTTCTACTCATCCTTCAAAGCCCAGCTCAAATAGCATTTCCTTGATAAAGTCTTCTCTTTTTCAGTAGAGCTACTCATTACACTGGATTCTTATACAATTTTGCAGCTCTGACTCCAACAATAGGGTTCACCTGTCTGTGCTACAAATGCATATTTTTTAGTCTATCTCTACTACTCTCTGAGCAGAGCAACTTAAAAAAAATGTATCTGTCCCTCATTTCAAGCACTGTGCCAGTTATATTGTTGCTGTTCAGTCAGTCATGTCCAACCCTTTGTGACCCCATGGACTGCAGCACACCGGGCTTTCCTGTCCTTCACCATCTCCTGGAGCTTGCTGAAACTCATGTCCATTGACTTGGTGATGCCATCCAACCATCTGATTTTCTGTCATCCCCTTCTCTTCTGCCTTCAATCTTTCCCAGCATTTGGGTCTTTTCTAAAGAGTCAGCTCTTTGCATCAGGTGGCCAAAGTATTAGAGCTTCAGCTTCAGCATCATTCCTTCCAATGAATATTCAGGATTGATTTCCTTTAGGAGGGACTGGTTGGATCTCCTTTCAGTCCATGGGATTCTCAAGAGTCTTCTCCAACGCCACAGTTCAAAAGCATCAATTCTTTGGTGCTCAGCCTTCTTTATAGTCCAACTTTCACATGCATACATGACTACTGAATAAACCATAGCTTTGACTAGATGGACCTTTGTTGGCAAAGTAATGTCTCTGCTTTTTATTATGTTGTCTAGGTTTGTCATAGCTTTCCTTCCAGGGAACAAGCGTCTTTTAATTTCATGGCTGCAGTCACCGCATCTGCAGTGATTCTGAAGTCCAAGAAAATTAAGTCTGTCACTGTTTCCATTGTTTCCCCATCTATTTGCCATGAAGTGATGGGGCTGATGTGCCAGTTATATAGTGAATGCTAAATGAATTTTTGCCTAATAAACAAATAAGTAGAATTTCATTCCTGCTGGTTTCTGCTGATATAAAATTTGATATTTGCTCCTCTGGCTTTCCCTTTTTCTGGGATACTAAATGTATAGATTTAGTAGCTCAGTAATTATGACTGGGTTTATGAGAGTTTCACAGCTTACCACAACCCAATCTTCTAAGCTAGTTTCCTTCAGCAAATCATGAACCATACAGTTATGGAATCTTAGAGCTGGAAGGGATATTGAAGAATCATTTGACCCTTCTTTTCCCCTCAAGATAGGACTTCTGCTTCTGCCCCATAGTAAGTAGGAGAGAAGATTGTGTGATTTCAGATTTCAGAATCAGCTGAGTACACACTTCTCTTTTCAAGTATGTGTTCAGTAGTGCCTGAAATAAGTCACTGTGATTTTGGGCAAGATAGGTTATAGGGATGACATGAATTGAACTTTAAGGTAACAAAGTAGATATTTCTTTCCAAGTCAGACAAAGTACAAATATTTTGTCTCCAGCACTGTCCAATCCACAAGTCTTTTTAAATGAAGATATGGTTTAGACATAACTAAAAATGTCAAAGAGCACAGCTGAGGGTTTCTCACCTGTCTATCCCTTTTCATCATCTGGGTTCCTGCTCTCCTAATAAATAACAAAATCACATTTTATAATTGTAATAGTCATCGTGATGATTAAATACTAAGCCATCATGTCACCCATCCTAATAAAATTCAAATGAAAACTGACATTTGACTCCCATGCCCCAAAGCTTTTCAAGATAGGATTTCTTCCCTATTATCTAAGAAAGATTTATTGAACTATTAAAAAAGTAGTAGTCTCCCTACCCCCTGAATCAATTTATATGTATGTTTTTTTCTGTTCTCTGCTCCCTTCAATATAGATAGGGAACTGTCTTAGCAGTCTGGAGTGGGGATGACACTCACACAGTGGGGAACATCTGTTAACTCCTTTAACCTTTAAGTTGGCTGTACTCACTTTGAAGAGCAGCACAACCTGGAAAACTGCCTGGAGAGATGCACATTGAGATTTTCATTCAATTTGGGGTATAATTGATTCAAACAGCTGCTGGGGCAGCTACTAGAGGTAGGGCATGGTTCATGCCTTCATGGAGGTAATTTTCTACTAGGGGAGCAGAAAAATAAAGCAAATGGATAGATAAAAAATAAAAACAATTTTAAAGTGTCATGAAGGAAGCAATAAGAGGGTGAATGGGAGAATAGTATAGGTGACTCATTTTTGACAGTTTGGTCAGAGAAAGCCTCCCTGGGGAGGTGATATTTTATACTGAGATGTGAAGGATAGGAAGGGAGCAGCCAGCTAAAGAGTAGGACAAAAACTCTCCAAGGATATGGAAGAGAAGATGCAAAAAATATAACAGCAATGATTTTGGCTTTTTAAAAGGTATTGAAGGAAGGGAAAATAGTGAGACTGAAGCCTAATGACCAATGAAGAGAGTGAACAAAGCCAGCCGAGCTTGAAGAGGCAGGCAGGGTTCAGATCAAGCAGCCTTGGCGTTACTGTTGCAATCTGTATTCCATTCTGAGGTAGGGTTTTATGTGACTCTAGTGGCCTTTTGAGATCACTTTTGGGAACTTCCCTAGTGGTCCAGGGGTTGGGACTTTGCCTTCCAATGCAAGGGGTATAGTTTCCATCCCTGGCTGGGGAGCTGAGATCCCACATGCCTCTTGGTCAAAAAACCAAAACAGCAAACAGAAACAATATTGTAACAAACTTAATAAAAACTTAAAAATATATATCAGTTATAATGCCCTAAAGGAGAATAAATTGGGGGCAGGATTGGAAAGGAGACAGACCAGTAAGGGACTGTGTATAACTGGGGACAGGTCCTGGGAGCTTATTTGAGGATCATGGTGGCAAAGATGGCTCAAGAACTACTTAGGTTGTGAAAGTAGTTGGGTCTTAGAGATAGAATGGATATTATGGGAGGAGAAAAAGAGAGGAATCAGAGATAGTTTCTAGATTTCTCCACACTTGAACAGCTTGGTAGATGATGGTACTTTAATAAAAACAATCATTTTTATTAAAATACACATATATACATATTTTAAAAAATCAAGCAATACTAAAATAAAAAGTATGACTGTAAGTGCCAGTCCCCTCCCCACAGAGTTGTCCCCCAGAAGACACCATCTTTAATTAGCCATTTTCTCTAAGTTTCTAGATAATATCAGTGATCAGTGTTTCCCTTAAATGCCTGTTGACCCTTGGCTGTTTGTTGACATTCAAGAGAGAGACCCTAGTGCATGGATTAAAGCTCTGTGTGCATGGCTGGCTTTGTTCTTGGTGACTAGGAGGCCCCTCAGGAGAGGAAATGGACAGTGAACTGGTCCTGTATCAGTGTCTGAAGATTGTTTCTGTGGGGCCACTCAGTTTCTCCAGGGAAGAAAATTCCAGTCTCTAGTCTGGAAATTCACCTTTGACTCTTATTGTTCTGGGAGCATGGCAGGGGGAAGGGGCTGGGTCTGCTTCCTGCCACAGCACTTGCAGATTTGCTCTTAATTACCTTATTTTTAGGACTTTCCTGGTGGTCCAGTGGTTAAGCCTCTGTGCTTGCAGTGCAGGGGGCATGGGTTCGATCCCTAGTTGGGAGAACTAAGATTCCGCATGCTGCACAGTGCAAGCCAAAAAAATTGCCTGATTTTCAGATCTGAATCTTAAACTTGCCCTGCTCTGTGACTGGTGTCCAGAGGTAGCAAGCTTCAGTTTCTCCAAAGGCTAAACCTCTAGTCTCCTAGCTGATTGAGAAAAGGGTTCTCTGATCACTTTTATCCTGAGGATGGAGGGGTGAGGAAAAATCAAGAAATCTGATTTTGAATACATGATAAGATATGCATGAAGAGAGCTGTGAGGTGTGAAGGTGGGTGGAAGTTTGGGGGCTCTTTGAGAAGTTCTGTTTGGGCGGATATTCCTGAAGCCATCAGCACTAGAAAGTATTTGAGACCATGGAAACAGATGCTGTCATTTGGGAGAGTATAGAAAAAGGTGAGAGGTGGGTATAGGACCCAGTCCTGAGGTGCCTGAGCAGGGAGCTTGTGGGCCAGGAATGAAAGATCTGGGGAGGGAGGGAATCTTCACTTTGTTTGGGAAAAAACTGATAGCTGAGAACCCAGGTCCACTAAGACATGAATGGATAAAGCAAATACTGTATATACAAACAATGGAATACTGTTGAGCCTTGAGAAGGAATTCTGATGTTCTGATGCGTGGTACAACATGTATCAACTTTGAAGACGTCATGTTACATGAAACAAATGAGGCACTAATAGAACAATTACTGTATGATTCCACTTATATGAAATATCTAGTGTAGTCAAATTTATGGATACTTAAAGTAGGAGGGTAGTTGCCAGTTTCAGGGAGTGAGGTATGGGGAATTCACTTTTAATGGGTGTATAGTTTCATTTTTAGATGATGAAAAAGTTCCAGAGATGATGTTGCTGATGGTTGTATAACCATTGAATATACTTAATGCCACTGAACTGTACACTTCAAAATGGCTAAAATGGTGTATTTCATATTATGTATATTTAACCACAATTAAAAAAAAAGAAAATAGAAAGTGTCAGTTAAGGGCACCAATAAAGCAGAGTGATACAAAAAAAAAAAAAAACCACCCATATTTTAGATTTCACATGTAAGTGATATCATATGGTATTTATCTTTCTCTTTCTGACTTCGCTTAGTACGATAATCTCTAGTTGTGTTCATGTTGCTGCAAATGACCTTATTTTATTAAATGAACCTATCTACAAGACAGAAACAGACTCATAGACACAGAGCAGACTTTTATTTGGTAGGTGGGAGCAGGGGAGGGAAAGGCATGGATCGAGAATTTGGGATTAGTACATGTAAACTATTGTATTTAGAATGGATAAACACCAAGGTCCTAATATATGGCACAGGAAACTATATCCAATCTCCTGGGAGAAACCATAATGGAAAACAATATAAAAAAATGTATATGACCTTCCCTGGTGGTCCAGTGGTTGAGAGTCTGCCTGCCAGTGCAAGGGATGTGTGTTCAATCCCTGGTACAGTAAGATTCCAGGGACGCTGAGGGACAACCAAGCCGGTGTGCTGCAACTACTGAGCCTATGCTCTGCAACAAGAGAAGGCACCACAACAAGAAACCCGTGCACCACAAGAATAACCCCCGCTTGCTGCATTAGAGAAAGCCCGTGTGCAGCAACGAAGACACAGTGCAACCAAAAATAAAATAATTTAACAATGTGTATATATGTATGACTGAATCACTTTGCTGTGTAGCCAAAGATAGCACAAAGTGTAAATCAGCTATATTTCCCTTAAAAAATTTACCCCAAACAGGTACTGAGAGGTTTCAGAGCCCTGTAAACCTGTTTTGATTGAGGCTCTTTTCCTCTTTCCCCTCCCCTGCCTTGCCCACCCTTACCTGGGGTCTTTGTCTAGTGCTTTTGAAGGTGGATGTGGTGAGGGAAGAAAGGAGAGAGTAGATAGGGCTGGAGAGGACATAGGTTAAAGAATAAACATCTGGGGAAGGTGCATGTGTGGAGAGAGAAAGAAGAAGAAATGTAGGAGAGACAGAGACTAAGGGAGAAAAACTGCTTCTAGAGGTGTGACAGGCAGGCAAGAGGACAAAGGCAGGCCAGTCTCTCATTGTCCTGGGCCTGCTTCACGCCCACATGACAAGGAGTCAGGATGTAGGTGGTACAGAGCTCGGCCACACAGCTGGATATGGTCCAGGTAAAGTCCATGGAAACAGTATCTGTCTGTGCCTGTAGAACCTGATTCTGTAAATGAATCAAATGCTACAAATGAATAAAATATATTCACTCGTGTGAGGGCGTATGCAACCATAATGTCTCTTAAAAATTTTTTTTTCAATTGGAATATAATTGCTTTACAATGTTATGTTAGTTTCTGCTGTACAACCAAGTGAATCAGCTATATATATGGATGTGAGAATTGGATGGTAAAGAAAGCTGAGCACTGAAGAACTGATGCTTTCAAGCTGTGGTGCTGGAGAAGACTCTTGAGAGTCCCTTGGACAGCAAGGAGATCAAAATAGTCAATCAGAAAGGAAATCAACCCTGAATATTCATTGGAAGGACTGATGCTGAAGCTCTAATAATTTGGCCATCTAATGCAAAGAGCTAATTCATTGGAAAAGACCCCGTGCTTGGAAAAATAGAGGGCAGGAGAAGAAGGGGATGACAGAGGACAAGATGGTTGGCTGGCATCACCGATTGAATGGACACGAGTTTGAGCAAACTCCAGGAGACTGTGAAGGACAGGGAAGCCTGGCGTGTTGCAGTCCATGGGGCTGCAAAAAGTCAGACACGACAGAGCAACCGAACAACAACAACAAATACATATATCACCTCCCTCTCGCCTCACCTCTCATCCTACCTCTCTGTCGATGCAGAGCACCGAGCTGGTTGCCCTGTGCTGTACAGCAGCTTCCCGCCAGCAATCTAGTCTACACATGGCATTGTATTTATGCCAATGCTCCTTCCCCAGCTCATCCCACCCTCACCTTCTTCCTCTGTGACCACCTGTTCATTCACTACGTCTGTGTCTCCATTTTTGCCTTACAAACAAGTTCATCTGTACCATTTTTCTAGAGTCTACATGTATGAGTTAATCTGCAATATTTGTTTTTCTCTTTCTGACTTACTTCACTCTGTATGACAGACTCTAGTCCATCCACATCTCTAAAAATGACCCAGTTTTGTTCCCTTTTGTGGCTGAGTAGTACTCCATTGTATATATGTCCCATTTCTTCTTTATCCATCCATCTGTTGATGGACATTGAAGTTGTTTCAGTGTCCTGACTATTATAAATAATGCTTCTTAGATGATGCATCTCTGTGTAGAAAGAATATGCATGGAGGTATCTCTAAACTGTGTCACTACTTCAAACTCTCAAGGAAAATGCAAGGGAAATATAGTTTTGCTATATGGCACACAAGAAACACTTAAAATAGATCCATGATTTTGCTAAAACACTTATAATACCTTATAACAGGTAGCACTTGATTATTTAGAGAAATTAGGAAATAAAGGTAGGCTGCAAGAAGAAAAGGGCTTCCAAGGTGGGGTAGTGATAACCTGCTTGCCCATGCGGGAGACGTGGATTCAACCCCTGGGTCAGGCAAATCCCCTGGAGAAGGGAATGGCAACCCACTCCAGAGTTCTTGCCTGGGAAATCGCATGGACAGAGGAGCCTGGCGGACTACATTCCAACGGGTCTCAAAGAGTCAGAAATGACCTAATAAACAACAACAGTTGAATACATTACATCCTTAGTATTTATTTCTCTTAAACTGTTTTTTTTCATCTGTAGACCACCTTCATCCAATTCCCTTTACCCCACCCCATGCTTCTGGTAACCATTCATCTGTTCTCTGTTTCTATGGGTGGGTTTATTTTATTGTTTTTGAAGTATAATTGATCTATAACACTATGTTAGTTCCCATACTTTTCAAAATTATTACCACAGTAAGTCTAGTATAGGTCTAGTTATGTCACCATACAAAATATTATACAATTTTTGACTATAGTCCCCAAACTCTACATTTCTTACCCAGAGCTCACTTATTTTGCTACTGGAACTTTGTATCTCTTAATTTCTCTCACCTGTCCCCCGACCCTGCCACCTACCTCCCCTCTGGCCACCACCTATTTGTTCTTTGTAGCTATAACTCTACGACTGTTCTATTTGTTCCATTGTTTTGTTTCTAGATTCCACGTGTAAATGAAATCATAATGATATTTATCTTAGACTTATTTCACTTAGCACAATACACTTTATGTTCTGGTATGTTGTCACAAATGGCAGGATTTCCTTTTTATGTCTGAGTAACATTTGTGCTGTGTGTGTCCTGCACGCATGCGTCTTCTTTACACACTCATCTTTTGATGAGCATTTGGGTGGCTCTCATATCTTGGCTATTGTAAATAATGCTGCAGTGAACATAGGGGTACATATATCTTTTCTAGATAGTGTTTTGCTTTCTTTGGATAAAACCCCCATAGGCTGGATCATATGATAGTTTAATTTTAAATTTTTTGAGGAACCTCCATACCATTTTCCATAGTTGCTGAACCAATTTACATTTCCAGAGTGTGTCAGGGTTCCTTTTTCTCCAGACCCTCACCAACACTTGTTGTTCGTCTTTTTGAGAATATCCATTCTGACAGGTGTGAGGTAATTATCTCATTGTGGTTTTGCTTTGCATTTCCCTGATGATTAGTGGTATTAAACGTCTTTTCATGAGCCCCTTGGCCATCTGTATGTCTGCTTTGGAAAAATGTCTATTCAATGTTGTCAAATTGTTCCGGCTTTACTTTAAGGTTTCTGAGTCCCATGATATTCTTAGCGTGTCAGTTAGGATTGCAAATATCACACAACGACAGGAAATGGAAGTCTGAACACAGTGGCTCAAGTAACTAGGATGTGTGTGTGGAGGGTTGTGTGTGTGTGTGTGTCTCATGGTGAGAAGTCTAGGGATAGGTGGCTGTTAGCACTCTTTCTACTGTTCAGCCATTTCAGGTCCAATGTCTCTTATTTTACTTTCTTGATCTTTCCCTTCTGTTCCCAAGAGGATTTCTTTAGGACTAGCCTTTCAGAGGACATAGGTACTGGCATGTTTTTTAATAATTTCATTGGAAAAGTTAGAATTTTTCCCAGCAGATTTCCACCAAAGTCTTAATGGCTGAGATCAAGTCACACAACCACCATCGCTGTAAGGGAGGCTAGGAAAGTGGAGAACAGGACTGTCATCATGACCCATCTTTGCAGGTTGAGCCTCTTGCCATCCTGAGAAGAATTAAGGTTGTATTTACCTGGAAAGAAATCTGTTGCTGCTGCTAAGTTGCTTCAGTTGTGTCCGACTCTATGTGACCCCACAGACGGCAGCCCACCAGGCTCCGCCATCCCTGGGTTTCTCCAGGCAAGAACACTAGAGTGGGTTGCCATTGCCTTTTCCGGGAAAGAAATGGGGGAGTGGATAATGAATATAATGGACAAATGATTCACACCATTTGGTGCATTAGAAAGGACTTCTCCTCACTTCAAGATTATGGAAACAATTTCCTCCTGTTTCTTTCTAATGCTTTTAAAGCTTAACTTTTTACGTTTTGATCTTTGAGTCACTTGTTTTTCATTTTACTAATTTTGGAATACAAGTATAATTTTTTATGAGATGACAGCTCAGTTTTCTTTTTTCTTTTTTTTGGTTGTCTTAACACTATTGAATAATTTCTCTTCACAGGTTTAAAATTCTACCTTTATCTTATACAAAATTCTTATATGAATTTGAGTAAATTTCTTGATTTTCTAGTCTATTCTATTCATGTATTTATGTACCAGTCCCACAATGTTTTAATTAGCTAAAAATTGGTAGAATAGATTTCTTTCACTATTTTCCACCCTAGAATTATCCTGGCAATTCTTGCCTGTTTATTCCCTATATGAACATTAGAATCACTTTGCTTACTTCAGAAAAAAAAAATTCTGTTGATCTTTGAGGATGACATATATTTTAGATTAATTTAGGAAGAATTGACATCTTTATGATACTGAGTTTTCCTGTCTAAGAACACACATTATTTTTATGTATTTGAAATTGGGGGGAATTCCCTCAGTAGCATCACTGGAAGAAAAGTTATGACCAACCTAGATAGCATATTAAAAACTTACATAGAAAATATATGTAGAAAACTTTAATTTCTTATTGTTATAATTTTAGTGAATTTTCGTGCATTCTCCAAGAAAATAGAGTATCATCAAAGGATACACTTGCTATTTTTTTCTTTTTGTCCAAATCATTTGAATAATACAGAGTGATGTTGAACAAATAGTGATAATTTACAGGCTTGTCTTATGTATGAATTTATTAGAGACTGTGTCAGCTACCCAAGTGTCAAAGCACAACCTGGGGAGTTTTAACATGAACTTGATCTCTTTGCAAATACCAAATCAAAAGTGGTACACATTGAAAATATATAAACATAAATATTTATGTATATGATATGTTTACATTTGTTCTATATATATGTAATGCTTGTGCATATATATATTAATATGTAATGTTGTCAAGGGAGTATCCATCTATTCCTATTATATGAATTTTATTTATCAATTTTTTTTAATTGGAGGCTAATTACTTCACGATATTGTGTTGGGTTTTGCCATACATTCACATGAATCAGTTATGGGTGTACATGTGTTCCCCATCCTGACCCTCCCTCCCTCCTCCCTCCCCATCCCATCCCATCCCTCAGGGTCATCCCAATGCACTAGCCCTGAGCACCCTGTGCCATGCATCGAACCTGGACTGGCTATCTGTTTCACATATGATAATATACATGTTTCAGTGCTATTCTCTCAAATCATCCCACCTTTGGGATGACCTCTCCCACAGACTCCAACAGTCTATTCTTTACATCTGTGTCTCTTTTGCTGTCTCGCATACAGGGTCATCATTACCATCTTTCTAAATTCCATATATATGCATTAATATACTGTATTGGTGTTTTTCTTTCTGACTTACTTCACTCTTTATAATAGGCTCCGGTTTCATCCACCTCATTAGAACTGATTCAAATGCATTCTTTTTAATAGCTGAGTAATATTCCATTGTGTATATGTACCACAGCTTTCTTATCTATTCGTCTGCTGATGGACATCTAGGTTGCTTCCATGTCCTGGCTATTGTAAACAGTGCTGCAATGAACATTGGGGTACACGTGTTTCTTTCAATTCTAGTTTCCTTGGTGTGTATGCCCAGCAGTGGGATTGATTGCTGGGTCGTATGGTCGTATTTCCAGTTCTTTAAGGAATCTCCACACTGTTCTCCATAGTGGCTGTACTAGTTTGCATTCCCACCAACAGTGTAAGAAGATTCCTTTTTCTCCACACCCTCTCCAGCATTTATTGTTTATAGACTTTTTGATAGCAGCCATTTGACCGGCGTGAGATGGTACCTCATTGTGGTTTTGATTTGCATTTCTCTGGTAATGAGTGATATTGAGCATTTTTTCATGTGTTTGTTAGCCATCTGTATGTCTTCTTTGGAGAAATGTCTGTTTAGTTCTTTGGCCGACTTTTTGATTGGGTCGTTTATTTTTCTAGAATTAAGTTGCAGGAGTTGCTTGTATATTTTTGAGATTAATTCTTTGCCAGTTGCTTCATTTGCTATTATTTTCTCCCATTCCGAATGCTGTCTTTTCACCTTGCTTATAATTTCCTTCATTGTTCAAAAGCTTTTCAGTTTAATTAGGTCCCATTTGTTTCTTTTTTCTTTAATTTCATTACTCTGGGAGGTGGGTCATAGAGGATCCTGCTGTGATTTATGGCAGAGAGTGTTTTGCCTATGTTTTCCTATAGGAGTTTTATAGTTTCTGGTCTTCCATTTAGATCTTTAATCCATTTTGAGTTTATTTTTGTGTATGGTGTTAGAAAGTGTTCTAGTTTCATTCTTTTACAAGTGGTTGACCAGTGTTCCCAGCACCACTTGTTAAAGAGATTGTCTTTTCTCCATTGTATATTCTTGCCTCATTTGTCAAAGATAAGGTGTCCATAGGTGTGTGGATTTATCTCTGGGCTTTCTGTTTGTTCCATTGATCTATATTTATGTCTTTGTGCCAGTACCATACTGTCTTGATGACTGTGGCTTTGTAGTATAGCCTGAAGTCAGTCAGGTTGATTCCTCCAGTTCCATTCTTCTTTCTCAAGATTGCTTAGTCTATTATAAGAACTTTTGATGGATGCCTTTTTAGAAACTTTATTTTAGAAAATTAAGATTTAAGTCTCTGAATTTTAGATTTATTGACAAGATGTGAGATATTCCAAGTGGTATGGGGTAAAAGTTAGAAAAAAAAGAATCCTATCTCAGCAGTAGTGTGATTATCAGGTTTATAAGGTTAGGAGAATGTTTTCAGAATGGAGCCTGTTGAAGTAAAGGTGTTTTATTTACTGGTAACTGGGATCTATTGTTGTATTGTTCTGGTACTTTATTGTCACACTGGATTGGTGCTCATAATTAATGATTAAATCCAATATGCTACATTTTGAAATAACTCCATATTCTTCCACTACCTGCACTGTTCAGATCTTCCTGGAAAGGAATACATTTTTTAAAAGTAATGTTTCCATTTCTGTTTGCTTTTTCTGTTAACATCCTTAAAATCTGTAGAAATTTTGTAAAGCCACCTTTTTGATGTGAAAAATAATAAAACTCCTGACTTGAAGTTAATGAAGGAAAAGAATGTAGAGAATCTAGAGGGGAAAAAGTTAGTGCTTTTGCTTCTGGGGAAAGTTAAAAATAGGGACAGTAATGCTGACTGAAGACCAAAGATTCTTGTAATGGTTTTAAGTTTGCAGAATCAATGTGTACTGCTGTTGACCTGGTATTTGCAAAGAGATCAAGTTCATGTTAAACACCCTCCACCCCCAGGTTGTGCTTTGAAACTTGGGAGGCTGACACAGGTTTTTATGTTATTTTGTACTTCCTAGAATCAGCTTTCTAATGGACCTGAAATAAAAAGCAGCAGCAATGAATGAATGGCTGAACCAAGTTTTAGTGGCTGTGCCCAGGTGACAAAGATGGGAGAGGAGGACCCAAGAGAGTTAGTGTTGATAAGGATCCCACATGCTTTACTATTGCCTTACGTTCTCCAGGGAGTTCACCGGATGTGACAGTGTGGTCTGATTACCTCCCCCAGCAACTCTGGACCAAATAGGTAATAAGTAGAAAGGAAGCTCTCAGCTTTGGTAGTTCAGTGCTGGAAGAGGAACAATGAGAGCCCTGTTCCTCTAGTGTTTGCCCAGCCCTGTACAATGGAAGCCCCAGTCTTCCCTGGAGTGCCTCTCCAGGTGAGGTGACACTGGCCGGGACTCCTCGCGCCCTCCTCTCAGTTGAGTCAGCTTTGGTTTCCCCCTTGTGTTAGGAAAAGTGAATCCCACACTTCTTTTAATCACAATGGACAATACTGGCTTTGTGGATTCAGCTGTCTCTCCAGTGTGCCTGCTCCTGATGAAGGGTGAAAAGTGATAAGTTAGAAATTGGATGCATTGAACTGGCTTGGCTACAACTCAATGACCCCAGGCAAACTAGTCTTATCCACTTTCATTAGATCAATTCTAATCCCTGAACTGTGTAATTCTTCCCAAGATACAGTCCTCCCCGTATCTCCTGATGCAAAGAAACATCTGAAAGGTAACCTGCAGGTGTCTGGATGGAGGATTTGGGGAGGAATGTATCACTCACAGGCACCGGTTATGGGGACTGTTGATAGTGGCATCTATTACATAATTTTAAAGTTTCTGAGAGACGTGAAGTTGTTTATTTTCGTAAAAAGTGAAGTAAGGGAAAGGGGAAGGGATAAGGAAAAACTCCCAGAATTGAGTTTTTGCGAAAGAAAGATGGAGTGCGTATTTATCCGCTAATTGTGGTTGTCATTATTATAGTTGTATCCGAATAGTGACTCACATCCTGAGATAAGGATCTGGGGTGCTGAGGCAGCCCAGATCAGGCTTCCAAATCTAGAGCTTCTGCAGGAGACTACCTCACTCCACAGAAGGAACACAAGCTTCCTCTCGGCACCTCTCAGACCATTTATCTTAAACTTGAGTGTAAAAGTTTCCATAGGAACTATGGAAACTTCTATTTATTCCTACAAAATTCGATGGTACTGGGTATGAAGGAGAAAGCCTGGATGGCAACTGAAGGGATGAGAAGCAGAATAGAGGTTATGAAAACAGCACAATCACCAAAGTATAATGTAATCTGGAGTCGTCTTGTGTGTGGGCGGAAGAATAACACACATGTTCCTGGGTCAGCAAAAAATTAAAACCCATAAATGTTTAATAAGCTGAGGAACTATTACAGTGGTAAAGCTTCCATCCCCCTCCAAAAGACTTTAATTTTAAAAGTCAGCCAGACAACACAATACTGAAGAGGAAAGTTGGAGGACCAACACTACCCAACTTTAAGACTTACTGTAAAGCTATGGTCATCAAGACAGTGTGGTATTGGCAAAAGGACAGATAGGCCAGTAGGTCAGAACAGAGAGCCCGGGAAAGAACTCCACAAATACAGCTGACTGATCATTACAAACGAGCAAAGGCAATGTAATAGAGCAAACATATTTTTAACAAATGGGGCTGGAACCTTCATGTTAAAAAAAAAAAAAGTATCTAAACCTAGACCTTACATGCTTCACAAAAATTAACTCAAAATGGATCACATATTTAAATGTTAGATGCAAAACTATAAAACTTCTAGAAAGTGACACAGGAGGAAATCTAACACAGAATGACCTTGGGTTTGGTGATGAGTTTTTTGGCACAACACCACAAGCACAGTCCATGAAAGGAGGCATCGATCAGTTGGATTACTTAAAATTAAATTCCGTTCTGCAAAAGACACTGTCAACAGAACAAAAAAGACAATCCACGGAGCAGGAGAAAACATTTTCAAGAGATATATCTGATAAAGGACTGTTCCCCCCAAATATGCAAATAACTATTAAAACTCAACAATAAGAAAATAGCCCCATTAAAAAATGAGTCAGCTTCAGCGGTTAGGACTCCACACTTTCACTGCCAAGGGCCTGGGTTCAATACCTGGTCAGGGAACTGAAATTCCACAAACTGCCTGATGCAGCCAAAACAGACAAACAAAACCTCACCAAAGAACATATGCAGATGATAAACGTGAATATATGCTCCACAGCATATGCCATTAAGGAATTAAGATCATGATGAAGTATCACTGCACACCCTTTACAATGGCCAAAATCCAGACCACTAACAACACAGTGTTGACAAGCACTTGGAACAATAGGAACGCTCATTCATTGCTAAGGAACACGGACATTCAAAATGGCACAGCTACTTTGCATAGTCTTACCATATGATCCAGCAATCATGCTCCATGGTATTTACCCAAATGAACTGAAAACTTATGTCCACACAAAATTGTTCATACAGATGTTTATAGCAGCTTTACTTAAACAACTGGCAAAGCTTGAAAGCCACCAAGATATTCTCCAGTAGGTAAATGGATAAAAGCTTTTCATCCAGGCAATGGAATATTATTCAGCAGTGAAAATGATTTATCAAGCCATGAAAAGGCATGAAGGGAAAGCGTTAGTCACTCAGTCCTGTCCAACTCTTTGTAGCCCTGTGGACTATAGCCTGCCAGGCTCCTCTGTCCATGGAATTCAAGAACATAATGCATATTGCCAAGTGAAAAGGCTAGGTACTATATGATTCCAACTAGATATTCAATAAAATTATGGGAAAGACAAAATTGTGCAGACAGTAAAAAGGTTAGTGGTTGCCAGGGGTTGAAGCGGGGAAAGGATGAATAGCCAGAGCACAGAGATTTTTAGGGCAGTGAAACTATTCTGTGTGATATTATAATGGCAGCAACACGTCCTGATGTATCTGTCCAAAATCATAAAATATACACCAAGAGTTAATCATAATGTACACTATGAACTTTGGGTGATAATGAAGTGTCAGTATAAATTCATCAGTTGTGACAGATGTACCACTCTGGTGGGGGATAATGATAATGGGGAGGCTGTGGATGTGTAGAGGCAGGGAGGGTATGAGAAATCTATCCTTTGCTAAGTTTTGCCGTGAACCTAAAATGGCCCTTGAAAAATAAAGTATATTAAAACAGAGATGAAAATATGTTATTTAGGACTTAAAATTGTAATTTCAGTTTTAAAAAAATTTCAGTTTTTAAAAATAATTATTTCATTAGGTTTTTTTTGAATTATAAAAATATTGAAGATAGGATAAGTTTGGGGATTTTGCTAAAAATTCTAGTTTGGGGTTTCACTAGGGCTACAGTGAATCCAGTAGGGAATTTTACAAATATGAGTTCGGGAAGAGAGTAAGAATATTCTCCTTGAGTTATTTTCCTGTTTGACCAAGGGAATATATGTTTCTAGAATAAAGCACATTCTCTGACCTTCTACTTCCTAGAAATCCCTCTGTTACAGATTTATATTTAGGTAAATGTGAGAATGGACTGGCTACTCTGACTGCTGCTGCTAAGTCACTTCAGCCATGTCCCTCTCTGTGCGACCCCATAGACAGCAGCCCACCAGGCTCACCCGTCCCTGGGATTCTCCAGGCAAGAACACTGGAGTGGGTTGCCATTTCCTTCTCCAATGCATGAAAGTGAAAAGTGAAAGTGTAAGTTGCTCAGTCCTATCCAACTCTTAGCGATCCCATGGACTGGAGCCCACCAGGCTCCTCCGTCCATGGGATTTTCCAGGCAAGATTACTGGAGTGGGGTGCCATTGCCTTCTCTGGGCTACCTAAGCTTTAATTGGTGATTTGTGTGAAGGAGCAAAGCCCTTGCATACCTATTGGAAGATGAAATTACTGCAGAGAACTTCATAGGGGTTGCATTTAGATATGGCTCCTTTTATCTTTATTTGTTTATTTTTTACTACCTGGTGAGTCTCAGGTGAGGGCTTGGATGGAATCTGCAATAAGTCTGTACAGTTAGGGGCTGGGAATTTTGCCCCATTGGCAAGGGTAAAAAGTTTGGCAGAGGGTGGGGGTTACCCCAAATAAAGGTGCAAGGAATCAGACTCCAGGAACAAGTAGAGCATCAAGGAGAAAGGAGATTCCAGTGGGTGACTCATAGTGCAAATCCTAGGTCAGTTTCAGAGAGACTGGCCATACCATGCACAGGCTGTTGCCTCAAAACTGGATAGCTTATTGCCACTTGAACTGGATTCCATACCTGTTACGCCAGCTGTTTTTAAACGGCGATGAAAGGATACATTTTATGACAGAGAGAAACAAAGATGGCTGTGGGGATATATGTTCTATCAAGCTAGTAGGACTGAGTCTCCTGACCAAGCCATTCAGTCTAATGAGTGGCTGGGCAGCTTGCCTGAATGGGATACACCAGGAGAAGGTCAGAATTACTTAGAAGGCATTGTCAACTCTCTGGCTTCTCTTAGGTAAGACACAGGTGAATCTTACCAATGGAAAGCCCAAGAAACTCTTAGATGGATCAAGGAATGACAAAAGTATCTTTAAAAGCAATGTGTTTACATTTGATCTTTTCAGTCTATTTATTTTTCAATCTGCTTAAGTAAGTAAGTGAAGTCGCTCAGTCGTGTCCAACTCTTTGCGACCCCATGGACTGCAGCCTACCAGGCTCCTCCGCCCATGGGATTCTCCATGCAAGAATGCTGGAGTGGGTTGCCATTTCCTTCTCCAGGGGATCTTCCTGACCCAGGGATTGAACCCAGGTCTCCCATATTGCAGGCAGATGCTTTAACCTCTGAGCCACCAGGGAAGCCCAATCTACTTACTGTCAGTCTATTTATCGTTTCATTAAGAGCTATCTTGGGTCTAATGGGATCTCTTTACTTTTGGGAGTTGATTTTATTTTCCCATTTCCTGAAACTGCTGGCCATTCCCTTCCTCCAACCAGACAGGACTGGCTTAGAAATAGGACCACAGCAGTGATCCTGTGGCAGTTGGAAGAGCCTGAACCTTTTGGGAACCCCACTCCACTTTCCCATTTGAATTGCTTCCCCTCTCCCCAACTCCCTCCATCCCAGTTCTTGGCTATTGATTTGCCTGGTTCAGATCCCAGCTTGCCACTCCCCTTTTGGATTTCTTGTTTTTTGGATGACCAAATCAGCCTTTCTGCCCCAGTTCCTTCTTCAGAACTCCCACAGGGACAGTTAGGTCTTGATTCTTTTTTCTGAGAATATTTCCCAGATACAAGAGCAATAAAGCATAGATAACACGAGTCAGTTATGGTCCCACCCTCCTGGAGCGTAAGAAATTTGGAGTGGGGTGAGCAGCAGCAATTTTTAAAGACATGAATAAATATATAACAAGTCAGAATAAAAAATTTCTTTATTGGAAACCAGTATAATTTAAGTAGTCAGCCAATCACTATCAAAGCTAATTTTGGGCTAGTTGTGGTTTGAAATCTAGTTTCTGAGTGCTTTTTAAAAAAGATAGTCTTCTTTCTGACTGATGCAGTTTTAGAGTGCCCAATTGCCTGGAAAATCTCATGGATGGAGGAGCCCAGTAGGCTGCAGTCTATGGGGTCGCTAAGAGTCAGATACCACTGAGCGACTTCACTTTCACTTTTCACTTTCATGGACTGGAGAAGGAAATGGCAACCCACTCCACTGTTCTTGCCTGGAGAATCCCAGGGACGGGGGAGCTTGGTGGGCTGCCATCTATGGGGTAGCACAGAGTCGGACATGACTGAAGCGACTTAGCAGCAGCAGCAATATAGTGGAAAGAGTTATAAGAAGAGATGGGGTGATAGCTTTCTCAGAGGTGATATATACCTTATCCCAGTAATGGACTTGCATGATGAATGCCTTAGCTATGCCAGATGCTTCTAGATCATTCCATTATTTCCCCCTCACTATAGAAGTGAACAGAGAGAACTGGGCATGGAGGGTTCACAAAGTGTCAGTGGGCTTTACTTAGTCATGAGACAGACTGAGCTCCTCCTTTTGATTCTTCTTTTGGATGCTACCTGACTCTGAACTTCGAACTCCCAAGATGTTAAGTGTTAGATGGCTTTGGTGTGGACTTAATGATACTCACTTAGGTGGACCAAGGATTGGCAGAGATGTCCTTTAAAAGCAATATGTTTATTACATTTGCTACATTCAATCTAGTAACTTTTATTGTCATTAAGAGAAGGGCTTTAATGAGATCATTTGTTGGCGACTAAGTTTTATTAAAGAGAATGTTTATAAGTGAGAAAAAAACTGACCAAAGGCAATTCAAACTGAGAATAAATAAAATTAAGCTCTTAACTGATACTTTACTCTCAAAGTATGCTCTGTAATCTGGTTGATTTATTGCTCTTTGTGTCACTCATTGAGATTTTTTAAAGCTTTATTTTAAGGATTATTTTAGTTTTTGTTATGCCGGGCCTTCATTGCTGTACATGGGCTTTCTCCAGTTGCAGTGAGTCTGCATTGCTCTAGCTGCAGTCGCTTCTCTCGATGCAGAGCATGGGCTCTAGAGTGCGGGCTCAGTGGTTGTGGCACATGGGCTTTGTTGCCCAGTGGTCTGTGGAGTCTTCCTGGATGGGATTGAACCTGTGTCCTCTGCACTGGCAGGCGGATTCTTAACCACTGGACCACCACCCTCATCGAGATTTTACATCAGGAGCACTATTTCTACCATCCCTCTCTGTGCTCCTGAAAATTCAGCAATCCTAGAATATAGGGCAGAAACCTTCGTTCTTCAGATAGAACAAAAAGGTTGAATCCCTGCTCTTTTCCAAATGCTCTAATGGACGTTTCCCATGCATTATTTTGGGCTTCCCTGGTGGCACTAGTAGTAAAGAACCTGCCTGCCCATGCAAGAGGTGTTAAGAGATGTGTTTTCAATCCCTGGGTCAGGAAGATCTCCTGGAAAGAGGGCATGGCAAATCCACTTCAGTATTCTTGCCTGGAGCATCCCCTGGACAGAGGAGCCTGGTGGGCTACAGTCCATAGGGTTGCAAACCAACTAGGCATGATTGAAGCGACTTAGCACATACATTGTTTCTTTTAGTTCTATCACAGCAGCCAAAGGAACTGGGTATTACCATGATTCTATAGAGAATTTTTACAGCTAGTGAATAGCTTACCCCAAAGCCTTTACCGAGAGAGAAATGTAGGACCGTTCAAGGTGACCTCATGGGCTAAGAGATAGGAAAGAAGCTACGGTTCCAAAGGCAAAATCTACCTATTTGCATGGAGCCAGTTCTGTCTTGCAGTATAAATCTGAAAGCTGGGTGTCTTGGGGACCATAAGTCCTGCGTATCATAAATTTGCTTGCATCTCAGTCAGATGTCAATATTTCAGTATCATGAGCAACTGTGAATTGTTTTGCCCCTGTTCAAAGTGTAATGCTTCGTGCTATTTCATAATACCTTCCAGGGCCTATCTAAGTCTTATTATGTTGCTGAATCTGGGATTTTTAAAAACATATTCATTATTTATTTGGTCGTGTCAGATCTTATTAGCAGCACGCAGGATCTTCATGGCTTCTTGCGGGATCTTTCGTTGCGGCACATGGACTCTCTCCAGTTGTGTGAGGGAGGTTTCTAGAGAGCCTGGACTCAGTAGTTGGGCTTAGTTGTTCCGTAGCATGTGGGATCTTAGTTCCTGGACCAGGGATTGAACCCACATCCCCTGCATTGAAAGGTAGATTCTTAGCCACTGGACCACCAAGAAGGTCCCTGGGTTTAGAATTTTTAATATCTATTTGATGAGTGAGATTGTTCCATGATTTCCGTTTTTATGTCATCATTATTTTTTTTCTATATGATTTTAATATCAAGGTTATATTGAACTTTTTAGTTAGGAAGGTATTACTTCTTTTTTACTTTGTGGCTACTTTTGTGTAAGAATTATCCTTAAAGATTTGGCAGAACTCTCCCATAAGATTGATTCCCTATCTCCCTTATTCAAGGCTCCAGTCACTCTGACTCAGTTCCTTAAAATCTCTGAAGTCCTTTCCTCCCTGGGTGCCTTTACACCCTGCTGTGCAGGCTTTTTCTAAATGTCAACCTCCTTTGAAGCCCTGCTCTGATCAACCTATCTTAAGCAGGTTTCCTCTCTTATCTGTTGTTCTCTATATCAGCATCATAAGTATTTTCTTGATAACAATGATCACAACTTATGGCTACTTTAGTGATTTGTTGGTTTATCTGCTTTACCAACATGAGGGCAGGGACTGTGTTTATGTTCTTCATTCAGTGCTTAGCCCAGTGTCTGGCACATGGCAGGAACTTAACAAAACATTTGTTTAATGAATATATATTATTCCTCATTCATTTAAATAGTACCTAAGCCTGGAGGGTCTACTCAGCTCAGTGTTTCCTGAGTTTATTTTCTAATTAAAGTCTTTCATTTTTCATAATGAGCACTCAGGAAGTTGCGTGTGCTTGAACCATGTTGTCTTAAATTATTTTCAAGAATCACTAGAGGCAATTTTTTGCTTCTCAGGTGGTGCTAGTGGTAAGAATCCACCTGCAAATGCAGGCGGCATAGGAGACATGGGTTTGATCACTGGGTCAGGAAGATTCTCTGGAGAAGGGCATAGCAACCCACTTCAGTATTCTTGCCTGAAGAATCCCATGGACAGAGGAGCTTGGGGCGGGGAGGTGGCTATAGTCCATGGGGTTGCAAACAGTTGGACACGACTGAAGCAGCTTAGCAGAGGCAATTAGGGGAAATGCTGTACATACTGTATCTTGTCCTCCTTTTAACTTAAAAATTTTTTTTCACCCTTTAGGTGCTATAGTCAGCTAACTAATCACTATTTCCAGAGGCTCTGATTTTATCACCAGTAATAGTCTACTTTGTCTTCTGTTAACATAGCCACTTCTGTCTTCCTATGCTTGCTTCTTGTATAGCATATTTTTTATGCATTTAAAAAATTGGTGTACAGTTGATTTATAATATTGGGCTAGTTTCTGCCATACAGTGAAGTGAATCAGCTATGTGTATAAATATATCCGCTCTGTCTTGGGGCTCCCTCCCATCTTCCCCATTCCACTCATCTAGGTTACCACAGGACACCAAATTGAACTTCCTGTGCTATACAGCAGGTTCCCACTAGCCATCTGTTTTCCACGTGGTACTGTGTGCATGTCAACCCCTATCTTCCAGTTCCTTCCATCCCACCTTCCATTCCCCTGTCCACACACCTGTTCTCTATGTCTGCATATCTATTCCCACCCTCCATATAAGTTTATCTGTACCATTTTTCTAGGTTCCACATATGTGCATTAATATATGAAGTTTGTTTTGTCTCTTTCTGACTTCACTGTGTATGACAGTCTCTAGGTCCATCCATGTCTCCACTCAGTTTCATTCCTTTTAATGGCTGAGTAATATTCCATTGTGTATGCCACATCTTGATCCATTCATCCACTGATGGACATTTATGTTGCTTCCATATCTTGGCTGTTGTAAACAGTACTGCAATGAACATTAGGGTGCATGTTTGTGAATTATGATTTTTTTCAGGGTATATGGCCAGTAGTGGAATTGCTGGATCATATGGCAGTTTTGCTTTTAATTTTTTAAGAAACCTCCATATTGTTCTCCATTCTGGCTGTATCAATTTATATTCCCACCAACCGCACACCCTTTTCTCCACACCCTCTCTGATGTTTACTATTTGTAGATTTTCTGATGATGGCCTTTCTGGTCAGTGTGAGGCAATATGACATTGTAATTTTTTTTGTAGACACATTGTAGTTTTAATTTGCATTTCCCTAATAATTAGTGATGTTGAGCATCTTTTCACGTGCCTCTTGGCCATATATATGTCTTCCTTCGAGAAATGTCTGTTTAGATCTTCCATCCATTTTTTGATTGGCTTCTTTGTTTTTTTGATATTGAGCTGCATGAGCTCTTTGTATATTTTGGAGATTAATTCCTTTTAGGTTGCTTCATTTTCTCCCATTCTGAGCATGGTCTTTTCATCTTGTTTATGGTTTTCTTTGGAGAAGG
Organism: Ovis aries; assembly: GCF_016772045.2. Taxonomy (NCBI): domain Eukaryota; kingdom Metazoa; phylum Chordata; class Mammalia; order Artiodactyla; family Bovidae; genus Ovis; species Ovis aries. The sequence continues at coordinate 203,588,007 of NC_056056.1, forward strand.
AAATGGCAACCCACTCCAGTACTCTTGCCTGGAAAATCCCATAGACAGAGGAGCCTGGTGAGCTATAGTCCAAGGGGTCACAAAGAGTCGGACACGACTGAGTGACTTCACTTTCATAGTTTTCTTTGCTCTGCAAAAGGTTTTATTTTCAATTTTTGTTTTTAATTAATTATTTTAATTGGAGGATAATTACCTTAGAATATTGTGATGGTTTTTGCCATACAAATGGTTTTAACTTTAATTTGGTCCCATTTGTTTATTTTTGTTTTTATTTTCATTACTATAGGAGGTGGATCAAAAAAAGATATTGTTGTGATTTATGTATTCTGCCTATGTTTTCCTCTAAAAGTTTTGTAGTGTCCAGTCTTACATTTAGATGGTTAATCCATTTTGAGTTTATTTTTGTGTATGGTGTTAGGGAATGTTCTAACTTCATTCTTCATGTAGCTGTTGTGTTTTTCCAGTACCACTTACTGAAGAGACTGTCTTTTCTCCATTGTATATTCTTGCCTCCTTTGTCATAGATTAGGTGACCATAGGTGTGTGAGCGTATCTCTAGGCTTTCTATCCTATTCCATTGATCTATATTTCTGTTTTTGTGCCAGTACTTACTGTCTTGATTACTGTAGCTTTGTAGTATAGCCTGCAGTCAGGAAGTGGGATTCTTCCAGCTCCAGTTTTCTTAAGGTTGCTTTGATTGTTCAGGGTCTTTTGTGTTTCCATACAAATTGTAAAAATTTTTGTTCTAATTCTGTGAAAAGTGCCATTGGTAATTTAATAGAGGTTGCATTGAATCTGCAGATTGCTTCGGGTAATGTAGTTATTTTCAGAATATTGATTCTTCCAGTCCAAGAACATTGTATACCTCTCCATCTGTTTGTATCGTCTTTGAGTTCTTCTATCATTATCTTATAGTTTTCTGAGTACAGATCTTTCGCCTCCTTAGGTAGGTTTATTCCTAGGTATTTTATTTGTTTTGTTGCAATGGTAAATGGGATTGTTTCCTTAATTTCTCTTTCTGATTTTTCATTGTTAGTGTATGGGAATGCAAGAGATTTCTGTGCATTAATATTGTATCCTGCAGCTTTACCAAATTCATTGATTAACCCTAGTAGTTTTCTGGTGGTGTCTTTAGGATTATCTGTGTATAGTGTCATGTCATCTGCAAACAGTGACAGTTTTAATTCTTTTACAATTTGGATTTCTTTTGTTTCTTTTTCTTCTCTGATTGCCGTGGCTATGACTTTCAAAACTATCTTGAATAAAAATGGCAAAAGTGGATATGCTTGTCTTTTCCTGATCTTAGTGGAAATGTTTTCAGGTTTTCTTTCTTTTTTTTTTTTTAACCATTGAGAGAGATGTTTGCTGTGGGATTGTCATATATAACCTTTATTATGTTGAAGTAAGTTCCCTCTGGGCTTCCCTGATGGCTCAGTGGTAAAGAACCCGCCTGCCAATGCAGAAGATGCAGATTTTATCCTTGGGTCAGGAAGATTCACTGGAGAAGGAACTGGCAAGTCACTCCAGTATTCTTGCCTTGGAAATCCCACGGACATAGGAACCTGGCATGCTACAGTCCATGGGGTCACAAAAGAGTCGGTCACAACTTAGCAACTAAACAAAACCAACAGTTGGTTCTATGTCCTCTTTCTGGAGCTTTTATCATAAATGGGTGTTGAATTTTGTCCAGAGCTTTTCCTGCATCTATTGAAATGATCATATGGCTTTTATTCTTTAGTTTGTTAATATGATGTATCACCTTGATTGATTTGCATATATGGAATCAGAGTCCTTGAATCCAGGAATAAATACCACTTGTTCATGATGTGTGATCCTTTCAATCATCCTTTTTATGTATTGTTGGATTCTGTTTGTTAGTATTTTGTTGAGGATTTTGGTGTCTATATTCATCAATGACACTAATCTGTAATTTTCTTTTTTGTGTGATATCTTTTCTGATTTTAATACCAAGGTGATGGTGGTTTCATGGTATGAGCTTGTAAATGTTTCTTCCTCTGCAATTTTTGGGAAGAATTTGAGAAGGCTGAGTGTTACTCTTCTCTAAATGTTTGGTAGAATTCACCTGTGAAGTCATCTGGTCCTGGATTTTTGTTTGTGGGAAGATTTTTAATCACTGTTTCAATTGCAGTATTTGTGATTTGCTTATATTTTTGATTTCTTCCTGGTTCAGTCTTGGAAAGTTGTATCTTTTAAAGAATTTGTCAGTTTCTTCCAGGTTGTCCATTCTATTGGCAAACAGTGGCTTATAGCAGTCTCTTATGATCCTTTGTATTTCTGTAATGTCTGTTTTCATTTCTAATTTCATTTATTTGAATCCTCTTTTTTCTCTTGATAAGTTCAGTTAAATGTTTATCAATTTTGTTTTATCTTCTCAAAGAATCAGCTTTTAGTTTCATTGATTTTTTCCTATTGTTTTTTTCATTTCTATATCATTTATTTCCACTCTGATTTTTATGATTTCTTTCCTTCTGTTATCTTTGGGTTTTGCTTTTTCTTCTTTCTCTAGTTAAAATGTAAGGTTAGGTTGTTTTAGATTTTTATTGTTTCTTGAGGAAGGGTTGTATTGCTATAAATCCTCCTTAGAACTGCTTTTGCTGCATTTTAGGTCATCGTATTTTCACGGTCATTTGTTTGTATGTGTTTTTTGATTTGCTCTTTGATTTCTTCAGTAATCTCTTGATTATTTAGTAGTATATTGTTTGCCTCTGTATGTTTGTGTTTTTTAATAGTTTTTTTCCCTGTAATTGATTTCTAATCTCATAGAATTGTCATCAGAAAAGATACTTGATATGATTTCAATTTTTAAAAATTTGCTGAGGCTTGATTTGTGATCCAAGATGTGATCTTTCCTTGAGAATGTTTCTTATGCACTTGAGAAGAAAGTATATTCTGCTTTTGGATGGGATGTCCTATAAATAGAAATTCAGTCTATCTGTTCTATTGTATCATTTAAAAGCTTGTGTTTCCTTATTTTCTGTCTGGATGATCTGTCCATTGGTGTAAGTGGAATGTTAAAGTCCCCCCCTTATCCACTTATTTTTAGTCTACCTTTGTCCTTATATTTAAAGTGTGTTCCTTATAGACATCATATACTTGGATTTTGTCTTTTTTAGCCATTCTGACAGTCTCTTTTATCTGGAGTGTTTAGTCTTTTCGTATTTACTGTGTTTATTAATTTGATTGTTCACATTCTATTCTTTGTTTTCTATTTGTCTCATCTGTTCTATTGTTTCTCTCTTGGTTTCTTTTGGGTTAAATGTATACTTTTAACAATTTCATTTTAATTCATCTTATCCTATTTTCATTTTTAAAATGATTGTTTAGATGTTATAATATTCCTAACTGTTTAGAATCCCAGAGTTGCTGTATATTGCTTCATGTAAAATATAAGAACCTGGTAACCATATAGATCCATTTATCACCTTCCTTGCTATCATTCTTGCCATATTTATCATATGTATTACATTTTTGTATGTTACCCCACACTATGATACTATAACTTTTGCTCTAACTTCAGTTCATTCAAAGTTTTGAGATTTTAGGCATTAGTCTACCTAATCATTTCTGGGACAAGAGTGAAAACCAAGGTCTAGTTTATAACTTCAGTATACTTCTTGTTTCTGAAACTGTCTAGATACATTTATAAATTGCTGAGAAGCCTGCAGGAAGCCACTCTATTGGAACACCCAATTGCAAGCTTTCAGCTAATAAACTTGGTTTATTCATCCTCTTTTTAAATTTAAATCATAGATAAAGCCTCTTTCCTCCCACACAAACCAGTTGCCTGTATTTCTTCAGGCAAAATCAAATATTTATGGCATGCACTTTATTATAACACTTTGGCATCAAACTGTCCATAAACTTAATATTTTCTTTTTTGCATTTCCTTCTGAACTATATCGTATGCCTTTTCTGCTTTCAGGATCTGTTTTTCCTAAGACTAAATCATTTTCTTAAGTATAGGACTTTTCATATCTGAATGTGCGCTTTTCAGAATATTCTCCTCTTTTCTTTTGCCTTTGTATTTATGCTGTTGGTTGGTAACTCTTGAGGACTGTTTTCTTTATTCTTTGCCTTTAATTCCTTGCCGAGGTGTTTTCCCTACTCTTTGTGCCAAAGCCAGTGAACCATACAGAAGCATGCTAGCTATGCCACTGGATAGCTGTGTGGCTTCAGGTCAGTCATTAATTCCTTTGAGCTCCAATTTACATGAAATGATGCAAGATTCCTTCTAGTTCTAATGTTCTGTATTCCTATGACTCAAACTGCACTTTTAGTGACATATAAACATTGCCCAGTGTGTGCTGGGTGGTGGGGGTTGAAACTGCTAATAGCAATATGATCACTTGTTCATACACACATGCACACACACACACAAGCACATGCAAGTACATACAAACACACACACACACACACACAGCCCTCCCCTCTTATTACCTTCTGACACTTATGGTTTTGATCATCCACACTCTTAGAAGCTGCTTCTGTGTATATCCTCATTCTCACCCCATATCCAACTTGCTATTCCTGGCTCTTCAAATACCCTTAATGCTTACATTCTTGATTTGGGCTTTGGCCCTTTTCACCTACCCTGATAATGCACACAGCTCTGCTGGCTATATTCCACCTCTGCCTGCTGAGTTCACCTGAGTTTTCCTCCTCAATCCCTTCACCACACCCTCTCCTTCCCAAGAAAAGGCCATGGGAAAAAAATTGAAGTCTGTGAAGTCAGGATAGTACCAAAAAGAGCTGAGGCTGGCCCAGGGTGAAATGAAGACTTATAAGAAGTTTATTTCCAAGATTCTCCCATGTTTCTTTCAGATGCGTTTCCTTTCTCTGTTGCCCCACATCCAGTGCTCTCATACTATTCCTTGCTGCCTTAGTGGACACCAGAGTCACCTTCACTTAGATCTCAGGACTCCAAATTCTACATCATGGCCATGCCCAACTCTTCCCACCAGCTTGACTTACTTGTGTTCACTCCTTTAAGAGTTCTCTTCTGTAATAGCCAGATCAAGAGGGATCTGTGTGAAAGGCTGACAGTGGTTTAAAGAGTTTCCTGTCCTGGATAACATGACAGAACATGAGAAAAAAAAAACAAAGGAGAATTGAAAGGTCTTGGTTTGAAACCGAGCTCTCCTGCTTCTATCTATGTGAACTTTACCAAGTAACTTCACCCCTTCTTGTGTCTCTTTCCTTTTCTTTAAAGTGAGAGGGAAATTATTTTTCATGGTTTTAAAATATATTTTTTAAATTTATTCAGCTGTGCCAGGTATTCATTGGAGCATGTGAGATCTCCAGTTTTCCTTGTGGCATGCAAGATCTTTAGTGGCAGCATGCAAACTCTTAGTTGCGGCATGTGGGATCTAGTTCCCTGACCAGGGATCGAACCTGGGGCCCCTGCACTGGGAGTGCAGAGCCTTCACCTCTAGACCACTAGGAAGTCCCTTTCATGGGGTTTTATAGTATACTATAAAGGATTATTATAATTCTTTATACTATAAGGATTTATAGTATGTGCAAGCACTCCTTGTAAGTATTATGTAAGTATGAAGTTTTTACTTGGGAATCTAGAATGCTTCTCAGCCCCACCATATATTAATACATTGTTTATTGGGAAAGAGTTCAGTTCATTTGGAAAAAGATAGGTCTAGAACAGCCTCCACACTGAAGTTATTTCTTATAATTTTTTCTCCTTGACTAATGAATAGAAAAAAAGAATATAATGTAAAGAGAGATGCTAGGTAAGATTGGATGAATGGAAGATAAGGCCTTTGGATAGAAGCTCCCATATCTACCTATCCATCCACTTTATGGAGAGAGGATCCATGAAGAATTGTATCACTTGTTGAATACCTGTGCCAGGCATTTACATACATTTTCTCCACTTTTCAAAGAAACTGTTCAGAACTGTAGGAAAGGAAGTGGCTACTCAAAGGGAATGAATAGTTTTTGTGAGGTCACATTGGTGGTTCAGATGATTAAGAGTCTGCCTGCAATGCGGGATACCTGGATTAGATCCCTGGGTGGGGAAGATCCCCTGAAAAGGAAATGCCTATTCACTCCAGTAGTCTTGCCTGAACAATCCTATAGACAGAGGAGCCTGATGTGCTGTAGTCCATGGGGTCACAGAAGAGTCAGACATGACTTAGTGACTAGTGCTTTATTTCTATAGGGGTGGGTAAAGTTGGTTCCAAACTCAGCTGTGGCTAATTCCAAAGCCTGTGTTTCTTTCACCAGACCACCCTCCTCTTACTTAATTTGAAGAGGCTTACTGATCCATCTCAGAAGCTACATATCACCTGGGGCACCTGGAGCTCCTTCAAAAAAAAATGTTCAAAAAACAAAGGACAGGAATGTTTCAAAATAATTTGAAGTTGACTGGCCTGGGGCTGTTGGGCTGAACCTGTTAGATCTGTGCTGTGGCCTGAGCAGTCTCCCAAGAACAGGGTTCCTCTGTGGAGCTCCCAGTAGGGATGTGCTTTAGCAAGTTGGAGCACCCAAAGGTTGGCACCTTGGCACCCAGAATTATAAAGGGAGGGAGACTAAAGGAGCCGCTGCATCATGACACCATATAATTATTTCACATTGGTGTAATTCCTGCTTGACTACTGGTTAAGCCACCTTAGTGTCTGAGATGGAAGAAGTCTTTGTAGGTGAGCATAGAAACTGAAGTGGGTATTCTTTTTTCTCCCTTTTAAAATTATTATTTTTTTCTTTTCCATTATGGTTTATTGTAGGATGTATAACACAGTTCCCTGTGCTATACAATAGGACCATGTGGTTTATCTGTTCCATATGTAATAGTCTATATGTCAGTTCAGTTCAGTCGCTCAGTCGTGTCCGATTCTTTGCGACCCCATGAATGGCAGCACGCCAGGCCTCCCTGTCCATCGCCAACTCCAGAGTTCACTCAGACTCACATCCATCGAGCCAGTGATGCCATCCAGCCATCTCATCCTCTGTCATCCCCTTCTCCTCCTGCCCCCAATCTCTCCCCAGCATCAGAGTCTTTTCTAATGAGTCATACAGACTAAAATATCTGTTCTGTACATAACACCTGCTAATCCCAGACACCCAGTCTATTCTCTCTTGACCACTACAAGCTGTTCTCAATGTCTGTAAATCTGTTTCTGATGCATAGATACGTTCATTTGTGTCATATTTTAGATTCCACATGTAAGTGATATCATATGGTATTTGTTTTTCCTTTCTGACAATTTGGTTGGTATGATAATCTCTAGTTTCATCCATATTGTTGCAGATGGCATTATTTTATTATTTTTTTATGGCTGAGTAATATTCCATCGTGTGTGTGTGTGTATGTACATATATATCATATCTTTAGCCATTCAACTGTTGATGGACATGTAGGTTGTTTCCATTGAACTGAGTGTTCTTCATGGCAAGTATCTTAGCCAAGAGGCAGGACAAGGTGCAGGAGTCCCTAAAGTCGCATCTCTTCCTACACTTAAGTTGGATGAGTCAGTTCACACCCTTCACGGGAAAGGACTCCATGGTCCTTAAGGATGGTTAGGTGCCCATGGGTACCCCAGCAATATTTGATGATGACCATGGTGTTCATACTGGTAGTAGAAGGAGAGAATTAAGCATCTCCCAACAAGGGAGATATATCTGAGCATCTAAAACCCTGATTACACCTAAACCAAAACTGAATTTCCCTTTCAATAGAAAACCTTTCTGTTGGTGGGAGTGGATTTGGAGAAAGCCCTCACTGGAGTTTTCCCATTCTCCTGGGTTTTCCTCAGGCAGGGAACTGGGTTAGGGCTATTAAAGAAAGGAAAGGAAAGAACTCCAAGCTGAATTGCCCAAAGCAGGTTTCAAATTCCTTGGAGAGTTTGCATTCATTTGCTGATTTGACTAATCAGTTCCAAGTGGATGCAAATGGCCTCTGCAGGCTTTTACTAGGAGGAAGAGGCTCAGGGAGGGGATGAGCTTGCAAATTTCTAATCCTGGGGGAAGCTCCTCCTTTAGGACTCCCCAGGCTGTATTGCTAGGTAACTGCCTCATTTTTGTCAAGGTTTTGACTAAGGGCCATATGTACCTTGAGAAGGGGACAAGACAATTCAATTGACTAGAAACTAAAGGTCTAATATCCCTCAGGGATTGTCCTTGGCTGATTTTCCCCTATGGAGCTCTACAAAATCAGAACTATAGAAATGTAATGCTGGCAGTTGTTGTTCAGTCACTCAGTGGTTTCACTTTTTGTGACCCCATGGGCTGTAGCCTGCCAGGCTCCCCTATCCATGGGATTTCCCAAGCAAGAGAACTGGAGTAGGTTGCCATTTTCTTCTCCAGGGGATCTTCCCAAACCAGGGATTGAACCCATGACTCCTGCATTGGCAGGTGGATTCTTAACCACTGAGCCACCAGGGTGCTGGCAGGGCAGTGTGTATATACGTTGAGGTGGGGTGGAGTTTGGCAGGCAGCAAACAGGGAAAAGAACTAACGTGGGTGTGCCAGATTGTTACACACGTTCTTCATTGAACCATTTCAGTGGTTCATTGAGGAAAATAGTCCTCCAGGAAACAAAGGCTCAAGCCTTCAGTGAATTGCTAGAGTTAGTGGTTAGATGGGATTAGAACCCAGGACAGCAGCTGTTCCTCCTGCTTCCCCACACATCTCTGGAAAGAGGAGATTCTCCTTTGGTCATGTGCATGGACTCCAGAAAAGCAGGAGGCCAGCCATGGGCAAAGACAGTCAAGGGGTCTCACAGCTGGACCTCCCGGTTTCCCAAACGCCCAGACTTCTAGGGCTTCCCCGTGTCCGGGACTCTATTCAGGGGTGTCATTCTCGTTTCCCAGTCCCCAGACCGAACCCAAATAACATTGTTTTGTGCACTGGGCTGAACTGGGACTTCCTTAACAAGAAGGAGAAAACAAAACCAAAGAACCTCACAAAGCAATTTAAAATAGAACAAAACCTACACATTTCCTAAAGCTATCGAACTGGGACAAAACCGGATCAAAACACCTTCAGTAAAGCTGAATCGAGGCAATTGTTTCCCTGGAGTCCAGAGCAACAGATTAATTTCATTGACTGCTCAGGGGCTCTTTGAGGCTGAAAATGTGGTCCAGGGAGCATCCTAGGCTGGGGACCCTGGCTCAGACACCCCCAGGGTGTGGGTGGCTTAGGCTGCCCCTCACCTGGCCAAGGTCTGACCCCTCATCTGTAGAGCAACGGGGTTGTACTTGGTACATGGTGTCCAAACTTAAGCTAAATAAACGAAACCAATAAAAAATTTTCAAAAGGTTATCTATTGGGGTATTCCTAAAGCCTTTGACTGTGTGGATCACAAGAAACTGGAAAATTCTGAGAGAGATGGGAATACCAGACCACCTGACCTGCCTCTTGAGAAATCTGTATGCAGGTCAGGAAGAAACAGTTAGAACTGGACATGAAACAACAGACTGCTTCCAAATAGGAAAAGGGGTATGTCAAGGCTGTATATTGTCACCCTGGTTATTTAACTTACATGCAGAGTACATCATGAGAAACGCTGGACTGGAAGAAACACAAGCTGGAATCAAGATTGCCCAGGAGAAATATCAATAACCTCAGATATACAGATGACACCACCCTTATGGCAGAAAGTGAAGAGGAACTAAAAAGCCTCTTGATGAAAGTGAAAGTGGAGAGTGAAAAGGTTGGCTTAAAGCTCAACATTCAGAAAACGAAGATCATGGCATCTGGTCCCATCACTTCAGGGGAAATAGAAGGGGAAACAGTGGAAACAGTGTCAGACTTTTTTGGGGGGGGCTCCAAAATCACTGCAGATGGTGACTGCAGCCATGAAATTAAAAGATGCTTACTCCTTGGAAGAAACGTTATGAGCAACCTAGATAGCATATTCAAAAGCAGAGACGTTACTTTGCCAACTAAGGTCTGTCTAGTCAAGGCTATGGTTTTTCCAGTAGTCATGTATGGATGTGAGAGTTGGACTGTGAAGAAGGCTGAGTGCCGAAGAAATTGATGCTTTTGAAACGTGGTGTTGGAGAAGACTCTTGAGAGTCCCTTGGACTGCCAGGAGATCCAACCCGTCCATTCTGAAGGAGATCAGCCCTGGGATTTCTTTGGAAGGACTGATGCTAAAGCTGAAACTCCAGTACTTTGCCCACATCATGCGAAGAGTTGACTCATTGGAAAAGACTCTGATGCTGGGAGGGATTGGGGGCAGGAGGAGAAGGGGATGACAGAGGATGAGATGGCTGGATGGCATCACTGACTCAATGGACATGAGTCTGAGTGAACTCCGGGAGTTGGTGATGGACAGAGAGGCCTGGTGTGCAGCAGTTCATGGGGTTGCAAAGAGTCGGACATGACTGAGTGACTGAACTGGACTGAAACTGATAAAAGCAGAGCTGACATTTGAAGACATGGAGGCAGAGAGAGGTTAAGTCAACTGTCAGAGGTCGGGGAGCAAGTGAGACTAAGTGTGGGATTGGAGGCAGGTGTTTTGACTACTCTTGTCTGAACACTCTATGATTGCTTTGTTGGGAACCAGTTTATGTAAGGGCATCCCCAGTGGTTCAGTGGTAAAGAATTCACCTGCAATGCAGGAGACCCTGGTTCGATTCCTGAGTTGCGAAGATCTGCAGGAGTAGGGAATGGCTACCCATGCCAGTATTCTTGGGTTTCCCTTGTGGCTAGGCTGGTAAAGAGCCCACCTGCAATGCAGGAAACCTGGCTTTGATCCCTTGGTTGGGAAGATCCCCTGGAGAAGGGAATGGCTACCCACTCCAGTATTCTGGTCTGAAGAATTCTATGGACTGTATAGTCCATGAGGTCACAAAGAGTCAGATACGACTGAGTGACTTTCATTTTCACTATGTAAGGGATACAGAATTAGAAACTTGGTACCAATGAGTCCAGGTCTGTACCTGGGATCTCTGATGTGACTGGCAGAATGAAGTTTGGACACTGATGCTCAAGCTGACAGGATCCTCTGGTGGACAAAATCAGCATCCTTGCTGATCCTGCCCTGTCTCTAACACTGTTCTGCTCCTGACATAGCAGATCATTCCTTGATGACTTTGCAGGCCATTCCTCCAGCCCAAAGGTCCACTGTCTGGATATGTCTCTCTGCCTGTAGTTGCAATAGGCTGAGTTCTGAGACCAAAGATTCAGCCAATAATGCTGTTTATCAGGATTGCGGGATTTCATTAACTCATTTAAAAACCCTTTAATATGCTTCCCAGGAGGCTGCCTACTTCAGAGATTTGCAGAAGGAAAGGGAAGAGGGAATGAGAATTACTGAACAGTGCGAAGTATTTTGCCAACATGACAGACAGAAGAAAGCATTTTAAAGCACATTCGGAAGATGGTTTCATTTCAGCAGACAAGTAATATATTTCTGTCTTTTCTGTGTGAGTGACTAAAACTACCTGTTATGAATGGAAAGATAACTGCCTTTCAGGGTAGCTTTAGATAAAGTAAAAATGTCGATATGTTCAGTGCGTGTGATTAATTTACTTTGTACCTAAAACAGAAGTGTTTTCCCCCAGTCTGTAGCTTGTCTTTTCATTTAACGGTGACTTTTGAAGAGCAAATTTTAATTTTGATAAGGTCCAATTTGTCAACAATTAAATAAAATTGTACTTAACTTTTAAAATGATAATTATAATTATCTTAAGGGAAATATTAATGGATTATAATTTTTAAAATGATAATTTAAATGATAGCTATCTTAATGGAAATGTTAATCTTTTTTAAAAAATCATTTATTTGGCTGTGCCAGGACTTAGTTGCATTGTGCAGGATCTTCATTGCCATGTATGGGTGCTTTAATTGCAATAAGCAGGCAAGATCTTTAGCTGTGGCATGTGGGATCTAGGTCCAACCAGGGAACAAACTGAGCCCCTGGCATTTTTCTATTTTATGGATTGTGTCTTTGGTGTCATATCTAAGAAATCTTTGTCTAACTCAAGCGAACTCTCACTCTACTCTCATCCAAAGCACTTATTCAGAAAAAGATGTGCCAGGCAGCACATGAGGGACTGGTCATATGAAAGTGCATAAAACACCCTCTTGCCCTCTGAGAGCCCTAGTAAGGACAGGGTGGTGAGCAGTCATGTCAGACAGGCATCTAGTTGCACTCATGGAGTGCTTGCCATTGGGTCAGCAAGGAGCAGGTGCTTAGTGCTCCCAGGAGGCAGAGACCTACTCAAGTAACCTGACATGGAATCTCATGGCCAAAACTCTGGTTGAAGGGACAGGCATGGAGACTCTCGGAGGATTCTTGAAGAGTGTTGCTAAGAGGGTTTGGGGAGAAAGAGAGTGGTCATCTACTATCTTGAAAAATATTTGGCAGAATTTATGCGTGAACTTTCAGATGTTCAAACTGCTTTTAGAAAAGGCAGAGGAACCAGAGATCAAATTGCCAATATCCGCTGGATCATCGAAAAAGCAAGAGAGTTCCAGAAAAACATCTACTTCTGCTTTATTGGCTATGCCAAAGCCTTTGACTCTATGGATCACAAGAAACTGTGGAAAATTCTGATTAAGAGATGGGAATAGCAGACCACCTGACCTGCCTCTTGAGAAACCTATATGCAGGTCAGGAAGCAACAGTTAGAACTGGACATGGAACAGCAGACTGCTTCCAAATAGGAAAAGGAGTACGTCAAGGCTGTATATTGTCACCCTGCTTATTTAACTTACATGCAGAGTACATCATGAGAAACGCTGGGCTGGAAGAAGCACAAGCTGGAATCAAGATTGCCGGGAGAATTATCAATAACCTCAGATATGCAGATGACACCACCCTTATGCCAGAAAGTGAAGAGGAACTAAAAAGCCTCTTGATGACAGTGAAAGTGGAGAGTGAAAAAGTTGGCTTAAAGATCAACATTCAGAAAACGAAGATCATGGCATCTGGTCCCATCACTTCAGGGGAAATAGATGGGGAAACAGTGGAAACAGTGTCAGACTTTATTTTTTGGGGCTCCAAAACAACTGCAGATCGTAATTGCAGCCATCAAATTAAAAGACGCTTACTCCTTGGAAGGAAAGTAATGATCTACCTAGATAGCGTATTCAAAAGCGGAGACATTACTATGCCAACAAAAGTCCATCTAGTCAAGGCTATGGTTTTCCAGTAGTCATGTATGGATGTGAGAGTTGGACTGTGAAGAAAGCTGAGCACCGAAGAATTGATGCTTTTGAACTGTGGTGTTGGAGAAGACTCTTGAGAGTCCCTTGGACTGCAAGGAGATCCAACCAGTTCATTCTCCAATATTTTGGCCACCTCATGCGAAGAGTTGACTCACTGGAAAAGACTCTGATGCTGGGAGGGATTGGGGGTAGGAGGAGAAGGGGACGACAGAGGATGAGATGGCTGGATGGCATCACGGACTCAATGGATGTGAGTCCGAGTGAACTCTGGGAGATGGTGATGGACAGGGAGGCCTGGTGTGCTGCGATTCATGGGGTCGCAAAGAGTTGGACACGACTGAGCAGCTGAACTGAACTGACTGCAATGGTTTATACTCACAGAGATCTACCTCATCAGTCCAGCAGGAATAAGGTCCTTAAAATAGATGAATCTGTAGGAGGCAACCCTGAGGACACTGCCTGGGACTGTCCACTGTTAATGCCATAGAAGATCTGTCATCTGTCCTGTTGTCTTTTGGAACAAGAATGGCTTCCTCAGCTTTCTGTCTGCTCACACTACTCAGGATTGGTCTAAGTTGTCAACATTAGAGATAGCTGGGTAAAGAATGTCCATTAACTCTCTACCCGTTTTTGTGGTTGTTTTATAATTGGAGGAAAATTGCTTTACAGTGTTGTATTGGTAACTGTCATTATTTTTGGGAAAAAAATTGATATTTCTAGAGGCTAAAAGAGAGGCAGTGGTGCCAGGAATTCTCTCCCTCCCTGCCATGATGCTGACCATGAATCGTCTTGTGAGTGTCTGTGTGAAGGTGCAGGATGAGAGTAGTTATTCCTTCCCTCAGCAGATGTTTGATAACCGTGTTTACTTTCTTGGCTGCTCTAAAAGGAGCAAGAAAACTTTCTTGAAGAGCAGGCCTGGCCCTGGGGACAATTCTAGAGAAGGAATTGGCCACAGGATACACCAGAGAGAGGCGAGCTCAGCGTGGCTTGAAGGTCAGAATCTCAGGGCTTGATGGGAAATCACTGGCCTCGTGCTACTCAACGTGTGGTTCAAGAATCAGCCTCATCAGAATTACTGGGGATCTTTTGTTAAAAAGGCCCTATCTCCAGCCTCACCCATAGAGTAGGGGAGCAGAGTAGACCTTCGGCCCCTGCTTCCAAAGATGGTGACATTACTAACAAAATATGCTTTTTATCCAGATCCCCAGGTGATTCAAAGCACTTTTAGGTTTGAGAAGCACTGATCTGGTCCAGTGGTTCTGGAGTTTCTTGTAAAAAAAAAACCCAGGCTAAGTGCTCACCTGGGCTCTGCTTAACAATTCCAGAGACAGACAGCCAAGGGCAGTCAGTACATGAGAACGTTTCTTTTCTTTTTAGACTAGGCTAGTTAGGCAGATAGTGGATAGAAGGGGATGGATTGCTGTGCTCTAATTTGCAAGTGGAGGTCAGTAGTTAGAGTCACCCTTTGAAACAGCTAATCTTTATAGCACACAGATGTCCTAAAAGGTTTGAAGGAAGCAGGAAGAGGACTTTGGTCCATTTAGCCTCCTTCCACAGTATATATAGTATTGGGAAAAAAGCTAGCATTGTTGTGAGAATGATTCATGACAATTAGTTGTCATCAATTAACGTGTGTGTTTACTTTAATTGGCCACATGCTCTTTTTCATACTATGATGGATAGACTGATGCTAGCGGTGGCTCCCAGACTTGAGCGTGCATCAGATCGCACAGACAGCTTTGTAAACAAGATTTCTAAGCCCTGTTCCCAAAGTTTTTGATTCAGTTGATGGGACAGGAACCATCATTTCCATTTCTAGCAGTTCTCAGGGGATATGATACTAGTTATAGTAGTAGCAGCTTCAGATGCATTGTTACTACCTTAGGAAATACATAGATCCTTATTATTGTATTCTTAAAATGTTTAGTTGGCTGCACGGGGTCTTAGTTGTGGTGTGCATGCATGCTAAGTAGCTTCAGTTGTGTCTGACTCTCTGCGACCCTATGGACTATAGCCCACCAGGTTCCTCTGTGCATGGGATTCTCCAGGCAAGAATATTGGAGTGGGTTGCCATGCTCTCCTCCAGAGGATCTTCCCAACCCAGGGATGGAACCCATGTCCCTTAAGTCTCCTGCATTGGCAAGTGTGTTCTTTACCACTAGCGCCACCTGAGAAGACCTCCAGGTCATGGGTCATAGAATAACCTAGGACAAGTTAAAATACAAAAATAACCTCACAACATTCTCTGAGAGTGTTGTTTTCAAACATTGATTCTAAATTTCTGCCTCTGCAACCTACATCCAAGTTGCTTATAAGCAATGTAAATTGCTTTCATTGCTTTGTTTTCCATTTAGTTTCTACCCACTCCTGATGGCAGGTAGATAGTTCTGATCCGCTGCAGGATGTCTGATGTCGGGGTCATAAAAAGCTACTGCTGGGCAGGTGGCTCCACTGGTCAGCGTGGTGGAGACCTTCTGAGTGTGGGGGTGGCTCTGAGTTGTGTGATGGTTGGGTTTCCAGGTCTTTATTGCTCTGGGTAGAGTCACAGGTTCTACCTACATTCCTGACCTCATCACCTATATTTGCACACCCGTGATTTCAATTGAGGGAGCACTTCTACTGTGGGAGGACCCAGGGATCTTTTAACTCCTGGAGTCAAGTCAGTCTGCAGCAAACTGACAAATCCTTGGTGCAGCACAGCACCCAGGCCTCTCTGACTGGGATTCCTTCTGGTACATTTCCCCACCCGTGGCAGCCACTCAGATTTGAACCATGTACTCTGACCTTTCTGGTGCTGCTTGTTTAAAGATTGCCTGCAGACTTCTCTGTGATGGAGGCTTCCTGCCAGAGAGAAACCAGGACCACACTTTCCACCATAACTGAGTGTAGACAGGATGCACCTCACTGGACCACCTGGCCTGTCTGACTTCATATTATTAAAAACAGAGACTCAGATTTTTTTTTTATAAAAAATTTATTGAGATGATGCAATTATAGGCTTTTCCTTAAAAATTATTTGCAACTCACTGGCCCTGAGAAAAGGCATTTTTTTTTTGTTTTTCTTTTTTTGTTACATTCATTTGATTCAGTCCCTTATAAACCCCACACCTCATAAAACAACAAGATTAGAAATTAAAAAAAAAAATTCTAGATTCAGTCTGGTTTGCAGGTGGTTGCAGTCACAGAGAGAAATGGTGAAGTGTCCACTTGGCATGTGTGAAAGATTCCGGGTGTTGTTTAGTGTTGATGCAGATGAGGCCAAAAGAGAATCAGGTTAGTCTTCTGTGGTTTGTAGGGACCACTGTTACCACCCCCGCCCCCAGCTCATCCCCCATGGCTCCTTGGATCAATCCCTTCATTACTGCTCAGAAAAGGAACAGGCTGAGTGGGTGAAAACTAGCACCGAATGCTTGGGCGAAGAAACTGCCCTTTGTTCTTTGTGTGTTTCCCCAAATTTTTATCTTCAGCTTCCTTGGGGGGAATGGGTCAGATGGGGGGATAACCGGGGCTGGATCCCAGTCCTAATTCTGACCCTGGCATGCCATCTGCTCCTGGGACAAGTTACATGGCCTGATACTCAGATTTCCCTTCTTCAAAAGGAGAGCTAACATTTCAAACATATGTTGGATCCCAGGCAGTGAATGGTGGAGGTGGTGGTTACTTAGGCATTTCGGTACATCCTGTCATGGCCTTTAAGCTTCAGCTAAATCTACATTCTCATCTGGACAAAGTATCAGTGTAGGAAGATAATGGAGCAGAGGGTTCTAAACATACTGTTGAAAGGAAAGTAATCCGTTAGTTGTTACTCATTGCCTGTAGGGACATGCCCACCTGCCAAAGGATTCAGAACATCCCTGATGCTACCTCAGGCAAGACAAAGTCACCTGGGGACAGAAAGATCTTAGAGATAACGTTACTCCCCTGGAGCCAGTCCAGCCATTTGTCACTGCTTTCTTCTGATGGAAAGGAGCCTGGCTACCTCAAGGTGTAGGGAAGAGAAGATGCTAGAGAATCTCAAGTCCAGGCGAGAATGTCTGCCTTGGACACCGCTGGTGGGTAAGGTTGTTCCTGCAGCACTGTTCTGCATCTTCCTTTCCCAGTTTCTCATGCTGCAAGCCAAGAGCTCCCATGATGGCAGCAGGGAAAGGCCAACTATTCCGCCCATGAACGTACCCTTGATTTGGTCCCGGGTGAGATTTTCGTCACCCCTAGTGCTTAGTGTTGAAGTGAGACATTTCATGCTGGAAAGATTCTGCAGGAAGGTGAGCTCTCGGAGGGCAAGGATGGTGCCTGACTCTTGGGTCTCAGTGTTGAGCAGGTGCTCCACCCAAGTTGGCTAAACTGAACCTGCAATCTTTCGGGCCTGCTGTGGACATGCTGTGTCCCTAATGTCAGCATCACTCGAAGATTCCCTCAAAGAACCAATGAGAAGAACCTCTGCCATTAAGGGAATGAACAGAAAACCAGTAACAGTAATATCCGGATGGACAATAACGACTGGATTGGAGTTGACACCTTCTATTTCTCCAAGTGGCTGATGGTGCCAGCCTATGTCTTACAGACTCTTAGAGGATATTGCTTTAAATACAGAAACCCTAGGGGTAAAGGGGAATTTCCCCTCCACAGTTCAACTGTTAAGATTCTTTGGCCCACAAGAGCCTGAGTCCTTACACCTGGGTGAATGGAGTGAGATGCTCTGATCTCAGGGAAGAGCAGCAACACAGTCAGGTCTCTGATGTCACATCACACAAAAAGCCTCAGTGATGATCCACCCTCTCTTTCCAGCTCTTCAACTCAGTGACTTCCCCAGGTATTTGGCTTAATTTCCCCATTTGAGAGCCAACATCAGTCACCTTCCAGGCTGGAAGGTTATCCCTGTGTGCTGCTGACACTCTTGAAAGACATCTGTAGCATGCTGGGTTTCATCCCCATTCGAGCAGACTGATCCCAAACCCTTCCTTCATCAGGGGACCCTTGAGCCCACACTGGAGGTCCCTGACCTCACTTCAGGCCCAGCATTCTAGAAGGTGGACTAGAGGGGAGTGTGTGATGGTGGGAGGAGGCTGGCCACCTCCATGCATCTCTCTGTGGTTGCATAAGAGGCAGGTACGTTTCCAGTGTCCTTGAACAACAGTCAATCTGTTTGTCCCCTCCCACTCCCTGCAGGCTGGTGTCCTTGTCGGTAGGGCTGGGGGGTGGGGGAGGGGATGGGAGAATTCCTCCTGCCTGTGTGCCCACAACCCCGGCCTGCCTGACTCCATCAGAAATGGCTTGAGGACATGCCTGGAGGTCTGCTGGCTTCATCTGCAAGTGCTGCTGAGAGTGCAGACACGTACCCTGGGGGGCCACGAGATGCTCGCCCAATGGAGTAGAAGAAGCAGAGAGAAACCAGGAGGGGGTGCTTTGTAAGGCAGGTCTAATCTTTCCCAGTAAAAAAAGACCGTGCTCCTAATATTGGATTCCGAGCCTGTATTGGAAGAGTTGATTTAAGTGGCTAGAAAAGGAAAAAAAAAAATCTAACAAGAGCTTTCTAAAAATATCTGTTATCATCAAAAGTACTAAGAGGTGGCACCTTCCTCATAAGATGTGACTGATCTTACTTTGAGGTGAAAAAGAGCCACGCACGAGTCCATTTTGAAACACAGCAAGGGAAGAAGGAAAAAGGGAAAAAGTGTGGAATCTGAGGAATTTCCCGTCTGCCCAGGCTTGGCAAACACCGCTGACAACTGAGACGACACACTCCTGGATCTTCCCTCTCAAATGCCCTGTGTCCCGCAGGGACCAGGAAACTTTAAAAAAAAAAATGCTAGGAATTGAGGGCAGAAAAAAATTAAGTGAGGATATGAAACTGACTGCAAGATGGCCTTTGGGATAGAGCAGAGAAGACCCTCTGTAACCTGCTCTGGGATAATCCACACCACCACCAAAGACTTGTCATCTAGTTTCTGGACTATAAGGCTTGTGCTGTCTTTTTCTTCTTTTGCTCTGCAGCACTTGCAAACTAATCTCATGAAGCTGGGGCTTCCAGATAATCTGGACAGCCTTATGCTCCGGGGAACCACCAAGCCTCACGGTCCTCACAGCCCATTGGGACTGCTGGACTCACATGTATCTTTCCAGAGGACTGCAGCATCTCTGGGGCCTCTCCGGCAGGGAGCCAGATGCTGGGATGCTGGATTGCTTTTTGTGGTGCCAGCTGCAAAGCACCCAGACCACATATTCCAATGTACAGGTGCTGAAAATTCCCAAGACTCTCCAAGAGGCTGAACTCTGCTGAAAGGGCATCTGAAGTTCAACAGCCAGTGAGGAGGGAGGACAGAGCGGGGACCAGGAAGGAAAGGGAGCCAGAGAGAGAAGAAGAGCGCTCTCCTTTTTCACTTTATCTTTTGTAACAGCATCTTTTTTTTTTTTTTTCCTGTTTTCCAGCCAAGACCCAACAGCAATGGGAACAAACCTGATCCACATGGCAGGGTCAAGAGGAACCTGAACCCTTTTGCAAATATTCTCTCTCCTGACCAGCTGGGCTTCTGCACTTTGTGAGATTTGCAAAAAATATATATATATATAATAGATATGCATTTCCATAGGAAAACAGCCTCGGATGTCTTCCCCTATATGAATGATGAAAAGTCAAACTGCATGGTCTTTTTTAAAAAAAGAACAAAAACACCATGAAACTAACAATAGGTGGAGGGGGAGGGGAGGAATCACAGACAAGAGATTCCGATCGAGAAGGAACCACGAACGCGAGTCCCAGGCTGGTGCCCTCGGCCAGAATTCCAGCGCCGCCTTTGCTGAGTGGTTTGTCTAAGGTGCTCCGCGGGGTCCCTCGCGCTGGGCGAGAGGAGTGTTACTGCCACATCCATGTCTCTTCTTTTCTGCTTCATCTTGCCCCATCCATCCTGGGGAGGAGGGTGCCCTTGGCTGCTGGCCCACTAAGCTGGGAACCACTTCCTTCAACACTCGTCTTCTTGGTATATTTGTTCATCCAGCTCCTGGGACTCAAGGTGCTCCAGACGGTCTGTTCGGCCACTCATGATTTCATCTGGGGTCTTCATAAACCTTTGGAAGAGGAAACGGTGGCATGAAGAGGTTACAGTTCCCTAAAGCTGTCTTCACCTTGAATTCTTTAAAAAGAGGGGCCCGTTACCTTTATGTAGTTGGCGGGCTACTGAACCTGGTCATTAATGCTAACCTAGCATTTTCTTAGAAAAAGATAACCCGGGCTCTCACTACTTGAAAGCTGGCAAAGTAACTATAAAAAAGGCTGGGAGGATGGTGAAGAAGATGGAGCAGGCAATGCATTCCTGCACAACCATCCGAGAGGACCCTGGGAGATATATACCCATCTCCATCCCAGACTATAAGTCCAAGTGATGGTATTCAAAACTTGAATCTAACTTGAAGGATACAATTAAACACTGGATGGAAAGCTTGGGTAACAGGGCCAGACAGTGGAGCTTTTGGAAATTAGAAAGGCCAAGAGAAAGACATTTTTTCGCATTATCACTGATGCACCCTAAATGCTAGCCATTCACTCCCTTAATTCTGTCTTCCTTGGCAGCTGGGTGCCTGCAGCAAGCCTCATCTTCTCGGTCGCTGGGTTCATTTGGAATTAACATCAGTGGCACATTCTGACCAAGACCGTGGTTCAGGAAGGGAGCCTGGGTGCAAACGTTCCATCCTTACGGTAGGAAGGCCCTTTCCACAGCCTACACACCATTCCCTTCCCCTATACTCTGCCCGGTACCATATGACCTGTCTTAGAACAGGCATTTTCTGTCCTCACTCCACATTCAAAAGCCTCATCAAGGATTCACTCTTTGGCCTGCTCCTTGGGCCTCTCTGTCATCTCAACCCAGGAAATTCCTGTGTTCCACTGTTTACAAGCGTGAACTCTGTTCCAGTCCGGCCAGTCTTTTTTTCTGATGCAAGTCACAGCTCATGCTGACTTCCCAACCTTTAGCTTTGCCTTTGTTTGGAACCCTCTTGACTCCTTCCCCTATCTGAGACTGACTCATTCTCTGAGCTCGGTCTCTCCATCAAAGAGCTGAAAATCTCCAAGTGTCCCTACAACTGAACACTTTACTCAATTACATACCCGGTTCCATACTGAGAAGCCTTTGTTTTGGGGTGAGTCTGGTTTTCGACATTCATTTCCTCAAAAATGACTAATCCCTTGTCACAAATAGCGCTCTACTTTCCTTCTGTCTTATTGAAATCACTACTGGAAGCCTGTGAGCCTTCCACCTCTGACTACTTTTCTGCTCATTATTGCTCATCTTTTCAAGCAGGGTGATCTGTGGCATATGCAGCCTGTCTTCCACTTTTATCCTGTAGCTAAAACTTCTCCCTCGACATCTGAAGTCACTAATCACCCCCTCCAGGCTGAGTCCTCAGATGTGCTGTGTCTGACTCTATCTTTGGATGGCTCTTCCCTATTAAGTTTCTGATACTTCCCACAAGGCTTGTCCAGAAACATCATCGAAAGCCTCCTGAGGTTATATAAAACTGCTGTAAGATGTAACCCTCTACCTTCTAGGAGCTTATGACCTACTTGTGGGGAGGAGTTCACATGTACAGCTATTAAAAATGTAAATCATGGTGTGGCATAGGGCCAAGGGAACTCACGAGATGATGGAAGAAGATATTTGGGGGTGTTTGAGCCACTGAAGGTGGCCTCATAAAGAGAAGTAGACTTGAGGTAGGCTTGGTGGTTTATATGTTTCAAATGTTAGTGATTTCCATTTCCAACATAGGGAACCATATTAGGGCTGGAGGGCAGCTGGCAATGTGTATTAAGAATCTAGGTGCCAGGGGAATGGACCAGAGGGAGAGATTGCTGAACCTAGGTGTCAGTTGTGCAGAACAGACATCAGCCTCCACTGCCTGGGAAGCAATAATAATATGTCTGCCTTGCTTTCATCTTCCAGGTCTCATGGGAGTACTTGCCGTTGGTAGATTCTAACCTGGAAGCTGGTGATAAGAAATCTCAGGAAATGAGGTTCCGAGTCTTCTAGCCCCTGCAACACAGACTGGAGTAGGAATGGAGCCAGTGGACAGTCCAGCACAGGGGTGACTGGGATGTAGGAAGGCTCAAAGATAACTCTGATGTAAAGGTTGGTTGCTTAAACAATGGTGATGCCACTGCTGATGTAACAGGAATTCTGAGGGTAGGGGGATGTCCAGTATGGGAAGAAGGCTGGTCTTGAACATTTCATGTCTGAGATACTAATGTGACATTTAAGTGGATCTTTCTTACAAGAAGCTCTTGAACATTAATCACTTACTGATCAGAGACTTACTCATACATCTTTTGTTACCCGAATGTTATTGATTGGAGTGTTTCAGTACTTCAATTCCATAATAAATTCGAGTCTGTAAAAATCCCCTGGTCAATAATGTGTTAAGATATAGAATTCCAGGGAGATTTCACAGCTGCATGTAGAGACTTGAGAGCCCCATCACTGAGGTGATAACTAAGCTGTGTCATGGGATCCATTCATCCAGGAAACTAGTACAGCGTGGGAGGAACAGCAGCCAAGGACTGAGTTTAGGGTTGAGGATGAAGAGAAGGCATCAGCAGAGCCAGAGAACGGAGGGTTTTTTTTTGCATTTTATTCTGTTTCCAGCTCTTGAAAAGCCTTCTCTGTTTCTTTTGAAGATCACAATTGTTTTTACTGCCCCTAAGTTACCATGCCTTCCCAGCACTCACACCCAGGTTCTCTGCTCTTCTGGATAATTATCCCAGTGAGCTCGTGCATGCATACACAGTGTCATTCCGTCTCTTTCTACCCCAATGCACATCTCAAGCCCCATCTGTAACTCTCTTCTGTCCCACCTGCCAAAACCCAGAACCTAAGGTCTGGGGCCCACCTTCTCCTCAGCTTCACGTGGTCTCAACACATCAATTACCACCAGGGTCAGAGGGCTATGTCTACCTCTCCTGGTTAGTCCTTTAGATACCTTCTTCTCGCTCTTCTAACTGTATGTGATTCCCTGGGAATCACAATCTATGGTGGTAGGTTAAGTGGTTAGAACTTGTAAGCTAGGAGGAATTCTGGAAAGAGGAATGTCTAGTCCAGCAGCTTTCAGATATTTACAATGCATTGTCATAAATATATTTTACCTATAACTCATCACACATGTGCTCACACACACACCCGACTACCCCAGAAACACAATTTTCATGAATCCACACTCTTAATTCATATGACACAGTCTGATATTTTCAACTCTATCCTTTCCTATTCAGTTCTGTTCTATTTCATTAAAAAAACAAAAAATTGATTCATTAAATCTGTTTTATGACTCACTAACAGGTCATGACAAACACCAGTCCAGTGTTGGCAATCTAGAGGTCTAGGTTTGTTTAGTACCTTTCTTTGCCATTAGCTCCTCTGATTGCTCCCTTTAACTATACTGGATATAAATGCCAGATAATACTGTTTGATCACTGCATTATTTTAAAGGTGAGTCAGACTGTGTTGATTGACTTTTGGCTTTCTTCTAGGACAGACATAAACAGAAAAAAAAAATTTTTTTTAAAATTCTAACCAACCAGCAACCTTGTCTCCAGTGAGCAGCAGTGATGGCTTTGAGGATCAGACAGGCAGGTAGAGACCTCGACAGTCTCCCTCCTCCGTCTTATTTCAAGAAAACAATATCCTCCCAGAAGAAGGAAAGGAGAAAAAGGAAGTGCTACCTGAACAAAAGCCTTTGTCCCGGCTCCTTCCTGATAATGTTTAGTTTGTAGTAGTGGCGCAGGGCTCTGGACATTTTCTCATAGGTCATGTTTGTTCTGTTCTGTTTGTTCAAAGGAGGAAGAGAGAGAGAAAAAAAAAGCACAAAGACACAATGAAATGAACCTCAGAAATAGGCACTGGAGGAGTTATTCACGTCCAGCTCCACAGGGTGCTCCCGTGACCCTGCCAGGCCCACCCCAGGCTTTGTCCCACGTGTTCCTGGCCGAGGTCTCTCCTAAGGTGAGTCCAGCCAACAAAGCACATCCCGCCTCGGCCTCCCCAACTTCCTCTCCCAGGACTGCGCTCTGTTGTGCCCGAGGAATTTCCTGCAGGTCCCCCTATCTGGGGTCATCCTTCACCTTCTGACCCACAGAGAATTTCTCTTCCTTTTGCCCTTTTTAAAAAAGAAAAAACAACACACAAAAAAGTGACCTTTCTCAAACTTGTGCTTCTCGTTTGTCATTTTAAGGAAGAGATTTTTTTTGTTTAAATTCCTGTTGTGGAAGCAAGAATACAGCGGTTCCGAGCCCTGGGGCAAGGGCACCCTGTGGGAGCTGTGGAGCGATTTTTCTCAGTGACTCACGGGATGGAGGGTGTCCGTGGGGCCTGGCCATATTTGGTCATGGCCTCTGGCAGGTTCTCCTTAGCGGGGCCAGAGCACGGGCTGCCTGCCGTCCGGGAAACTGCAGCTGGGGCAGAGCTTGGCAGGGGCCCCCCGGGCCCTCCCCTTTGGCTGATCTGGAGTGGGGCCTTCATGGTGTCTTGTTAGCTGTGTCCCATGTCTATCTGCCTGTGGCCAGGCCTGGATCTTGGTGACTTTTTTAAGTAGGAATACTGATTTATCTCAATTTTCTTTTTTAAACAGGGGAATTCTTTTATTTCACTGTGATAAGAACACCAAACATGAGATCTATCCTCTTAAAGTTTTAAGTGGGTAATACAGCACTTAATACACTGTATTATATATAGGTACACTGTTGTACAGCAGACTCTAGAACTTACTCATCTTGATTAACAGAAGCTTTCTGTCCACTGGTTGGTAACTCCCCATTTTTCCCCCTCTTCCCAACCCCTGGCAACACCAGTTCACTCCCGGACTCAGTGAAATTTGTCTGTTTTAGATCTAACTTCTTTTAAGTGAAATCAGACAGTATCTGCCTTTCTGTGACTGGCTTATTTCACTCAGCATCCTGTCCTCAAGGTTCATCCACATTGCCACATGCAGCCGAATCTTTTTCAAAAGCATAATAATACTCCATTGTGTGTATATAGCTCGATTTCATTATCCATTCATCTATCTGTGATGTTGAGATTGTTTTGCCCACCTTTTACATCTATGTACTTTAATGATTTTTTTTTTTTTAACTATAAAAGACTAAATCTTTTAAATTCTAGTCCCTCTTCCCAAGCTGGAAAAACTGTGGGGCAGTCAGAATTCCTGCAGGGTTTGCTTTTCAGGGAGATGTTTTACAGTCAGAGGAGAAGCATTTTCTGTGTTGAACCGGGCTTTTGTGACCACGGGAGTGTCTAACGGAGTGGAACAGAAGCGACCCCTCCCAAGGCCCCTCGTGCGTGACAAAGTGCCGCAGTGCGTCTCTGGTCCCCAGTTCTTAATGCTGGCGTGGGCAGCAGCAGAGCCAGGCCATGGTGGGGGAATGATGGTTACTCATCATGAGGCCAATCAGACCGGGAGATGCTGAGTTAACTGCAGCCTGGCACGAGGGACACATGGAAAGGGGCATCTTTAATTACTTCCTTCCCTTTGCAACTGTCTTAATTGTTTGTCCAGTGAGGGATAAACTGAATAATTACGGGCCGACTTAGGAAGCAGAAGACAGACAATTACCCTCCAACCCAGGGACAAAAACTGGATTTGGGCCCTAGTTTATGGAACAAATGTCTGATGCTCTTTTTACCTTATGGTTTCCCCACAGTCGAGCAAGTCCATTGGGATCCACTATCCGGAATATTTTGGATTCTTTGTCCTCCCATCGGATGAAGTTTTCGTACCGGCTGTCAGAAAGCAATTGATAGACGTAATCCCAAAGCAGTCTACAGTCTATAGAGGAAAAGGGCAAGAAAACACCGTTGATAAGGCTGCTTGTAAGTATGAAGAGCAAGAATCAAGAAAATAATCGAGGAACTGCTTTTGCCCTCTTTGGATTGAGTCCAACCTCCTTGTTTTGGGAATTCCTTGGCAGTCTAGTGGTTAGGACTCTGCGCTTTCCCTGCCGAGGGTCCGGGTTCAATCCCGCAAGCCAAAACAAAAACAAAACTTTTATCAAGGCACAGAGAGACCTGAGAGATGGCGACCTTTGACCTGTGGAGGCCTTCGAGATCATCCTGGCCCAGACCCTCCCTCCCTGAAACCTCAGATGAAGACACAGCAACCTGGAAAGAGGAAAGGACTGGTCATGACCCATGATTTGAACTGGAGTAGAGCCCACAGGAGGGAAAGAACAAGCTCTAACAGGAAATGAATCGGTTCTGAAAAGGGGCTGAAGACTGGCAGGTAAAAGGGCAGAGAGTGCCCTTGTGTTCCAGAGAGGGTGGTGTGGTGTCAGGGTGGGGTGGAAGGTCCTTTGGTGGGGGGACAGTGAACAGATGGAGATGTGATAACTGAGGTTGGCTGTGGGAAAGGAAGACCCATGTGGTTTAAGAAAACAGTCACCTTAGAGCTACTTTGGAAGTTAATCGTTTTATTATAATGGAATCAGGGTAGAAAGGAACCCAGGGCAAAAAAAAAAAAAAAAAAAAATCCGTTTCTCCATGTGCAGAACGATGTTGGATCACTTGGTCAGGCAACGCATCTTCTTTAGCACAGGCCAGGTGCTGGGCTAGGCCTTGCCTTTTGGCTACGGGCTGGCAAATTCCACAAGAAGAGGCAGATTGCGCTCCTTGACCTTGTTCTAGTGCTTACTGGATTAGTGCCAGACGGGCTGTGGCCTGCTCCCCTGGCACAGCCTTGACAGGAGGATGGAGACAGATGTGGACTTTGCGGCTCCAGCTGACGCAGGACCAGCCTTGGAATGAGAGTCAGAAACTCACGTTCCCAGGTGTGCACTGTTGTTTTGGGGAGCACTGGCCAGCATGGCTGGTCGTAAATGAGCAATTATCGGACAATGTATATATGTTCTTTACTTTACCAGTGTTATTTCTAACCCTCACTCGGTGTGCCACCTCCTTCCTAATCCTCTTGGGCCCCAGGTCACAAGCGGATCTGAACTCTGGGGCTTCTGTATGGCCAGGAGCCACTTCCTTATACCAGGTGAGGCCTGGCACACCTGGGCAGGGGGAGCGTCTAATCTTGACTTGGGCTCAGAGCCAACACATTCACCTCCCAGAGCACAAAACACACCCTCCTTGGGCACACGTTTACAGGAGAAATCGAGTCAGGTTACACTGGGCAAGTGTTTTAAATCTCCCTGGGGTTCCTCCTTCATGAAAGGGACGTGACAACAGTGACTCTTTCTGGGACTGCTGTATGAGTGATGCTGCGAGTGAAGAAGACAGTAAGGAGTGTCACGATGATGCTGAGCGCTGGGTGCTGCTTGCAGGCACGGGGCCATGCGTGCCTCCAGCCACTTGCTTCTGACCCTCAGGACACCCGGTGCTGTTGCTATTCCTACTTCATGGCTGAGGAAGCTGGGGCTTAGAGGGTTTGGTCATCGGCTCAAAGGCATAGCTTATGACAGAGGTCAGAGCTGTCCCACACATCCTGCTGAGAACTCTTTTCTCAGAGAAGCTGGTTCACAGGTGTCTATTAGTCAAGCTTTAGGACTTTTCCAACCAAGATGAGCGTGTCCTTTGCAAAACCCAGCTTTCCCTCCGAACCGCAGAAGGAACTGGCACACAGTGCAGCATTTTCCAGGAGGGAAAAGTATGAAAGTGTCAGTCGCTCAGTTGTGTCTGACTCTGTGACCCCCATGGACTGTAGCCTGCCAGGCTCCTCTGTCCATGGGAGTTCTCCAGGCAAGAATCCTGGAGGGGTTGTCATTCCCTTCTCCAGGAGATCTTCCCCACCCATGGATTGTACTGGGCCTCCTGAATTGCAGGCAGATTTTACCATCTGAGCCACTAGGTAAGTATCTTTTAGGCAGCAACTGTGAAACTTAAATTGGACATCCATTAAAATGACAAGATTTTTTTTTTAAATCTACTTTTTCTTCAGTTATTTATGCTTTAAATGTCATGTCATATCTAGGAAATAGTTGCCTAATCCATGGACAGAAATACTGCTGCCTATGTTTTCTTCTAAGAGTTTTACATTTTCAGTTATCTTTTTTTAATTTATTTGGGTGCACTTAGATGCGGAACTTCTCTGACCAGGGATCCAACATGAGCCCCCTGAGTGGAAGCATGGAGTCGTAACCACTGGACCTCCAGGAAGTCTGACCATACATCTTTAGTATCCCTTACTGTATCCTTTTTTCCCCCGATTGATCTCTGTCTAAAATGTAATGTGGAGACTTCTCTGGCAGTCCAGTGGTTAAGACCCAGGTTCCTTCCCTGATCAGGGAAGCTAAGATCCCACACGGCTTACAGCCAGAAACTCAAAACATAATACAGGAGCAATACCGTATAACAAATCCAATAAAGATTTAAAAAATGGTGCACATTAAAAACAAAAATTGACATGTGGTTTCTTGTGTTTCACCAAAGAACCCGTGGTGTCCTTCTTAATTTCTGGCGTTTGAACCCTACGCTTACGAAAGCTGGCCAGCGATCTGTTACCAACCCTGCCTGATGCTGTGCTCGCTGTGCTCGTGGTTGCCAGAGGGGGAGCAGAGAGACAGCAAGGGGACCAGTCCCAGCAAGAGGAAGTACCTTGGGAGGTGCGTGCCACATGATCCCAGATTGAGAATAACCGAGCTCATTTTTAAGGCACTTGTAAGAGGGTGACTTCAGGCAAAGTGATGAAGCAGGCAGTGTCATTTTCCCTCTCTGCCACCTCCTCGTCTTATATCATTTTTTTTATAGGTGAAAGAGAACTGAAGTGAAAGAGTGAAGTCGCTCAGTTGTGTCCGACTCTTTGCGACCCTATGGACTGTAGCCCACCAGGCTCCTCCATCCATGGGATTCTCCAGGCAAGAGTACTGGAGTGGGTTGCCATTTCCTTCTCCAATAGAGAACTGAATTGCAGTTTAATTGTCCAGTTTGTGTCTTACTGTCAAACAGCAGATGGGTTTTAATTTCCGACAATCTCTTCCAAGTAGAAGCCATCTGACAGAATCAAATATTACCATAAAAAAACGCCCTTCCTCTAAGAGGAACAAAGGTGGTTTGTGAAGAGCTTCTTGTCCATGTTTCTTGACAGGGTTACAATCTTTTTTACCACCTAGAGGCTTGATGACACCTTTTGGATGCTTGTGGATGGGGAATAAGATTTTCTATAGTGAATCATTTAAATACAGTTTAATAATTAAAAAACTGATTTGGTCATCTTTAGCAGTTTGATAGAAAGAACTTTTTTTGCCCACATGAAGGTAAGTGATATATGGGCAGTCCTCTCAACCTCGAGAACTTCCTGGAGCTAAAATGTAAGATGAGTGTTGTCTTGACACCATCTGCTCAAGGATTTTCACTTTCATTGTTTCTGTTGCTTCTCTTTTACTGCCTTGTACATTCTATTTCTCATAAAATGGTGACGTGAGAACCAGACCATTTCTCATAGTAAGGGCTTAACCAGTTCTCGGTACCTACCACGCTGGGTTCTTCAGAGGCATCAAACTGAGAACTTTACACCGTAGATCATTTACTGAAAAAGGTCTAGAACATGATCTGTGTTTGGTTGGTACCTGGAAGGAAGGGTTTCCCAGAGAACGGACTTTACCTCTTGAGTTGTAAGACCATTTGTAGCCTGCAAACTTTTCTCTTTCATAAATGTGAAAAGAGCCCCAAACAAGCTGCAATTGATCATTTTAAATGACATTTAATCCAGCAAAGTCAACTTTAGCCGAGTAATAAAAATATGTTGATATTTAAGACATTGAGTTACTTGGTCACTAATGGAGGTAGCAACAGGAATTTTGTAGCACAAAGCAGTTGTTGAAGCTCACAGTATAAGTGGATTTTATTAACACTATTGATTCTTTTGTTGCTTTAGTTAAAAATTATGCCAGATGATAAAAATAACTACCTGACAGTTTTTTTCTTTAAAACAAAACAATTGAAATTCAAAGCCCAATGAGTTATTTTTAAGACTTTAGTTAAATAAAAAGGCAGATTCTTTTTAGTTCCCTGGGTCCTCTGAAGGCTGTTGCCATGGCCCACCAGCTGTTTTTCAGTTTTGTTAAAATCCATCCATGTCTGCACAGATACAATGTTCTTTGGTCATTAATAAAAACGCTTACTACTACTATATAATAAAAAGCATCAGGCTTTGAAAACAAATGTTCATCACATTACAAAACACTTGACTAGGCATGTGAGAAATAATCTTATATCACAAAGCGTTCATTACTTTAAGAGACACTCACCCAAAACTAAAACCCCCACGTGCCTTGAGAAGGAAGGCCCTGTAAACAAATGTGCACGATTTTGATTCTCTCTTCCACGGGAGGAAGCTTATAAAAGGGTTTAGTGGAGTGAAGTGTTATTTTCCAATTGCAGAAAGAGAGTTCTCTTTCCTGCTGGGTGAGGTACCCTGGGTATCCACAGTTAAAAGGCACTGTCAAAAAGAAAAGGAAAAAAAGAAAAACCCTTTCTGTGGTTAGGGAGAAATATTTTCCCTCCCACGCCTGTCTCTTACCAGAGACTCATTGTACAAGCTTATTGAGCAGACATTGTAAAAAGACGGGCAGGTCACACATAACCAACATGGTTTCCAAAAAAAAAAAAAAACGCAAAAACCATGCTAGACAAAACTGATGTTTAAAAAATCTGAGTGGGCAAGTCAAGCTATTGACCAGGGAATGTTTAATGATGGTGGTTAATTTAAATTTCAGGAAAGCGTCTAAGAAAGCAATTTTAGGTTGTCTTAACTGCCCAAATGGAATTTTAAATGAAGGTCTGTGAACTAGAGTTCTGTGGGTATAATCACCAACAAGGAGGGGCCTAGCGCCCCTGTCTCACTGCTTTCAAATCCTCATGAAAAGCTAACCAATTTATTTCGGGTTGAGCAACACGTAGGTAACACGCAACACAAAAAAGTTGCTTCTCTGCTTTACAGCAATGGTTCTAAACTAGGGGCAAGCTTGCCTGCTGTGCGGGGTGGGGGAGGCATTTGACAATGTCTGGGGACAATTTTGGTCATTATATCTGGGGTGGAGGATGCTGTGACAGAGGCCTGGGATGCTGCTAAAGATCTTATACAATATATAGCAAGTCCCCTATATACAAATGAGTTCCATTCCAAGAGTGCATTTGTTTAAGTCCAACTTGTTCACAAGTCCAACACAGTCTAGGTACCCAATTAACACAATCGGCTGTATAGTACTGTACTGTAATAGGTTTATAATACTTTTCACACAAATAGTACATAAAAAATATGATCATTTTTAATATTACAGTATAGTACCTTGAAGGCTTCCCTGGTGGTGCAACGGTAAAGAATCTGCCTGCCATTGCAGGAGACGCGGGTTCGATCCCTGGGTCAGGAAGATCCCCTGGAGAGGGAAATGGCAACCCACTCCAGTATTCTTGCCTGAGAAATTCCAGGGACAGGAGAGCCTGGTGGGCTATATAGTCCATGGGGTCGCAGGAGAGTCAGACATGACTGAGTACAAACACACAGTATCTTGAAAAGTACAGTAGTACCAGCTACATCACCGCTGCTTTTATTCTTGCTTCTGGACAGTCCAGGCTTGAATAAAGATATAGAGGGCTACTGTACTCTGTACAGTGCTGTAAAGCAAAGTACACAAGAGCACAACCACTTTAGAGAATACACACCAGACATGTGAACTAACTTAAGTGATTAGACATGGGATCCCACGTTTGCATCTTTGAAAGCTTGCAACTTGGAAGGTTCGTATGTAGGGGACTTACTGTAATGCACAAAAGAATGCCATCCCCCCGCCAACAAAGGATTATTTAACCGAAATATCGAGAGTGCCCAGCTTGAGAAACCTTGCTTACAGAAGCATGGGTTTTACACCATTGCAGGGGGGTGGCTGTCTGCAGCTATTTTTTTTTTTTTTTTCCTGCCTTGATTCTAGATGGGCCATTACCTAGAAGCAGAAAGCTGATAAATCCAGTGCAGCCAACCCTGTGCTGATACGCAGAGATGTGTTTACAGCAGGCAACTGCTTGTGCTCTGCTGTGGCGTAGGGAAACAGAAGCCATATGTGCACAGCAGCCAGCCGGGAGGGGGAGAAGCCGAGGCAGAGAACACAAATCTGTGCTTCCTGGCTTCACCGGAGCAGAGGGACCGCAGCTGCAAATGCCGCTAAACCTTCTCACCTTTGCTGGCAGGTGGTGTGGAGTGAGGCTGGGAAAGGCAGGAATCTGCAATCACGCCTTATAGCTGAGATCAAGCCTCCAGACAGATCCCAGTAAGACCTGCCCCTCTCCCTCAAATGCGGTGGCAGCGGGGAATTTGCATCCAGGCACCACTGGGACTAGGGATGCTGTTCCAGAAACGCACGCCTTTAAAACAAACTGGAACCTCTAGTCTCCTCAAGCCCCTTCTCTTATTTCCTATCCCATTACTGTGCTGGTACTGTGTTACCTTTTTAAAAAGGCCATCCTGAAACTTCCTTCTCTTTTAGGGCTTTCTTAGAGGTCCCAATGAAAAGAAAGCACAGTGACTCAGCTAGAGTGTGTAAAGCCAGGACACTTGGGAGACTCGAGGTGGAGTCTGCCGAAGTCTCCAAGGGTCTCCTCAAAATACAGTGGGCAAAGCCTCGGGGGAGGTGAGCAGGAAGGAAGAAGTCAGTCTCCAAGGAACCTAGGGTTCTTTGAAGGTCTGCACGTCAGAGGCCAGTATCACTTGGAACAAACGTTCAGACACAAGGCTTTGTTTGGGTCAAGGCCCCCACACCCACGCCGGTGGGCAGTGGTGCTGGCCGTACCCACTGTCCTCCCCTGTTCAACCCTTGAGCAGAGCAGGGACACTAACTTGTAGAAATTAACCTGTTTGTGCTAATATTTGCGTAGTATTTCTTTAGTGCTCAAGTGCCCAGAAATGGGAATTAGTATCTGCATTATTATCGATAAGGCAACTGGGCTTCAGCAATCTTAAGTACCTCAGCCTGGGAGTCAAAGGCTACATTCTAATTGTGTTGATTCCAGATGCTATATGCTCTTCCCCAGGAATCATCCGAGCAGCCGTGGATGAAGGCCCTGGGCCGGGAGCCAGAGAGGGCTCTGGGTCAACAGAGGGTTACCTGCCTGAGATAGCGTGGGAGGACATGGCTAAATCCCTGAGGCCCCTTGGCTTACTAAGATGATATCCCATGACCCTGTCCTTTTTTCCAAACACAATATCTATAAATGTGTGTGTGCATATTGCCACACCTTACCACAAAGGCTGCCCTCATCACTTGATACAATCCATCAAGACTGGCCTTTTAGGAGGTCTTTCTCTCTTCAGGGCTGCTCCTGAAGCAATACAAGTCCATGTATGTCCTGAGGATGAGCCCCCAGGTGCTGTCCCTGGAGTCTTGGGCTTATCTGATGTCTGATTAGATGATTAGAGGCTCCAGGGTTGAAAGTCTGTGCTTACAGAGCTCATCCAGCCAATAAAACCAGATTAAAAGAGGACGGTGCTCTGTGACAAGTAAGCAATATGGGAGACTCGATGTCTCCTTGATGAGAAACCTTTTGTTTCTGTTAAAAATACAACCTTGAGAGAGAATACATATATTCTCAGATCCTTTGAGGATCTCAGATTGCCAGGCCAGCATTATCAGAGGGTTGGAAGTGAAGTGCACAGGGCCTGGGGGTGGTGTGGGGAGAATTCTGTTTTATCTGCAGTAGAATCAACTCACCAGTGAGATCCTCAAACCATGAAGAAGCTCACGTTTGCAGAGAAAAGCGAGAGATGTCATCACCGACTCAATGAACATGTATCTGAGCAAACTCAGGGAGATGGTGAACAATAGGGAAGTCTGGTGTGGTGCAGTCCCTGGGGTTGCAAAGAGTCAGACACAACTGAACAACAATAGCAAAAGTTGTGAGGTAAGCATAGGACAAGATGTTCTCTATTTGGATGGTCCATGGACTTTGAACAACCAACTCTGTACAGGCTTCTATAGCCCCCACTTTTGTGGAGCAGATGAGTAACTTCGAATGGATTATCAACCACATTGCCAATGAATCTTGCTTCCTTAGCCGACTTTTTGGATTAAGGCCAAGGAAGGGATAAGCAATCTGGTAACTCAGGTTTTAGTGGAACTGTAGAAATTTAAGAAAGCCAAAATGACTTCGTTTTTTTCTTTTAAAACTGAGGTGTCTATGGTTAAAACCAAAGCGGGGAGCTTAGCTTGTCTGATGGCATTAAGTAAGAAGCACACTGCCTTCTGCCAGCGAGGACACCACATTTGGCATTTAGAGAAGCTTCACCCTATCACCGAGCAAAATGCCTGGCACAGAGAGAGACATGAGAATTTTAGAATGAGTGAATGATCTGAACTACACAGTTCAAGTAGGCAGCCCGACACTTTGTTCTTCAGCTGTATTTTATGTTAATAATGTTATTGTAAGTACTCTGGGCGGCTCAGCAATCAGCCTGCCATCAGGACTTATCTCCCTCCTTACATCGCTTGCCATTGTTCCCTCCACATGTCTTAGGCATGCCTCATTCTTTGAGGTGTAATTCCTGGAGAGCAACGACGGCATTTTCTACCCCGTGAATCCTCCATACCTATGATTTCAAAGCAGACTGTGCCCCAGAACAGGGAGCGGCAGACTCTTCCTGTAAAAGGCCCATCAGTAAATAGAATATTTCAGGCATTGTGGGCCGTCCTGTGTCAGCTGTACCTCCTCAACCCCGCCAAAGCAGCCACAGACAATACTAAGTGAATGGGTTTGGCCGTGTGCCAATAAAACTTGACTTACAAAGACAGGCGGTGGCTGACGTGGCCCATAGGCCAGCGTTTCCAGTCCCTGGGCCTAAGGAAACAAATGCCCTGGAAAGAACACTGGATGAAGCTCGAGGCTGAATGCTTGACATGCCCGAAGCTCAGTATCTCCATCTGTAAAAGATGCTTCTAGCTTTGAAGTCAATGAGTTGTAAGAATGATTTCCAATATTATACTGAAAACACAGCATCACCCTTGCTACCCTTCTTCAATTTATGGTGCTCACTGCCAGTACCAGTCTTTGGCTATGAAACACATCAGTGAGATGCAGGCCAGTAAAACTTTGGTGGGCTAAGAAAATGCTAGAAGGTGACATATGCTTTCACCTCCCCCAAGTAATCCTTTCCTGAAGATAACAGAAAATAGTGCAGAAAGAAGCAACTTGCTCAGCATCGCACATACCACTGGCTCTTCAGTTAAAAAAAACCAAAACAAAACAAAAACAAAACCCAGGAGGGAAAGCTATATGTACTTATAGCTGATTCACATTATTGTATGGCAGAAACCAAAGCAATATTGTAAAGCAATTATCCCCTAATTAAAAATAAATTAAAAAACAATCCAGGAATCTTCTCATTCCGTCCCACAAATGCCAGCCATTTCAACTTATTAAACTCAGTAACAGTCCTTATTCTTTGAAAAATAAACACCACCTTTCAAAATAAGCTACACGTTCTATTTCAATTGATCTAATTTGTGGTTTGTATTTAAACTGTCAACTACCTCCTAGATGAATATTTACTGAATATTTTACTGAATCTTTTAGTTTTTCTACCAGGTAAATACCTAAGTAAACTATCACAACTTGCATGCAATCTCTAAAGTGTATGATGCGTCCCAATTTCGGAGAGATCAAAACATGAGAAAAACTGAATTGAAAAATCCATTTTTAACAAACCTAGATTCTGGAGTTTACATTTCTATGTGAAACCTAGAACAAATATACTGGGGCTTATCTTGCTTTGGAGTTTTCTCTATCTAGAATGACCTCTTTTTCCTCTAATCTCTACTTGTTCATATTCTAAGCATTCACTAAGCCTAGCCAAAAGCCAGCTCCCCATGAAGGCCTCCTGACACCCCTACTCTGATCTCTTATAGCACTTAATGGGAGTCCCTGGAAGGTACCATGAGCTTCAGTTGTAGTCAATTGTCTTCAGCTCTTTCACAACAAAGACTGTGTCTTACAATCTCCTCGAACACCCAACCCCCATGAATGCAGATGAGTGCCATAAACACAGAAGGTGTCCAGAGGCATATGCCCAGGACTGAGTGGACAAGACCTTTTCATCCACAGTCACAAGCACTGTTCTTACCCATATCCTCCAGCTACAGTCTCTGTCAGCGTGACACAGCAGCACCTTTGGTGCCCTCTAGGCTCAGATGGCCAGTTCAAGTGCGATGCATGAAGCAGGGCACCCAAAGCTGGTGCTCTGGGACAGCCCTGAGGGATGGGGTGGGGAGGGGGTTCTTCAGGATGGAGGGGACACATGTATATCTATGGCCAATTCATGTTGATGTACAGCAAAAACCATCACAATATTGTAATTATCTCCTAATTAAAATAAATAAATATAAAAAAAGCATAAGGAGCTAAGTTTTCTCACCTAAAAGCTGCTTTATAGAGATCTGAAGGGCTTTTATCACTGTTCAGTAATGAAAGGACTTCACACTGTACGTAAGAATCACTCAATGAATTCGACTGCCAATAAAAGAATAAATTCCACAAGGATCTGAGTTGTTCACGAAGATACCAAAATGGGGTGGAGAGACAGGGAGATCCCAAATGAAACAAAGGAGCCTGGAATTATGATGGGTTCTATTCACAGGGTCACAGGATTAAGACTAAATATTAGATCATAGATTTCCATCTTCTTTCACCCTTCAGAAACACTGCCTTTTGATTATATTAGCTAATCTTGGATTTGGTCAAATTACTGAGCACAGACATATGGAAATTATGAAATCTGGGAATATACCAACAGAGTAGAACAATTTTTAAGACAGCCATATTAAAAAATTTCTAGACCTACTAAACAAGGGAAAAACAGCTCTAAGTCTAAACAATTTAACTTGACACATGGGGCTTATCACGGATTCCTAAGAAGTCTGTGGCGAAGACGGCATTACAGAGGAGGTGACAAGACAGATGGTGATCAGGAAGTGGGGGGGGGGGACGGTGCTAGCGAGGGCTGTCCTGTAGCCACATCACCCAGCCACCATGGCCTCCACTTCTCTGCGCTCAGTTTCCTCCATGGTTTCCCCTGGAAATGATCCCTTCCATATAAAATGAATTCAGCAATGACTAGCTCCTTTTGCAGAGCTGTCCTGAGGATTACAAACAAGTAGCAAGTACCCTCAGAATGTTCAGAACTGCTGTACAGACCATGCAAGAAACAAGACAAACACGGCAGATCCAGACAAGAAGGGAATGCCTGGAAAGCTCAAAACAGGTCATTTATATTACTCACAGGAATACACTGACCCCATGTTCTTCCTCCATCTATCTGCGAAGCACACATGCTTTGCAGAATAAGCAAAGCTACGTTGACCCCTGTTCTTTCTTTTCACAATATTTTTTTCTCCCCATCATTAAAAAAACTTTACGTAAAGGTAGATAGAACAATAACGTAAATCTCTATGCATCCAATACCCAGCCATATAGCCCTTGGGTTATAACTAACCTTATTTTAGCCACAGAAGGAAATGACAACCCACTCCAGTATTCCTGCCTGGGAATTCCCATAGACAGAGGAGCCTGGTGGGCTACGGTCCATGGGATCGCAGAGTTGGACATGACTTAGCGAATGAACCACCACAACTATGCATTCCTCACTCCCAGCCCTGTGGGATGCTTTTGAATCACATTCTAAGCATAGACCATTTCACTTTTCATAGTTTTGTTTTTTTTTTTTTTTCTTTTTGAAACATGTAAGTCATAGCTCTTTGATTTTCTTGATTCAACATTCCTGATGTAACTTATTTAGTGGTAAAATTGAGGTGCTATCAGAGGTGCCCTTGGGGCCAGAGAAAAATTTAGAAACAAATGACTTCAACAAAAAAGAGACAGCAAGTCAAGACAGAGGTGAAGTAGCCTTAGGACCTGTGTTATCATGATGTTGTGAGCCTTGCTTCATCCTGTGATTCAGCTGGATCTCAGTCCTGCAGCATCAGCTCAAGGAGGAAGGAGAATGTCTCACGTTTCCCTGGACAGTGTGACCTCTCTTCTGCCTCCATGTCTCTCTTGCACTGTTCTTTAGTTGCTAAGTTGTGTCTGACTCTTTGCGACCCCCTGGACTGTAGCCCACCAGGCTCCTCTATCCATGGGATTTCCCATGCAAGAATACTGGAGTGGGTTGCCATTTTCTCCTCCAGGGGAATCTTCCTGACCTAGGGATCAAACCCATGTCTCCTGTGTCTCCAGCATTGTCAGGCAGATTCTTTACCACTGAGCCACCAGGGAAGCCAGTCTTCCCGTTACTGGACCCATAACCACTTTCAACTTTGAGCTATCTTCCTTCCTCAATTCCTCCAGTCAAAATGCTTCTTACTGGGACTTTTCTGGTGGTCCAGTGGCTAAGATTCCACACTCCCAATGCAGGGGGGGGCTGGGTTCCATCCCTGGTGGGGGAACTAGATCCCACATGCCACAACTAAGAGTTTGCATTCCACAGCTAAGATCCAGCACAGTCAAATAAATAAAATATTAAAAACTTTTTTCTCTGCATTGCATCCACACCACACAATAGGTACTCAATAAATGCTTGTGCTTCGACTGAACGGGGCAGAGGGCTTATCTCCTTTTGTCTTATACCTTAGTGGTTTTCACACTTCTCTCTCCTAGTAAATTTTAAATCCCCAAGGAAGTAATTGTGTTTAATCAGCTCTGTGTCCTCTACGTCCTAATGAGTTTATCTGCACACAGTAAGTGCTCAAAAAGTGTCTCGTGACCAGAGAGAAGCTCTAGGAAAAGCCCTAACTTTGCCAAGAGGTGAGAGGATTATAAAAGCTTCTGGAGAATGACTTCATGTAAATTATGGGCTGCTGCTGCTGCTGCTAAGTCGCTTCAGTCGTGTCCGACTCTGTGCGACCCCAGAGACAGCAGCCCACCAGGCTCCCCTGTCCCTGAGATTCTCCAGGCAAAAACACTGGAGTGGGTTGTCATTTCCTTCTCCACATGAGCAAAAATACAACATGGTGATTTTTTTCACTGGTTTCTCATCTCAGGGAAACAAATTTGGGCTTGTCATCATCAAAGGAAAAGAATTCGGGCGTGGCTTCCTCTGTGCAAATGACCGAACAACACCCTAATCCTACTTTTCTCTTCTGCCTCTTCCCAAGGTGAAGGCTACATGGAGTTACTGCCCAGAGGATGGAAATCCAGGCCTGAATCTGAGACAGAGGTCCTCTGTGCTGTGCCTGCTCATTAATTAGCCACTGGAAACTCCAGGACAGAGCCATTAACATGCTCATAAACCTTTGATTTTAAATGTTTTCGCTTAGCCACAATCCTAATGTGACTCTCCTTGTAAGCTGGTCGGAGGACATTTGTTTCTTCACATTTCTGAGGCTCATTAACTCCAGCAGCCCAGCGCCTCATTAACTAGCCCATTTAGGGAATTTCGTCTCCTGCCGGCAAAGCCTCCATCCCCTGCCTCCCAGAGCCTCTGGAGGGCAGCTAATTGGGACTGCGTGGGGGCTCCCGGGAGGGCGGGGGGCTCACCCACCAGCTATCAAAGCCTCCTCCCTCCCCCTGGCCTTCCAGAGCCTCTGGAGGGCACCTAATTGGGAGGGCGGGGGGCTCACCCACCTGCTATCCTCCCGATGGGCACAGCGTGCTCCTCGGGTGGTGAGACGGAGACCATGATGTGGTTCATGTAGGCCAGGTCCTCCCGATGCGAGAGGTTGATGGGCTTCCCTTCCCGGTGCAGCCCGTCCTCGGAGAGCCGTGGCTGCTTGAAATCCACGGAGTGTCGGGGGTTCAGGATCAGAGGGTGCATGATCGGGCTGGGCATCAGCTGGATGACCCGCGTGCCCTCCTGCCGGGGGCTGGAGGGCCTCGGGTGGGGCTCGGATGACGGTGGGCAGTGGTTGTTCTCCATGGGAGACACTGACAGCGGGTAGGGCTCCTGGTGGTTGTTCTCCTGGTGGAGCCTCGGTCCCTGGGCCCTCTCGGCTGGGGAGAGGCGGCGGATCATGTTGTCCAGGGGGGACCGTAGGGGCCGCTGCTCGGGGTCGGGAGAAGGCCGGTGGTTTGTTGTGATGGGCGACCTGGAACGGTGCAACAGTTCAATGGTGGGAGGGTTCTGGTGTACGTTCTCGGCCGACGGCCTCGAGGTCCTCTGGACACCGTTATCTGTGGGGCAGAGGGAAGGACAGTCAGAGACCCCGATGGATGCTCAGGGGAGGGAACCCCACAACAGTTGTAAAGGTGACAAGCATGGAGCACATGCAGGTGAGGGAAGACCCTTTCCCCCCAGATGTGGGGTCTTTTTCCCTGCTTAAAAAAAATTAAATTGCACATACTTGAAATTCTTTCCCTGCCCCTGGAGAAGCGAAGAATTTCTGCCAGTATTCCAATTATCACCTATTCGTGGCTTATAAACACAAGGAAGCCACACACTCATTCTTTATTCATTCTTTATCTTTTTGTTACTTGACTCTTTGGTGTGGTTTTTCAGGGCCCTTGAGGGTCTCTCTCGAGAGGCTTTCACCGACTTACATTTTCATAACCCAATTTTCATATTCTCTGCTTCCAGGAGTTGTTGCTATTAATGATAAAGATGATGAAAATAATAAAGCAATTACTGTATATTCTATGGATTGGATTATATTGTTTAAAATTTACAACACACCCTGGTGACTCAGATGGTAAAGAATCTGCCTGCAATGCAAGAGACCTCAGGTTTGACCCCTGGGTCAGGAAGATTCCCTACAGAATGGAATGGCAACCCACTCCAGTATTCTTTCCTGGAGAATTCCATGGTCAGGGGAGCCTGGGGGCCTACAGTCCACGGAGTCACAACGCATTGGACACAACTGAAGCCACTAATCCTTTGACACAAGTAGAAGATGCTGCCGTTACTCCTGTTTATAACAGGAGAGAAAAATGGAGGCATAAAGAAGGTAAGCAGGGACCTCCCTGGCAGTCCAGTGGTTAAGAATCTGCCTTGCAATGAAGGGGAGAAAGATTCAATCCCTGTCAGGGAACTATGATTCCACATATCCCCAGGCAACTAAGCCCGCACGATCTATAGCCCATGGACCACAAGCTGAGAGTCCGAGCGCCCATGGCAAAAGATCCCACATGATGCGATAAAGATCTTGTGTGCCCCAACTAAGACTGACACAGTCAAATAAACAAATATTCTTAAATAAAAAGTTAAGCAACTTGCCCAAAGTCACCCAGATAAACTCTAGTCAGATTCTATAGCCTTATATGCCCACTAGAGCATCTACCTCTTTGCTATGTAGAAACTGGGGGCAGCAGAGGGTGGTGTGGGGTCAGGTGGGGGGAGTTGTATCAAACCCTGCTCTGAGCAGGCACAGTGGGCCTGATTTACAATGACAGTCTCGCACTTTAAAGAACATTTAGAATCATGTTGTTTCTGAATGCACAGTCCCTACAAATGGTCAGACAGGTAGAGTGAAGGAGGAAGAGTGGACCCCTGACAATAAATGCCTCCATCCTATCCCACCTGAACGCTCCAGCTGGAGACGTTTGAGCAAAGACAACATCAGGAGTGTACACAGCTCAGTAGCAGAAGTAGCTCCATGGGCTGGGATGAGGGAGGGACCAGCAAACATAGAGCTTTAGGAGGCCCTGTTCTTAACAGGGTCAGAAGTGCAGAAATCTGCCTACAGACACGGAGCTTTCTCCAGAGTCCCCCACTCATCTCAGTGAGGTTTCTCTGGCCACATCTATTCCCAGAGCTGTTTCACCAAAAGCATGCGTATACCTGCAGGTCCTTGTTCTGGTCAAAGACTTGTCCATGGTTCTAAGTAAAGCAAGACAAAGTAATCTCCTTTCACCATGACGTCAGTATCTATATGAAGAACATATAAAGAGGACCTGGGAATCTGATAGGGTTAGCACACAAGAGTCGAAGGCGGTCATTTCTTAAAGTTTAACACGGGGATAACAGGAAAATGGGGACTCTGCTAGATCCCATCAATCATGAGATGGTGAACAAAAGGAATGCTGTTCGTGGTCATCTGTCTGAAAGCAAGGGGCTTACTTTATAATCACTATATAACATGCTGCTATGAATTTAAAAGTGCTTAGCCATTCGATTGGCTTCCCAGGTGGTTCAGTGGTGCTTCAGCCTGCAACGCAGGAGATGCCAGAAATGCAGGTTTGATCCCTAGGTCAGGAAGATCCCTTGGAGGAGGAAATGGCAACCCACTCCAATATTCTTCCCTGGAGAATCCCATGGGCAGAGAAGCCTGGCAGGCTACAGTCCATAAAGTCACAAAGAATTGGACATGACTAAGCATGCACACAATCATTGGAATAGCTACCGACAGAAGACTGGTTTAACACATCAGAGTCTCTCTCTAAATGGTGAAGGATACACAGCTATAAAATGGAATAAGGAGTACCTTGATATTGTGCTAAGGACCAGTCTCCAGGCGCTATGGCTAGATAAGTAACGTAAGGTGAAGTTCTATGGTATGCTCTCATTTTTCTCCTCATAAAGAGGATTCCAGTTTCAATAATGGCAGAGTGACTTGTAGCAGACTAACTTTCCTGTGTGTCTGGATAAAACGTATTTATAAAAGTTATTGAGGGACTTCCTTGGTGGTTCAGTGGTTAAGACTCTGTGCTTCCAATGCAGGGGGTATAGATTCAATCCCTGGTCAGGGAACTAAGATCCCACATGCTTTGAGGTGCGGCCAAAAAAAAGTTATTGAGGGGATTTTAGTCTTGCAAGAAAGGAACTGTCCAGAGTGAGATCCAACTTTATACAGCTTTCACCCAGACAGTAAAGAATCTGCCTGCAATATGGGAGACCTGGGTTTGATCCCTGGGTTGGGAAGATCCCCTGGAGAAGGGAATAGCTACCCACTCAGCAGTATTCTCGCCTGGAGAATTCCATGGACAGAGGAGCCTGGTGGGCTACAGTCTATGGGGTTGCAAAGAATCAGACATGACTCAGTGACTTTCACTTTTTCACCCAGAGTGACCTCTCCAGTCTATGTAGTCTGGGGCAGCTAGAAAAAGAACAGAAAGTTGCTTGAGATGCCAGGGATAGAGTATGAAGCTACCAGAAGGGAGAGGGGGCGAAAACCAAAAACCTGAGAAAATTTCAATAAAGAAGGGAGCCTCAGCCACCAACGGGCACATAAAATTCTCCCAAATCCTTAACATGTGCTCCTAAACAGCAATGTGCAGGGGAAACTCCAAGGAGCTCAATGAAAGGCAACAGCTGTATGGTTTAAAGACATGAGCAGAAATCTCAGCTGCTGGTCGCAGTACTAGAGGCAGAGTTCAGAGTTGGAGATCTATCAAGAAGACTCTGAAAACACCTCAGGCTATACCCCAGAACGGTCGTACCTTTGGAGTAAGGACTAGTGCTCTAGGAAAAAGGGATCTGCCTGAGGACTAAAGGTAAAACCGGAATAGATGTTCCCTAGCCAATTATAAGATCTAGCCTCCACAAAATCAAAGTGATCAGCCAGTTATTTAACTGGTAGCAGGAAAATCAACACTCTTCAGGGGAATATAACATAATCCAGCATCTCTATAACATGTTATTTATAATATTAAGTATCCACCAAAGATTTTCTAGACATGTAAAGAAACATAAAAATATGACCCATATTCAAGAAGGAAGGCAAGCAATAGAAAGAGGCTCAGATAATCTAGATACTGGAAGGAGCCAATAAGAACTTTAAAATAGCTATTATAAATAAGTTCAAATACTTAAAGATAATGGTGGTAATGACTGATAACAGATGAAGATCATCCGAAGAGAAAAAGGAACTCTCAAAAAAGGTTTCTGAACTGAAAAATACAGTATTTGAAATAATGGACAGACTTAGCAGATGGGAGATGGTTTAGCAAATATGAAAACAGATCAATAAAGACAAAGAAATAGATCTTCAGTGACCTGTGGGAACAGTATGAAATGGTCTAAAAGAGATGTAATTGAAGTTCAAGAAAGTGAGATTTTTTTTTTTTTTTAACAGAGGAGGGTTTTTACCTCCCACCAACACATTGGACAGGGAGGCCTGGTGTGCTGCGATTCATGGGGTCGCAAGGAGTCGGACACGACTGAGTGCCTGAACTGAACTGAAAACATTCTTAAAAACTGTGTTATTTTAAAGCAAATTATAGATTTTGATGGTGGTGGTTTAGTTGCTAAGTTGTGTCTGACTCTTGCGACTCTATGGACTGTAGCTTGCTAGGCTCCTCTGTCCATGGGCTTTCCTAGGCAAGAATACTGGAGTGGATTGCCATTTCTTTCTCCAGGGGATATTCCCTACCCAGGGATTGAACCCACGTCTCCAGCATTGGCAGGCAGACTCTTTACCACTGAGCCACCAGGGAAGCCCCAGAAATTCTGATATCCTATCCTAAATACTTATGTGCTCATCTAAGAAAATAAGAGTCGGACACAACTGAGCGACTGAACTGAACTGAACTGAAGAAAATAAGATGATTTTCCTGCACAGTCACTGTAACATTGTCAAACAAGAAAAAACAAAGAATGAGGGGGGGGGGAAATAAAGAAGAAATAATGGCCAAACTGTCTTCAATTTGTTAATAACAGCAGCAATATACAAACTTAAAGATCCAAGAAGCTCAGAAAATTCCAAATAGGA
Source organism: Ovis aries (assembly GCF_016772045.2). Taxonomy (NCBI): domain Eukaryota; kingdom Metazoa; phylum Chordata; class Mammalia; order Artiodactyla; family Bovidae; genus Ovis; species Ovis aries. Next base: position 203,632,756 of record NC_056056.1, read on the forward strand.
TAAATACAAAGAAAGCCACATCCAGGCACACAAACTGCTGAAAACCAAAAATAAACAGAAAATTGTGAAAGCAACCAGAGAGAAAATACACAGGGGGAAAGTTAGACTAACTATGGCTAACTTCTTTTTTAAATACCTAGAGAGAGAGTGCGCGAGCATGTGCACGAGAAAAATAAGGACAGACTTCCCTGGTGGTGCAGCAGCTAGGACTCTATGCTCCCAAGGCAGGGGGCCTGAATTTGATCCCTGGTCAGGGAACCATATGCCACAACTAAAGAGTGTGCATGCCTCAGCTAAGACCCAGCACTGCCAAATACATAAATAATAAAAAATTAAATATTAAGAAAAGATATGGATGGAGACCTATAGATTGAAAGAGACTTAAGAAACACGTCAACTTTTTGCAATGAAAAAGCAGATCCTTGCTTAGCTTGTGATTCAAACCAACTGTAAAAACATTTATGCAATAGCTGGAAAATGTGACATTAAGAAAATAGCTGATGATACTGAGGAACTATTAGTTTTCAGGTGATATGATGGCTCAGTGGTTATGATTTTATAAAGGAATTAAAGTGCTTAATCAACCTTGCAAGGGTATAGGTTGGGATGACAAGTCCTAACTTCCTCACTTTAATTTCAATGCAGACAAAAGCTTGCAGGACACTGATTAGCCCAGGAGTTAACTTTAATGGCTGAAATTATTAGTATGACAGAAATGATCTGCAATCATCTGGGGACGAGGCAAATTTTTCTTTCCATAGCTAATATGGATCTTAATCCTGCATCCACAAAAATGAATTTCTCTTTTGTCCACGTCACAGAATATCATCATTGTAAGCAATATTTAAGGCAGTTGCATTTTGAAGTTTCATATATTTTATTCTAAATGCCATTTATAGAATGTCTCCCTTTCCTTAAAAGCTTATTAAGGTTTAAAAATACTTAAGGATGATGAAGACCATGTACTGAGAAATCCTATTTCCTGAATCCATTTCCTGTCTTACAAATTTCAAAACGGACACAGGCTTTGGCCAGCAGCCTGGTTACCTGCAGGTTTTCTTTGATGTCCTAGGCGTCAAGGCTCAGTGGAAGGGTGTGCACTTGGGGCAAGCCTTAGGAAGTCTGGGAGGACTATGAGAGGAAGAACTTTTCATGCCAAGGGTAAAAGAGGAACTGATGTAATGTCCTGGAGAGATTTCACTCTCTGTTCCTGCCCAGATTTTGGGAACAATGAGGGAGAGAGACAGTGCTCTGGCTTATCCATCTCTGATGTTACTTTTGACTCAGGATCTGGGCAGAAACAGGACTTGGATGGGCTTGATTTATTTATTTCTCTGCAGACACCACTGAAAGAGGAAGTACTTGATGAAGTTGATAACATTAACTGTGGAGAACTGGAACAGAGGGTATTTAATTCCAGGCTCCTGGTGGTCTGGGCACAACCACTGTCAAGGCTGAAAGGTCTGCAATGAGCCCTTCCAAGCTTTGTTTCAGTTTGCAAAAAGCACGCGCCCACGTATGGAGAGGGCTCTGATGTTGCTACCCTGCTGCCTCTGTTATTATAAGTTGGCAGCAGGGTATGGAAACTTATGAGACCAGAGCCGCCAGGCAGAGAAGCTCCGGACACAGGAAATGCACTCAGCGGACAGTGGGTGCATTAAATCCCCTAGATGTAGGAGTCTTCTGTCTAAAACAAGAAGATGTTTTTTTGGTCTGGCCTTGATGTCTGGGTTTGTTCTTGGTGAACTGCCCAGCTGGAAAACTGGGAAATTATCCACATTGCCCTTGGTCTGAAGGTCTTGATATAGTAGGGAAACGTACAAGGAAGAGAGAGGAAAGGCCACATACAATTGGTCACTTGGGATTTAGAAAGGGGGTGGGGTGCAGTGGGGCAGGGAATGTAGCTGGGACTGGTAGGGGACCTCCTTCTGGTGGAAAGTACTTTCTGACCCCAAACCTTTCTCCTTGTAGACCTCTTCTAGACACAAATAACCCCTTCTTCTCACTACCAAAAAGCCCCCAATAAGGTGGGACCTTAAATGTGATGGTCACAAAAAGAAGTTTGATTTCTTTTCTCATCCTCTTTCCTTTTATTTATTAGTAAAGTTTCTCTACTTAAAATTCATCAAAATTCAACCCCACTTAATCACACTGGGCTTCCTTGGTGGCTCAGATGGTAAAGAATCTGCCTGCAATGCAGGAAACCCAGGTTTGATCCCTGCGTTGAGAAGACCCTCTGGAGAAGGAAAAGCCTACCCACTCCGGCATTCTTGCCTGGAGAACTGCATGGACAGTCCATGCGGTCCCAAAGAGTCTGATGTGACTGAGTGACTAACACTTCCCACTTATTCACATTATGTAATGAATAACTAGTAGAACTTAAAAACAAAGCAAAACTGCCTTTGGTTAAACTCTTGGTTTTTGACTAGGAAATTTCCAGGGTAGAGCAGAGGCTAAGGTCAAGTTTATGTCTCCCGTACCAGGATCACCTTTCCCTGTTGTGTTATCCCTAAGGCTATGGATGATAATAAGAGCCATTGGTCAGGGAGATACAAATCAACAGGCCCAGCAGGTAACTCTCACTCATCATCCTCAGTACACTGGGATCCAGATTTTTTTTCTCCCTGAAAACACCATTTCCCAGCTGTTTTGTAGAAGATTAGCAGAAACCATGTGTGATAGAAAGACCTACACAAAAATTAAAGACTCTAGGTCTTGAGATGGAATTGAAAATAGATTTCATACATATAGTCAGGCTCTGTCACTTCTGTTAGGAGTTGATTTGTGCTCCCCCACTCCCAAATTCATGTGTTGAAGTCACCACCCCCCTAGTACTCCACAAAGAGATCTTATTTGGGAAAAGGGTCATTGCAGATGTATTTGGGTAAGAGAAGGTCATACTGGAGTAGGGGGCCCCTATTCTGACATGACTGCTGCCCCCCTGAACAAGGGAGGCTGGACACAGACATGCACATGCTGCATAAACCGGAGAGGTATGTTTTGTCACAGTCCTTACAATACGAACTGAAGCAAAGACCTTTCGGTGATGCCAACCATACGTGTGGTAGTCTTTCAGATGCACAGTATGTGAAGAGTAAGGAAATGTGGTCCTGGCTCTCACGGGTATCATAGTCTCATGGAAAAGGCAGACATGGGAAAACAACAACAGAAGCCTACAGGTGCTGAATGAAGAGTCAAGGGACACAGGAGGTAAGCCACGCAAGACCCATAAGCTAAGGATCTCCAAAAATTGCTGGCAAACCACCAGATGCTGGGAGAGACACAGCACAGATATCCCCCCAGCTTCAGAAGGAACCCATCTTGCTGAGACCTTGCTCTTGGACTTCCAGCCTCTAGAACTCTGAAGCAATGCACTTCTGTTGTTCAAGCCATCCAGTGCATGGCAGCCCTAGAAACTATCCCTGCTATCGCCTTTCCAGGATGTTCAGCTAAGACTTCCCACTGACTCTGTGCCTGTCCATTTCAGTGTTCCCATCTCACTCAACTGCCTCATTCAGCGGTCACTGAATTCCCCTGTAGGCCCCGAGAAGAAAACTGCCCTAGCTTGGAGTGTAGGATTCACACAGGTCTGAGGTCAAACACAGTAAATCCTCTGGAAGTGTCTAGAATTTTATAATCATTGGGTGAAAGGGGTTGAAAGAAACTAAACATGGGAATTCCCTGGCTGTCCAGTGGTTAGGACTCTGCGCTCTCACTGCTGAGGGCTCAGGTTTGATTCCTGGTCAGGCAACTAAGATCATACAAGCTGTGTGGTGTGGCCAAACACTAAAAAAGAAACAAAACAGAGGACGTGTAGGGCTCTGAGGCTTAATCTTCATCACTGTGTGCGGGATGGCCTCCAAAGGGCCACCCCTGTTGGTGGTTCAGTGCAGACAGTGTGGGCAAGTCCACATCAGCCATAAAGGGGGCTCTGTGCTCCTGGCTGGACACTGGCTCTGCTCTTTGCAGGGGATGCAGAGGAGTTTCCCTCAGTCTCAAGAAAGCCCCATAAAAGAAGTGAATGGAGAAATCAAGCAATCAGGCTGCAGATGAGCCAAGTGGCCATTTGGAGGTAAATACTGTGAGCCATTTACAGGGAGGGGGTAAGGTAGTACAAGGGTCAGAGGGGAAAGAGCAAGATGATGTCATCAGAGGACTTCCTTCTCTGGAGGTGAGCCCAGTCCCCCACTAGCTCCCTTGTGTGCACGCCTGCTAAGTTGCTTCAGTCGTGTCTGACTCTTTGCGACCCCATGGACTGTAGCCCACCAGGCTCCTCTGTCCATGGGATTCTCCAGGTAAGAACACTGGAGTGGATTGCCATGCCCTCCTCCTGGGGATTTTCCTGACTCAGGGACTGAACCTGTGCCTCTTATCTCTCCTGCATTGGCAGGCAGTTTCTTTACCACTAGCATCACCTGGGAAGCCCTCTGAGCCCTTATCTCAAAGAAATCAGATGGCAGTTCCCAAGGGGTAAGAGAAGGGACTGATGTTGAAGCTGAAACTCCAATACTTTGGCCACCTGATGGGAAGAGCTGACTCACTGGAAAAGACTCTGATGCTGGGAAAGGTTGAAGGCAGGAGGAGAAGGGGATGACAGAGGATGAGATGGTTGGATGGCATCACTGACTCAATGAACATGAGTTTGAGTAAACTCTGGGAGTTGGTGATGGACAGAGAGGCCTGGCATGCTGCGGTCCATGGGGTCGCAAAGAGTCAGACACGACTGCGTGACTGACCTGAACTGAAGAGGAAGTCTCCTGAACACTTCCTGGTTACTTAGGGAGAATTATTCCTGTGTATTAAGGATCTCTGGACCCTAAAACATTTAGCTCAATATAGCAAGTTAGCCTCTGGATTAAGGACAGCCTCCACACCCCTGGAGAACAGAGGAGGCAGGGAAGGGGCATGGGTCCCCCTCAGCAGGAGGCTGATGATACAATGGATGAAAAGCAGTTCTGTGCACCACCCAGGGTCTCCACGAGGTCCCATCACAACCTCATTCTGCATCAGGGACCAGGCCAGGGGTGAAAGGTCATGCTGCCCTGGGCCATGACACATAAGAGGCAAAGCAGGAAGAGGTGGCCCTGGAGAGGAAAGCGGGGTAAGGAAGAGAGGAATGAGGCTTAGTGCAGAGGAAAGTGCTTGGGTGCTCTGACACCGGGGACAACAGAAAGTCCTGGTGGGACCTTGTTACCTCTGCTGAACTCCACAGTCACAGGGATGAAAGGGTAGCAGAATATGGTGATTGTCAGAGCTGAGGGTGAGAGGAGACGGACAGATTAATAGAAAGATTCCAAAGGTTCGTGGGGAACCTATCATGTGTGAGGTACACAAAGAGTAGGCATCGCTTATTTTCAAAACAGCCTGTGTTCTTGATTAAGGCTGGCACTTTAAATGTACTTCCCCATACAAGTCCTGCTATAGATGGCACCTGGTTAACCCATGAGGAAGTCCTAGGATAATGGTGTGGGCAGGGAACAGGCCTTTCCTATGTCTGGATGCAGAAATCTGGTGTTTGCACAAAGTACATGGTATTGCAATAAAGGGAACAGTTAGGAAAATTGGAATCGGAATAGCATAGGGAACTGTAATCAATATTTTGTGATAACCTATAAGAGAAAAGAATTGGAAAAGATATATATAGAGATATATCTATGTCTGTCTGTCTGTGGGAGATTTTTGTCCTGTTAAGTCCATTTATCCTGGGGCAGTCAATGATCCAAATGGGTTAATTCAGGCCAATTTAGTATGAGGTTTTAACATCATTAACTGAAGACATACACTAGGGTCTCAAAAGTTACCTCTGACTCTTTTTTGGTTTACATATACCAGCTTCAAGTATAGATGGTCCCAGACATGATGGATTGACTTAGCAATTTTTTAACTTTACGTTGCTAGGACAGTGATATGCATTAGGTAGAAATGACACTTCAAAATTTTGAATTTCAGTCTTTTTCCGGGGCTAGTGATATACAGGAGAAAACTCCTGTGGTGCTGGGTGGCAGCAGTGAGAATAGCTCTCAGTCAGCCTCATGATCACGAGGGTAAACAACTGACACCACCCTGTACCCAGATGACCATTTTGTTTTTCACTTGCAGTACAGTGTTCAATAAATTACATAAGACAGTCGACACTTTATTATCATCATTAAACCTTTTGGCTGCACTGCATGGCACGTGTGATCTTAGTTCCCTGAGCAGAGATTGAAGCCATGGTCTCTGCATTGGAAGAACAGACTCCTAACCACTGGGACACCAGGGACGTCTCAACACTTTCTTATCAGACAGACTTTGCATTAGATGATTTTTCCCAACTACAGGCTAATGTAAGTGTTCCCAGCATGTTTAAGATAGGCTATGCTGTTTGACAGGCTAGGAGTAGTAAATGCATTTTCACCTTAGGATATTTTCAGTTTAAAGATGCATTTCTCAGGCTGTACCCCCAATCTAAGTCTGAGAAGATCTATATTATGAAACAGGAACATTATAAGCAGGAGTGCTGGGACCTGCCAGTCTTTTGTACCCCATTCAGAGAATCTGTCTTGGTATCCTAATCTCCATAATTTTTCTACTTATTGTTTAATCATTTGTCCTATTTTCAGGGTACTTGCAAACACAAAAAAACTGATAAAAACATTATTCTGGTCAGCTCATTGATGTTGCTGTGAAATGAACACAGGTGCTGGAGCCAAGTGGGCCTGGCGTTAAGTCTAGCTTTGCCACTTGGTAGCTATGTGATTCGGAGAAGGCAATGGCACCCCACTCCAGTACTCTTGCCTGGAAAATCCCTTGGACAGAGGAGCCTGGTAGGCTGCAGTCCACGGGGTCGCTAAGAGTCAGACATGACTGAGCAACGTCACTTTCATGCATTGGAGAAGGAAATGGCAACCCACTCCAGTGATCTTGCCTGGAGAATCCCAGGGACGGGGGAGCCTGGTGGGCTGCTGTCTATGGGGTCGCACAGAGTCAGACACGACTGAAGTGATTTAGCAGCAGCTATGTGATTTGGAGGCAGGCTACTTTATTACTGGTAGCCTCAACTGTCTTATCTATAAAGTGGAAATAATATTACCCTCTTCATAGGGTGGTTGTGAGGATTAAATGATTTAAACATGGAAAAGCTTACATGCTTGAAAGGGCCTGGCATACAATGAGAACCCAATAAATGTTAACTGTTATTTTGGGATTAGGAAGTAGATTCATACACCTCATCTCCTTTAATTATCTCATTAAAATTGTAGAAGAATTCCTTCCTCCAAAGCAGTCTTTGGGCAGCTGGATTTGATGGGTGAGGTCAGGGGGAGGAAGTGGGATAATATTTTCTTCAGTAAAACAAGCATGTAAATAAAATTTCTCTGGTCTATCTCAGAATACAAGTCACCCTCCCCACCCTACACAAAGGAATGGTTTCTCTTTATGATCTGGGCCATGACCATGGGCTAGCTGGAAGAACTGAGAATGACAGGGCACTGACACCTGGAATTTCCCCTCCGCACTTCCAGTTTCCATATTCACCTGGTGGCAAGGAGCTGCCCCGGAGCAGAATTTCCACCTTAGAACCGTGTTGACTGCTACAGAAAGCAGTGACGGCACAGCAGGTGCGAACAGTTTCAAATTCCAGTGATGAAAAATCACCTCCCAGTCTCTCAGATGGGAGCACAGGAGAGGGTGGGACTAAAGGGTTGACATTATAGGAGGGTCGCCTGAAGAGGTAGTGAGATGGGAATATTTGAGAAACACAGGTCCTATTTTTCCTCCCTGGAAGCTTGTGCACGTCCAGTCCAACACGGGTGGCTCTGCAGAGCTGATCTCATTCAGAGGCCAGACCGGATCAGAAGCATATTTTAATTGCTCAGTGAGCTTTTAGGGAATCACTCATTCAAGCAGTTCTAATACCAAAGGACCAGTGGCAATCCAATGTATATTTTGGGATAAAGCTTATCTCCTTAAATATTCTATCGGAGCCCAAATTCACTGCTTCCAGAACCCAAAGTATCAAAAGAAGTTAATCGTAACTGTGTGTAACAAAATAAATGTGTTTTATAAGCATTTGTAGGGGCTTCCCTGGAGAAAGCAATGGCAACCCACTCCAGTACTCTTGCCTGGAAAATCCCATGGATGGAGGAGCCTGGTAGGTGGCAGTCCATGGGGTTGCTGTTCGGATACGACTGAGCAACTTCACTTTTACTTTTCATTTTCATGCACTGGAGAAGGAAATGGCAACCCACTCCACTGTTCTTGCCTGGAGAATCCCAGGGACGGGGGAGCGTGGTGGGCTGCCGTCTATGGGGTTGCACAGAGTTGGACCTGGTAGCTTAGTTGGTAAAGAATCTGCCTGCAGTGCAGGAGAACCAGGTTTGATCCCTGGATTGGGAAGATCCCTTGGAGAAGGAAATGGCAACCCACTCCAGTATTTTTGCTTGGAAAATCCTAGGGTCAGAGGAGCCTTTTGGGCTACAGTCCATGATGTCCCAAGAGCTGGACACAACTTAGCAACTAAACCACCACCACCGTGACCATTTGTGGGTCTGAAATTTCTAGAGATGTTGTGCCTCCTGGTTTTGGTGAAATATGTAGTCTCTGGCCTGCATAGCTATCTGTTGTTTAGTCGCTCAGTTGTGTCCCACTCTTGGGATCCCATAGACTGTAGCCTGGCAGGCTCCTCTGTCTACGGGATTCTCCAGGCAAGAATACTGGAGTGGGTTGCCATTGCCTTCTCCAAGGGATCTTCCCAACCGAGGGATTGAACTCACATCTCCTGCATTGGTAGGCAGGTTCTTTTTCTCTGAGCCACCAGGGAAGCCCCAATAGCTATCTAAACACCTAACTCATCTCAAGCAGATAAAATGTGTCACCAACCAAAGAAAAGCAATCTATTTAAAATGAGGTTTTCATCATGAAGCAAGTGAGTGACGCTACTCTTGGTTTGATTACTAAGAGGGGTATTATTATCAAAAGTTCTTGATAAGATGAGATAAACGAGAATTGATGCTCAGCACTTTTGAGCATCACCAGACAGGACATTGTTGTGTTTTTCTGGATTTTAGTCGCTCATGACTCTGAAGGTACAGAATGTGTCTTATTCATCTTCGTATCACCCAGGGAGACTCAGTCCTTAGGACGTGAGAGTTCTAAGATCTGAGACCATTTGGTTGAATTTCCTGTCTTGTAACTGGGGTGACTAAGGGAGACAGAAATGAGAAACTGAGCCCTTAGGACTGTCACAGCAGAAGAGAGGATTAGAACCCGGTTTCCTGATGGCCAGGTCCCATTCTTTGAAACATTATTTCTAAGCTGACTATGTGTCTAGAGTCCCATTTCACTGGGTTAAGTGTCTGGGTACAGATGAAAAGTTATATAGTTATCTTAGTTATATAATAGTGCCTTCCCCAGCCTTTCCATAACTATGTAAGAGTGAAAATGTTAGTCTCTCAGTCATGCCTAACTCATTGTGACCCCCATGAATTGTAGCCCACCAGGCTCCTCTGTCTATGGGATTCTCCAGGCAAGAACACTGGAGTCATTCCCTTCTCCAGGGGATCTTTCCAACCCAGGGATCGAACCTGGGTCTCCCACACTGCAGGCAGATTCTTTACCATCTGAGCCACCAGGGAAGCTCAGTAACTAAGTAAGGGGAAGAGAAGAAGGCTGGTTCTTCTAGACGAAGGTGGTAATTTGAGTACTGCTTAGGCCCAAGTTATAACACAGTTGTATAACAGTGTACATCGCAAAGATAATGAATGTTTACAAAATGAAAGATCTGAATTCATAGGTCACCTTTCTCTCCCATCAGAGCCTCTGAGCTAACAGTGAGCTCCTGGCTTGGCACTGCCACGCGGATGCTAGTACAGAAGGCGAGACTGCAGTGTAATGTACTCACTTGGGGTATCTGCAAGGAACTGTCGCTGGGATAAACAAGATATGCTTGTCCTGTGATATAAATGCCCGCTGTGAAATCATGAATGTCTGAGCTGGTCAAGTCGATGGCAGTGATGAGGTGAAGACACTGGGGGAGGTGGGGTGGAGGAGTGAATGAAGCTTTGTGTTTCCATGTCTCTGCATGCTTCACGGTGCCAGCCTGCTGAGGGGCTGAGCTGATTCTCTCTGGAGTGTCCTGCTCTTTCATTCTCAGCTCTGTGTCAAGTCAACAGCAACACACTTTTACATTGTTCTGTAACCCCAATTATGTAACACAAACAATTAGGGATGTAATATTGGATGCTTATAATTTCACTTTACAAATTTTCTCCGCCCAAGATCAGATCTTTCTGTATGTTAACGCACGCCCATATTAATATGTTACCAGTTTTCCCTGGTGGCTCAAATGGCCAAGTGTCTGCCTGCAATATGGGAGACCCAGGTTCGATGCCTGGTTTGGGAAGATCCCCTGGAGAAGGGAATGGCAATCCACTCCAGTGGTCTTGCCTGGAGAATTCTTTGGACAGAGGAGCCTGGGGGGCTACAGTCCATGGGGTTGCAATGAGTCAGACATGACTGAGCAACTAAGTTTTTCTTTCATTCATGATATAACAGTATTGATCCTAGGGCCAACTCATGTCAAGCTGGATATATATTTTTTTTGATGGAAAAGAACGGAAAGGTGGTTGTAGGTAGGGACTCTGTACACAGCCATTCACCTCTCTAGTTGGTCTCTTTTTGTCACCAAGTCCACCTACACATCTGGAGTTCTGGGGGCTGGCAGGCTCCTCATATCACCTTGTGCCTGGTACAGCTCTTCTCAAGTGATCCCATCTGACAGAGACCTGTGCTCCTTTCTGTGTGTCCACCTGCTTATGTGAGAGCAGGTGGAGGAGCAGGGCAGGTAGCATGATCACGATTCCTGGCCAACAGCTTGAAGGAACTGTCTCTGAGAAGGGGCTACTTTTAAGGGCAGGTCTCAAGCAGAGCTATCTGGTTCACAGGGCGATTGATCAGCCCTTGACCTTGGCCTCCTTAGCTCCATCCCTCTACCTACTGAGCTCACTACTGCCAACAGCACAGCACTTGAGGGCGTAGCTCACTAGGGCATTTTTGGTAGTGCATTTGTATTTTCTTGGTGGGAGATGGGCTCGGAGAGGGGCTGGCGTTCCCTACTGAGTGGCTCCTGCCAATGAGAACAGCAAACACACCTGCTCAGGAGCCAGGTCAGGCCGAGGGGAGGAGGGAGTTGTCATGAGGTGAGGCTATTGGCCACCAATCACAGCTGAGGGTACAAAGGGGAAGAGAAATTCCAAATAGGAGTTTTCTGTTTTATAAATAATGAGAAAAAGAGAGAGAAAACAGCCAAAAGGACAAAGAGAAAACAAATAAAAGACAACCCCACCCCCAACTGGATTTCCCAGGTGGCACTAATGGTAAAGAACCTGCCTGCAATGCAGGAGGCATAAGAGACGAGGGTTTGATCCCTGGGTTGGGAAGATCCTCTGGAGAAGGGAATGGCAACCCACTCCAGTATTCTTGCCTGGAGAATCCCCACGGAGAGAGGAGCCTGGTGGGCTATAGTCCATGGGGTTGCAAAGAACTGGTCACAACTGAAGTGACTTAGCACGCACGCACCACCCCCAACAAGCCATCACACACATGTTGTATTTGAAGACGCAGCCTACATACTCTGCTTTTTGCCCTAATATCAAGCTTCGGTAAACTCACCTCTTGTTCTCTGGAGCAGCTATTGGCTACTATGCAAATGTATAGGGCAGGAACGGTAAAACAGCAGAGAAACCAAACTGGGACTGATAGGCAGCAGCTAAATTCAGCAAAGGTAACTAACGCTGGGGGAAGACAGGCTGAGAGGCACAGGCAGGGAGCCTGCAAGAAGCACAGGTTTATTCTCCATCATGGAGGCGAGGGGACCCGCTGTGAAATGCCTGGCACACGAAAGAGATGCCGGTCAGGTCGCCTGGAGCCAGGCTCTGTTTTGTGAAGTGTTAATTAAGAAAACACATAACTTCTCATTTTTTAATTTGCCAACAATGAAACAAAAATAGTGCTGCTCTGGGGGATGCTCCATCAGTTTAAGGAAATGCCTCTAGAAAAACAAACAAACAAAAAACACAGGGTTTTAGGCCCCTCATAATCTGATCCGAAGGATACATTTAAAAGAATTACTTTGGTTCCCAATTCAGGCAGAAAGATGTGGAGGAAATGCTCCCAGGAGGCCTGATACATTGCAGTTCAACAGAACAGGGAGCAGAGGAAGATTTTTTACACACTATTTCTGTCCCCAAACACCTGCTGTGGAACTCTGTCTGGGGCCACAATTCAATTCTGGTCTTTTGTTCTGTTTTCTACCAGTAATTTGATAAGAACCATGTAACTGGCCAGAGCAGAGCATTGCCTGGAACGTCTGAACTAAGTCCTCCCACTGAACACACGGCAAGACGCCGCCTCCGGAGCACGAGGACGAGACCTCCCCGGACCCCTATCGAGTTCATAGGGTTTGGGTCTCTTTTCTTCCACCAGCATATGTGACCCTCTGCTCAAAATCTTCAATGACTCCCCATTACTTTGCTCCGCAGCCCAGAAATCAAAGTCCTCCACGTCCTGCTTCTAATCTTACCTCCTTGGACTGGTTCTACAGCAGCGAAATGTGGATCACTGTTGAGACAGGGGGATGGCTCACAGGGCTCTAGTTAGTTTATGCTCCCTATTTGGGGTCTGTTTGAAACCTTTCTTCATCAAAGGTAGGGGGAAAAGAAAGATAAGCTCTGCAACCCCAGTCACATGATTGCTCTCCATTCTGTTGCTCTCAATTCCAGTTAGAGATTGCTAACTCCATCTTGGGTCTTCCTGGAACGTTCCCCCACTTCAGCCCTGCTTATCAGACCTTCGAGGAGTCCTGCAGGCCACCTCCTTCGTGATGCTGAACCTGATGCCTGCGCTGGCTGTCATCTCCCCTCCCACTGTCTCTTTATGGCGCCTATTACAGCTATTCTTTGTTATTGACATGCGTATCTATCTCATCTCCTCCCCGAGACTGGGAGTAGCAGAGAACCAAAGAGAGATCTTATTCACCTTGGCATTTCCCCTAGGGTCTCAAACACAATCAGTACTCAATAAACGCTGGTCAGATGAAAAATGAATCACGTGAATAAGAACAGAGAGACAGCGGAAGCTCTGGGGTTGGGCTACATCTCGGACGAGAGAGACACCTCCCGGGTACCTTCTTCATGGTTCTGGTGAAGGATGACTTCCTGCTGTGTGTGTATCGAGTTTCCGGGGTGGAAGAACGGTGAGAAAAGAATCCGAGGTTTCCTCTGCTTCAGAATATGCTGAAGGAGTTCATAGAGCACATCACCTGGAGAGAAAAAGGAGAGAGAAACAGGGAAATGGGAGTGTTCTGTTCAACAACTATTTGCTGAGCTCTGACTGTGCCTGGCACTGTCTTAAAGACACAATGTTGAGGAAGGTAGGTCTGTCCACGGGGAGCTTACAGGGGATAGGAGGTGGCACTAACACCCAGAAGGTCAGAGCCATGTGGGACTTTTAAAAAACTTTTTTGATTATGAAAATCATATACAAAAAAGGAATAGGAAGGGAGAAGGAAAACAAAAGTCATCTATAATCCTATTCCTAAGAAACAAGAACCCTGTTAATACTATATACGTATGTTTTTGCCAAATTGATGCTTTCAAACTATGGTGCTAGAGAAGACTCTTGAGAGTCCCTTAGATAGCAAGGAGATCAAACCAGTCAATCTTATAGGAAATCAAACCTGAATATTCACTGGAGGGACTGGTGCTGAAGCTGAAGCTCCAATACTTTGGCCACCTGATGCAAAGAACTGACTCACTGGAAAAGACCCTGATGCTGGGAAAGTTTGAGGGCAGGAGGAGAAGGGGGTGACAGGATGAGATGGCTGGATGGCATCACTGATTCAGTGGACATGAGTTTCAGTTTGAGCAAATTCCAGGAGATGGTGAAGGATGGGGAAGCCTGGTGTGCTGCAGTTCATGGGGTTGCAAAGAGTTGGACACAACTGAGCGACTGAACAACAATAACAGTATATGATATAGTTACAGAATTAGAATCAAGCTTATCATAGTTGAGTATCTTTTTCCCTTCACATCATTCAGCTGCTTTAGTAACTGCAATATAACAGCCTATTATAGGGATGTACCAGACTTTATTGGAAACTTAACTTGTCCCAACTTACTGCTATTCCTTTTATTTAAAAAAATCCTTTTTGTATCTATTTGCATTTCAGATTATTCAAAGAAGATAAAGTCATTAAGGATGAAAAGTTTTAATGTTTCAATGACAACTTATAGATTCTTCATAGAAATCTTCCCAACAGGGGAAAAGAAAAAAAGTGCCTTTTTCTAATCCACCCCAATCCCAGGCAGGAAAAGAATAAATATGGGAAAAAAAAATTACAAGTCCAATCAGAGGTGATAACTATTAATATTAAAGATACCCTATAATGAACTAGGATATTCTGGGAAGCTAAAACTTACGCTTCCTTCTAAAAATACACACAGCCATTGCTCCCAGGTTCCACCATCTCTGAAAACCATCTTTGGATGTCAGCCTCTCGCAGAGGATGGGAGGGGCTGGTTTGAACTGGGGGCCTTCTGTGCTGATATATTTTGTATTTGAAGTGTCCACCGAGTAGTTACTTAGCAAAAAAAAAAAAAAAAAGAAAGAAAAGCTGTAAAGCTGTCCTGGTGTTGTCCCTCCCCTTTGACTTAGCTCCAAGTTCAAAAACGCAGGTGGGTGCCTCAACACCCCTTCGACGTGGGTGATTAATCTTAAAAATACCACAGGCTTTTCTGACTGTCCCCCTACGCCCTTCCACACACAGATACGCAGTCAACAATTGTACCAAACAATGGGCTTTTTGTCTCTAATTTTAGCCATTTTTAACAGATACTTTAATTAACAACTTAATTTAACTGCATATTTTGGGCTATGGCTAAATTTTTTTTTTTTTCCCCTTCAACTCAGTCTGAACCTGAGAAACACTCCAAATGAATTTCTTTGTTTCTGCAAACTTCTGCACCTTTTCTATCTGTACCAAATAAAGCTCCTCGACAGCCCGTCCTAAGTGATTCCTGAGATGCCCTTGGGTTTCGCTTTTGTTTCTTTCTCTATCTTTGAATTGTGGTCGTTATATTAATATAACTTACTGCCACTATTGGGGAATGGTAACCCACTCCAGTATTCTTGCCTGGAGAATCCCATGGACAGAGGAGCCTGGTGGGCTACAGGGGTCAAGAAGAGTTGGACACAAGTGAACAACTAACACTTTTACTGCCACTATTTATGACTGTGACCAAACAGAGCAAAAAGCCCTTAAGAACTGAAGACCTTATGTCACTGGGTCTTTCCTTTCATTGACACGGACAAGGAGCCGCATAGGTGTTCTGAACCAAACTTGAGAACGTTGTGTGTTTAAGGGAGAGCGATAACACACAACTGCGTGTGGCTGGGAAAGGCTCTGGAGCTCATCTAATTCAGACCCAGTAGTCATGGTGATGCTGTCGCTGACGAGATGAGGATACAGAGCCTGAAATACCGTCCTATTTTAATGATTCATATTTTAATCGCTCACAAAAATAAGTCCCTAATCAACACTTTGTTTCTTGGGGTTTAGCGTAAATGTCTTCCTGAACTTTTCCCATTTACGTGGCCTCGCATAGCTGATGTTCTGTCCCGTGGGTTTGAGCAAAGCTTTATTTCGGTAGTAGCCCAAGAGAAAATGAAAACTCTGAAAAAAAAAAAAAAAAGTGTTCCAGATGATTACTAAGAAAAATGGGCAGTAATTAATGTGCCCATTTAGAAAGGGGAGGCCAGGAAATGCAGACTGAGTGTGTGTGAGGGTGGCGGACTCTGCTGGTTTGGAGGTAGGCTGGTGTGCGGGGAGGGCCCTGGGGCCCGGGCTTCAGGACGAGCCTCGCTGCACCAGGCAACCTTGAGGAGGCCCCTGAACTTGCTGCGAAATGCAAACATCCCCCTCAGAGGAGAATGTCAAGCAGCAGGGTCTGGGAGCATGTGACACCTGGCCCCTCCTTGGAGGTCACTCCAAGGGCTCTGAGTAGGGAGCAGGCATAACTTTCTTTTCCATTTCTCTGTGGGTACAGAGAAAGCGAGTCAACAAAGCGATGTCCTTTAAGTTCTCCAGGCATCAGTTCCTCATCTGTAGAACGGCAGTATTAGCAGCATCTGGGCTTCTTTGATAGCTCAGCTGGTAAAGAATCCACCTCCAATGCAGGAGGTGGTTCAACTCCTGGGTTGGTAAGATCCCCTGGAAAAGGCGTAGGCTACCCACTGCAGTATTCTTGGGCTTCCCTGGTGGCTCAGACAGTAAAGAATCCGCCCACAATGTGGGAGACCTGGGTTCAATTCCTGGGTTGGGAAGATCCCCTGGAGAAGGGAATAGCAACCCATTCCAATATTCTTGCCTGGAGAATTCCATGGACAGAGGAGCCCGGGGGGTGCTACAGACCACGGGGCCACAGAGAGTCAGACACAGCTGAGTGACTAAGCACAACACAGCACAGTAGCATCTTCCTCCCAGGAGGGCTTCCCAGGTGGCTCAGTGGTAAAGAACCTGCCTGCCAATGCAGGAGATGTGGGTTTGAGCACTGGGCTGGGAAGATCCCCTGGAGAAAGGAAAGGAAAGTGAAGTCGCTCAGTTGTGTCTGACTCTGTGTGACCCCAAGGACTGTAGCATACAAGGCTCCTCCGTCCATGGGATTTTCCAGGCAAGGCTACTGGAGTGGGTTGCCACGTCCTTCTCCAGAGGATCTTCCTGACCCAAGGACTGAACATTGCAGGCAGATGCTTTACCGTCTGAGCCACCAGGGAAGCCCCTGGAGAAGGAAATGGCAACCCACTCCAGTGTTCTTACCTGAGAAATCCCATGGACAGAGGAGCCTGGCAGGCTACAGGCCTGGGGTCACAAAGAGTTGGACATGATTGAGCAGCTAAACAACCACCACCACCTTTCAGGGTGCCTATGAGGACCTAACGACATAATCACGTAATGTACTCTTCACAGCATCTGGCAAACAGTGAGAACCCAGCAAACACCAGTTGCTGTGTGACTGCCACTATCTCCACTACTATTACAGATATTATTAACGTGGTTTAGGACAGACCTGTGGATCCTGTGGGAGAACGAAGCAGGAGTGTCTGGGTCATGGCCACGTTTATGTTCCCCTTTCAGAAAGGGCAAGGTGGACTGAGGCCGTTCCCCCATCTTGGTCTCTCAGGATGCCGCACCCTGGCTTGATGGGCTAAGCGGGGCCAACCTGTGCTCTGCCCTGTACTTCCCCAGGCCCTTGTGCTCCCCCTCTGCAGCCTTTCAACCCAAAATTGGCAAAGGGAGCCAGGCAGAGAAGGCTTCTCTCCGAGTGAGTTGGGGAGAGGAGGTCAGGCAGAGCTCAGCCAGTTCCTTACCTAAATTGCAAAAACGGGTAAGACAGCGTTCAGAAGTGGCACCTGTGACAGCTAGCTAAAGGGTGGGAGCCTGGGCCCAGGGTCCCAGGTTAGGGAAAAACATAATTCTAAGACTGCAGAGTACTGAACCAGTCCATCCACAGACATGTTTCCTTGGCGACCAGGAGCTCAGTTGGGGAACGTGGCTGGCTTAGCACAAACATCACTACTCTGGGGCAAAACCAACCCACTGCGTGTGTTGCTGTGTACGCCTGGCAGGAATATTTTGTGGCCGATAATGACTTGGAATCTTAGGATTCTACAAGTTTCTTAGATGGATTCGAACTTGTGTTCAGCAAAAGCCCCCTGCCAAGAAGTAGCTTTGGCTGAGTACTTCCGTGACGGGCAGCGGGCCACAGCATAAGCAAACCATTTTTGGACAGCTCTAGTCGCTAGAAGGCTCTTCTGCTGTGCTGGAAGCTGGCGTCCTCTGTAATCTCACGTATCTCGGTTCCTAGTTTTTGGCTTTTGGAGCAGCACAGCACGTGTGTCCCGTCTGCAACAGTTTCCTAAATAAATAAAGGTGCCCCTCCCCCAATCCTTTTCCATCTTCACTGGCCCCCAGTTCCTCCAGCACCCAGTATGCTTTCTGGCTGGCTACATTCTGAAAATCGTCATATACACAGGAGATGACATCTCGAAAGTGATATTAACAAAAAGATCTCTGGAATAAAGAAGATATTTAAAAAGAAGTTATATTTATTTGCCTGCTGTATAAAGAGCATGAGCCACAGTGCTATATATCTAACAAAGCGAATGACCACTGGCCTGAATTCAAGGCACTTGTTTAAGAAACTCTTGGCCTATTCAATCCTTGATAAATCTTCCCAGAAAAGATATAGCTAGTACTAACCCTAAAAGATGCTTCCATTGTACTAAGCAACAAAACCAAGGCTATTGTTTAAGGGACAATAGCTTTTGTTGGTTTCTCCCTCTATCTTTATGTATCCACATGCACAAGTGGGTTTGCTGTGAAGCTAGTGAGTTTCAGGGGCCTTCGTTTGCACAGTCCCATGAAAGGAAACCTAAGGGGCTTTCCTGCCAGGCTCAGTGGTTAGGGATCCACCTGCCAATGCAGGGGTCATGGGTTTGATCCCTGGTCCAGGAAGAGCCCACATGCCCATGGGGCAACTAAGCCCCTGCTCCACAACTACTGAAGCCCACACAGCCTACAGCCGTGTTCAGCAACAAGAGAGGCCACCACAGTGAGAAGCCTGCACACTACAACTACAGAGGAGCCCCACTCGTCACAACTAGAGAAGGCCCGTGCACAGCCATGGAGAGCCGGCACACCATAAATTAAAAAAAAATAGCCCACTTATTACAACTAGAGAAGGCCCGTACACAGCAACGGAGAGCCGGCACACCATAAATTGAAAAAAAAAAAAAGGAAACCCAGAACTGTGTGTCTTCAAATTATAACTTCAGGTCCTATAAACCCTAGATATACTCCTAGATACATGCATACACACACACACACAGAAACCCACAAACTAACACATACACAATTTTGTATCAGTGACCTTGATGTTAAAACCTAGGCATCTACTTTGAGAATCCTAAATTCTATTGTTTTATTTGCAATTTGTTTGAAACAAACAGTAGAGAGAGTGACCAAAACTGCTGCAAACTGCCTCAGCAATTTTACTAGTGTCTGAAGACCAAGAACATAAAGATGCTGTTTAGAGGGTTAATAAACTTACCTAAGTTTCTTTGCTTTTAGAAGGAAGAGCTTGGGCTCTGGAGCAAGGGAGTCCCAGATTTGAATCCCGGTTCCTCTATTCATCAAATGCATGTCCTGAGGCACACTACCTATTCTCTTTGAGCCTTAGTTCAAGGCTTAAATATTCTTTTGTATCAAATGAGAACAATGCCTAGACTTGGCAGGGCTGTTATGAGGATTAAGAGATGATAGGAATGAGCGTCGGCCCCAGGTCTGCTCAGGAGATGGTATTCCTTGTGACTATGATGATTATTAACTGACATGTCTCCAAAAAAATCTGGAAACTATTTGCTCAGCTTCAGTACTTTTTGTCTTTCAAGGACACACGTAAGTTTCATAAGGTCACACTCATAAGAATGGAAATTTTTTTCCAGCTGACGTCATTTCACACACATATTTCTAGTTCGCCGTTTCTTTCCCTGTCCTAGCGTGCGTGCAGTGTATCTTCAACTTCTTCCTATGGGTTTCTTCCCTTTAGCATTTAAGCAGCTTCAAGTGTTTTCTGTCTTCACACACACACCCCCCCCCCCCCCACACTGTCCAACTCTGTTATCGCCACGCCCCTCTCCGTGCACTCCTCTGGGCCCTCTGGTCTCCACTCCAACTGTCTCCGAAGTGCCTTTTTTTTTTTTTTTTTAAAGAAAACTGAGGTATAGTTGCTTTACAATATTGTGTAGGTTTCTGCTGTACAGTGAAGTGCATCAGCTAACCATGGATGTATATCCCCTGCCTATCTGCAGGAATCGAGATGCAGATGTAGGGACGGACATGTGGACACGGGGTGGGGGAGGGGATGAACTGGGAAACTGGGACTGATGTGCGTGCACTGCCGTGTGTAACACAGCTGCTGCTGCTGCTGCGTCGCTTCAGTGGTGTCCAACTCTGTGCGACCCCACAGACGGCAGTCCGCCAGGTTCCTCTGTCCCTGGGATTCTCCAGGCAAGGGTACTGGAGTGGGTCGCCATCGTCTTCTCCAGTGTAACATAGCTAGCTAGTGGAAACCTGTCATACAGCTCAGGAAGCTCAGCTTGGTGCTCTGTGATGACCCAGAGGGGTGGGATGGGGGAAGGAGGGAGGAAGGTCCAAGGGTGCTCTTGCAGAGGTCACCTCCAGGTCATCAAAGCCAAAGGGCGATGTACTTGCCTCTCAGCATCATCAGCAGCACTAGTCACTGTCACCCCTCGCCTGGAACACCCTGCAGCTTCAGACCCGCCCCATCTCCTGGTTTTCTGCTCTTGCTGCTTCCTCGCCCTGTAGGGCTCCCAGGCCTCTCATCGCCTTTCTCCTGGGTCATCTCAGCCCCTCCATGGCTGCCGTCAGCCGGTCTCCGCTACATCTGCTCCAGACACCCCTCCTCACCTTCAGAACCTTCGGTTACCTCCTACACACATCCTCTTGCCTGCCACCTGGGCACCACACGTCTTACGTGCTCGACACCAACGCCTTTACAACCCTCGGTGCTTCCTACTGCTGCAAATCCCCGGCTGACTGGGTCAGAAACAGGACTCACCCTCGACTCTCTCCTTCTCATTCAGCATCAGCAAGACTTACAGGCTCTGCCTTCTAAATACTCCTTGAATCACCTGCTTTTCCCTGCTGGATGTCTTAGTTTCAGTCACTTGCCATCGTGTCTACCGACTGCCCTACATCCCACTTCTGAGTTCTGTGTTTCATCATGCCAGTCTCTGCTTCAGACCGTGAATGGCTTCCACCTGTCTTTAAAATAACATTTAAAGTTCTGAACATGATCCATAAGGCCTGTATGATCTACTGAAGTGACTCAATGAATGGCTGTAAAGCTACAGTGTATTCCTCTATATTGATATTCTCCATATTTTTTTAAAGCCCATCAGTTCCCTACTGGAGGTACTATGGGCATTTTCAGTTTTCACCATCATGAATAGAATTACTAAGGGTATCTTTTTCGACTTCCTATTGGATTGCTTCCATGGGATTTTTCTTTTCCTAAAATGGTGTTATCAGTGAAAGGGTACGATTAGTTTTAAAGTTCTTATTATATACTGCTGATTCTCCAGAAGAATTGGACCAATGCAGAGTGCCATTGACAGGGGTACCCAGAGCCCCTCCCTGTGGGGTTTCACAGTGTTTACCTTCTTGAGTTCAGTAGGTTTAAAGCGGAATCTTCACATTATTAAAAGCTGGCATTTTTCTGAGGTGACAATTTACTATGTACACATCCTCCTACGAAGATGATCAGAAGTAACACATTCTTACATGTGCAAAGTGTTCTCTTTTCTTTTTCTCTCTCTTCTGTTTTTATTCAGAGATTTTAGTTTCCCTCTGATCAGTTACAAGAAAATAACAGCATATATGGTGTGGGAGGGACACTATTCAACTCTCTGCTGCTCTTTCCTGCCTGTGACAGGTTCCAAGTGATATCTGAGGCCTCAGTCCCTTCAGTTTCATCATAAATTCAACAGTGAAAACACCAACTCAGACACAGTCCTGGGAGAGCCCACTGGTGGTCTAAGAACATTCCCATCATGGGACTGTTTGGCATTCCAGCTCTGCTCTATCTTCGTTTCCAAGCATTCCACTCAATCCATTTTTATAGCCTGATTGAATTACAAATCTTTTAATTTAATACAGAGTGCTTTCTGTGACCATAAAAATAAATTCCTCTTTCACTTAGGAACAAATATTTGAAATTTATTTGATATCCATGTCTTGGACACAGAGATCCTGGGAAAAAAGGAGAGCAGGTTGTGGGAAATTGGGATATTATATATATATAATATATATCTAACATAAATATTTTATATATATCTAAATATTTACTTATTTATTTGGCTGAGCCAGGTGTTAGTTGCAGCATGCAGGATTTTTAGTTGTGGTATGTGAAATCCTAATTAGTTGCAGCATGTGGGATCTAGTTTCTGGCCAAGGACTGAACCTAGGCCTCCTGCATTGGGAATATGGAGTCTTAGCCACTGAACCACCAGGGAAGTCTCTGAATATGATATCTAAGAGGAGACTCACTCAGAAAGACATCTAGAAAGACAACTGCCTTTACTTGCATACAGAAGATAACGTAAGGTAAACCAAAGAATAAGTTTGTGAGAAAACCTAAATATTGTGACATAAGCATGCACTGTCAACTACAGGAAGTACTGTATGTTTCACATGTTAAAATATGACTCTGCATAGCAGAGCGATCAATCACCACCACCATTTCACCAATGGGATAAGCAAAATGCTAACCAATTCCGTGACTTTCCTGTAATTGATTTATCTGAGCATTTTGCTGATGGGTAATACACATATTTTTGGCTTGTTTTGCTCAAAGACACAGGAAGAGAAGAGAGAGGCAACTTTGGTATCTTCAGTCAAGGGTCGTGTTTGTTGGAACTCCCACACTTTAGGGCTAAAATTCCCCTCCGTGACCCATGCCCTCAGACCCTGTGACTTGAGACTAAAGCAGCCAGTGGACTCAAGCCAGCAAACCACCTACCACTGCTTAATAGAGATTAATAGGCAGGTTGGTTTCCTAGGAAACATATGTAGATACAGACCAGTATTTAAGTTTAACCTTTAAAAGAAATTTAATGTATCTGAAAGTCACAAGCAAAGCACATTTCCAAAGAAAAAGATTCTGGTGGGCTGGAGAGGAAGAAACGCTTTGTAACATCACACTCCAGTATGTTAAAAACTCATTTACTTAGTAAAACCCCAATATATTTTTTGATGAATTAAACTGAAGGAACTTTGAACGTTTCTTGTTTTTTAAAAAGCATTGATAAAAAGTCTAATATGAATTAAATTAATAACACTTTTTGTTCATTTAAATAAGGAATACATAAATACATCCCACCCACTCCAGTGTTCTTGCCTGGAGAATCCCAGGGACAGAGGACCCTTGTGGGCTGCTGTCCATGGGGTAGCACAGAGTCGGACACGACTGAAGAGACTTAGCAGCAGCAGCAGCAGCAGCAGCAAATACATCCCACCTGAGTATCTTGCAATGGATAACTCTAAATGAGAGTGCTAATATCAATGCTAACTTGTCTGTTCCTTTGGATTAATGTGTTTTCTCAGAGTCTCAAAGAGGTCAAGTAACAATTGGAGTTATTCATTTCAAGGCATTCAATAAATTCATAAAATTCAATGAAATTCCTTTGAATTGAATCATCCCAGACCATTTAATGTGATAACTACCCAGTTGCCCAAGGACTAGATAAAATAATCCTGTCTGGGTGAGGTTTATAAAATAGACATTCTTTTACACTTTTCCTTTAACTTTGTGAATATTATAAATTTGTCATTCTGCTAAATCCTGATTGGGAGATTATTTCAAAGAAAAGCTACCATTTGTATTCACCCTTGAGATCTTCTGTGGGAGATGATATCTTAAACTATATTCCCTGTTTTAGTCTAGTGGTTGAAAAGGGAGGACCTTTGTCCTGAAAGTGGACAGCATAAATGTAGTTTGTTTAATTGGTTGGAGAATGTGGGGTTCAAGGAGGCTACTGTATTTGACTGAAGGTATCTTAATAGTTCAACGAATTACAATTGATCGAACTCTTGTTCTCTCCTATCTACATATGGGATGAGTTGTGTCAAGGAATGTTATTTCTGTGTACAGAGAACATAACTCTGGGTGAGGCCAGGCAGGAAACATGGCCGGGAGGAAGCTGTAAACATCCACTCCTGGTGAGGGCCTATCAGATCCTTTCACTTCATTCTAGCAACACTATGACTAGTGAGAAGCTGCTGCTGCTTTGTGCTAGGCAGCAAAAAAGATTAAAGACAGACAGGAAAAAACTGGGTAAAGTCTAGGCTTTTTCATGGTATACAGTCATGAAGGAGAGGAAAGTATCTATTTACTGCCTATAGGTGGGAAGTCGTAATGCTTACGCAAAGCTTAACACTTTCAGTGGTTGAAGTTGGGTTGAACTATAAAGAGAGTTTGGGATCCCTAGGTTGAAAATTCCATTTTATGGACAAGGAAGATAAGAGCAAATGAGGTGATGATATATGTGGAAGAGGCACGTGTAGAATCTGGACCTTCTGACATCTACTACATTGAAGGCAAGAGCAAAGTGGAGGTCAATAGAAGCAGTGCCAAATGTTTCATGAGAAACAAGGTTTTCTATTTATACCTTGTCTCTACCTAAGGAGAAGGTGAGCAGGTATATCACGCCCTCATCACATTGCTGGCTGGCTACCTACCTCATGGGAAGGGTCATCTCATCTTCTTATTTCTGTCTTCCAATTCCTCTGACAATACTCCTATTCTGTGGCAGGTTTTCTGATAGCCCCTACTGTCAAGCATCACCTTGATATTCTGTCCATGGCTTTCTGGTTGCTGCCTTAAAATTAAATTACCCACAGCATAGATTTATCTTTAGTCTCAGCTCAATGTAATGGGGGATGCTCTGAAATCTATTATTCCCAGCTTGGCCTGGCTTCTGTCTCAGACTTCTGCAGAAAAGGGCACATCTTCCTGAATGTTCTGGCATCACTTGGCCAAAATGCCAGGATAACCATTTCATGCCTAAAGCATATTATTTTGGTGTCACTGATTCTGTTCTGGACTTCAGTGTCTCAAATTAGGACTGTACCTGGTTTTCCTGCTTTTAGTGACCCAGTGAATCTACCCTATGTACTGATGGCAAACGTCTATAGAGCAAGTCCCCTACATACAAACCTTCAAGTTGCAAACTTTCAAAAATGTGAATGTGCTTGCCCTCCATCTCTTATTGCTGATGGTCCTTCAGTTCCACCATCTACTGCCTTCTCTCCCTCCTCCAGTCAGTACCTCTTCTTACCTGTTCACTGGATGCCAGCCCCTGTATGCCAGCTGTTGGACTACACTACTATACTCTTCAAGGTACTATGCTGCTGCTGCTGCTGCTAAGTCGCTTCAGTCGTGTCCGACTCTTAGCGACCCCATGGACTGCAGCCCACCAGACTCCTCTGTCCATGGGATTTTCCAGGCAAGAGTACTGGAGTAGGTTGCCATTTCCTTCTCCAATGCATGAAAGTGAAAAGTGAAAGTGAAGTCACTCAGTCATGTTCAACTCTTAAAGACCCCATGGACTACAGCCCACCAGGCTCCTCCGTCCATAGGATTTTCCAGGCAAGAGTACTAGAGTGGGGTGCCACTGCCTTCTCTGTCAAGGTACTATAGTTTAAGATAAAAAATGCTTTATTTATTGCTTTTTAAATGTATTATTTGTGTGAAAAGTATTATAAACCTATTACAGTACAGTACTAAATAGCAGATTGTGTTAGTTGGATACTGAGGCTAACTATGTTGAACTTATGCACAAACTGGACTTAACGAATATGCTCTCGGAATAGAACTCATTCATATGTAGGGGACTAACTACCAAAGGGATAGCTTCAATCATATCTTTCTCCTGATCAGAACCTTTCAGTGGTTTCCTATTATTTGCAAAATAACATCCGAACTCCTTAACTGGCTGTAAGATACTCTTGGGTTGGGTCATAATTCAGCTAATATTTATTGAGTGCCAAACAGATGTCATGCCCTGTGCTAGACACTGGAGACACGGCAGCTGAACAGGACGCAGCCTGAACTTTCTACTTTGAGAGAGGATATGGAATAGAAAACAATCTCATGTATCACAGTGTGAACCCTGTGTATGTGTGTCAGAGGCCATGACAGAATTAGGAAATGTTCTGAGATAAAACAAACTGTGGAAAATTCTTAAAGAGATGGGAATACCAGACCACCTTACCTGCCTCCTGAGAAACTTGTATGCAGGTCGAGAAGCAACAGTTAGAATCAGACATGGAACAACAGACTGGTTCCAAACTGGGAAAGGAGTACGTCAAGGCTGTATATTGTCACCCTGCTTATTTAACTTATATGCAGAGTACATCACTCCAGATGCCAGGCTGGATGAAGCACAGGCTGGAATCAAGATTGCCGGGAGAAATCAATAACTTCAGACATGCAGATGATACCACCCTCATGGCAGAAAGCAAAGAGGAACTAAAAAGCCTCTTGAACATGAAAGAGCAGAGTAAAAAAGCTGGCTTAAAACTCAACATTCAAAAAATGAAGATCATGGCATCTGGTCCCATCACTTCATGGCAAATAGATAGGGAAACAATTGAAACAGTGACAGACTTTATTCTTTTGGGCTTCAAAATCACGGCAGATGGTGACTGCAGCCATGAAATCAAAAGACACTTGCTCCTTGGAAGAAAAGCTATGACAAAGCTAGACAGCAAATTAAAAAGCAGAGACATTACTTTACTGACAAGGGTCCATCTAGTCAAACCTATGATTTTTCCAGTAGTCATGCATGTGAGAATTGGACCATAAAGAAAGCTGAGTGCCAAAGAACTGATGCTTTTGAATTCTGATGCTGGAGAAGACTCTTGAGAGTCCCTTGGACTGGAAGGAGATCCAACCAGTCCATCCTAAAGGAAATCAGTCCTGAATATTCATTGGAAGGACTGATGCTAAAGCTCGAATACTTTGGCCACGTGATGCAAAGAACTGACTCATTAGAAAAGACCTTGATGGTGGGAAAGATTGAAGGCAGGAGGAGAAGGGGACAACAGAAATGGCTGGATGGCATCACCAACTCGATGGACATGAGTTTGAGCAAGCTCTGGGAGATGGTGAAGGACAGGGATGCCTGGCATGCTGCGGTCCATGGGATCACAAAGAATCGGACAGAACTGAGCGACTGAACAGAAAAGAGGATCAACAGGACTTCCCTGGTAATCCAGCTGTTAAGAATCAGTGCTTCCAATGCGGGAGGAACAGGTTCACTCGCTGTCAGGGAAGTAAGATCCCACATGTGGTGCAGCCAAAAGGGAAAAACATGAGGACCAGCACCTCACCCAGACTGAGGCAGGGAGATGTGGAGGAAAGGAAGGTGGAGTGGATCCAGGGATGTGGGGCCGGGAGAGTCAGGGAAAGTGTTCCTGGAGAAAGGAGCAGAACTTGAAGAGGCAAGCAGACAAGGGTGAGGGCTGATGAGTAATGATGAACAGTGTTTCAAACGAAAACTTGTCTCCAAGGTCCTCCTCCAAGTGAACTGGTCTCACTTCCTCTTCAACCCTTTTCCCTCCTGCTTCTTGCTCACCTTTCAGAGCTTTCAAAGTCTGGCTTGGCTACCACACAACTGAGCCTCATCTGACAACCCAGCTGGAAACCACTTCTCTCTCCCTTAACTTGCTCAGCCAGCTCTCTTGTCCTCTGACATGGAGCTACTCAGGGAACACTCACAGAATGAATTTCTACTGCTCTCTCTTAACTGTGGCTACGACAACCATGTCCCAACTAGCGCACTGGCCTAACACTGCCTCTTCCACCTCCAGGTGGGCTTCCTCACGGCCACCCAAACCCACTAAGTTAACGCTGCTCCAGTGACCGGTCATGCAGTCCATCTTTCACGTTCCAGACCAGCTCCACTCTTTTTCTGAGGCCCATTCGTTCTGCTCTCTCCTTCCCCAGCTGCCTCCGCCTTCAGGTTCAGTGTGATCCTGCCTTCAGTGGGGTGGCAGGCTCCCTTCCAGCCTCCCACATGGCTCACCCTGCAAAGACTCGACAAACTGGCAAGGATGTACTGACAGGTTTGGTATGTCTCTGCTCCCAGCTTTAAGGAAAGTTGAGAGGTCACTGGAGAAATAAAAAATCAGCAACAAAAAGGAGCACCTGACAATGTTTCTGTGGCAGCCTGGATAAGAAGGGAGTTTGGAGGAGAATGGACATATGTATATGTATGACTAAGCCCCTTTGCTGTCCACCTGAAACTATTACATCACTGTTAATCGGCTATAAGTAAGTAAAGTCACTCAGTCATGTCCAATTCTTTGTGACCCCATGGACTGCAGCCCACCAGGCTCCTCAGTCCATGGGATTCTCCAGGCAAGAATACTGGAGTGGGTTGCCATTTACTTCTCCAGGGGATCTTCCCGACCCAGGGTCGAACCCGGGTCTCCCGCATTGGAGGCAGACGCTTTAACCTCTGAGCCACCAGGGAACCAGCACAAAAGAGAAAGTTAAAAAAAAAAAGGGGGGGCATACCTGAGATATGAGGGGAGGCAGAGGCAGATTTACAAAGAGGAAAGCATGCCCAAGGTCTAAATCAAGTCAACTTAAAACGCATCATTGTGTTTTCCTTTGTTTGCCCGACATGAGTGACTTTTCCTGAACACTGATGAGCTACTGTACTTTTCCTTTCAGTTGGGTAACCTTGCCCCTTTGAGTTTAATCTCTAAGTTTCCACTGGAACAGAAAAGGGAAGTGTTTTTGCATTAAATTAAAAGGAACTCTCAAGGTTCCTTTCAGGTTGGTTTTATTTATATTGTTGTTTTACAGTTTTCTTATCCTGAGGCTACAGAAAGAATCAATGATGGAAGATGAAATGTTTCAAGTATGTCTGTGTCCCTTCTAAAACCTTCACAGTGCCCTGGTTTTCAGCTGTAGAAGTTTTCAAGTTTCCACGAACATCTGTACTTCTGCGGGAAACTTCCCTTTTATCATTTCCTCTTCTAAACGGTTCTGCTGCAACTGGGAAGAGCTGGGGCGACACTATAGTTCTATACACATCCTTATCTTGCCCTGTGTGACAGGCCGTTTCCTCAGGACGGTTAGCTAGTTTATTAACTCCTGGCCGGCCTCCAGGAGTAAATAAGGGTGAACATAGTTGGGGACAAAGCCAAGACCTTGTGTGGGACCTTTGCCCTTAAGTCAAGGAAGAAAGGGTCTCTGCCAGACAAATGACATCAAAGTGGGGGCAGCAAGGAGACTTGACAGAGGCAGGACCTGTGGGTCCTCGAATAACTGTCCTCAAGAGGCAGAAACCAGAGACCAAGGCTCCCCTTGGACATGTGGAGTTCCCAAACCTCTTCTAAAAATCCATCAAGGGGACTTCCTCGGTGGTTCAGTGGTGAAGACTTCACCTTCCAACACAAGGGGAGCGGGTTCAATCCCTGGTCGGGGAGCTAAGATCCCACATGCCTTCTGGCCAAAACATAACACAGAGGCAATATTGTAACAAATTCAATAAAGACTTTGGAAATGGTCCACATCACAAAAAATTTAAGAAAAAAATATCCATCAAGTGTGAGAAATGAAATTACAAAGTCTGTTTGAGTTCTTATCCGTATCAGCAATACATTTTGCAGGTACCAAAGCTTCTTACTGAAGGAAACTTTTCCATGTGGTTTTAGAAGCCCTTATTTAGATAAATCTTTCTTGTTAGATGTGCCAGAGGGAACGGTCACTTGTATCCTTCAAGAGTTGCACAAACTATTTGGGTTTCCCTGGTGGCTCAGATGGTAAAGAATGTGCCGGCAATGCAGGAAACCTAGGTTTGATCCCTGGGCTGGGAAGATCCCCTGGAGAAGAGAATGGCAACCCACTGCAGGATTCTTGCCTTAAGAATCCCATGGACAGAGCAGCCTGGCGGGCTATCATCCATGTGGTTGCAAGAGTTGGACATGATTGAGCGACTAATACCAACACACAAACTATTCAATATAAGATTCGTTAGTTCAAAAAATTCACAACTTCCAAAAGAAATCACGTAAAGCCCTTTGAATTTGGGTCTCAAGCTGCCTGAGTTACAAGGATCTCTACCTTCCCAGCCCTTCTCACCCATTCGCTTGTTTCTCCTTCCCCTTCTACTCCTCCTGCCTCAGCACCACTCATTCCCTGCCCTCTCCTGTCTTTGTTTTGAACTGAGCAGTTTGCATTCTATACTCACTCTCAAGCATCTCTTCTGAAAGGCTTCAGAATCAGAAGTAAGGTGGAGAGAAAGGGCAAGAACAGATTTTCTTCCTTATATGGTGGTACACTTGAATCCCTAAAGTTCCAGGGTCTATAGGTCTGAACTAGGTCACTTCTCCTGAAAGTCTCTCCTGGACCTGGAAACCCTTCCTCTTCTCCCCTCACACTGGCCCTGGTCAGCAGGATCCACCCTCCACTAAGCAGGGTCACCGTCCTTGCATTCACGGTGACCTGACGTGGAGATCTCCTGGGAGGGTGGGTGGTGACAAAGGCCAGTGCTGGAGACCAGACTTCCTGGGCTGAGCCCAGGTCCAGAGTCCAGCCTCTCACCTGAATGAGGAGACCGGTAGCGAAAGTCCTCTTTGGTCAGAAGTAGGAGAGCCTTGCCGTTCATCTCAAACGTGTTGCTGTCAATCGGCCTTAGAGAAAACTCGTTTTCAGCCCACTTGAGCCACTGGGCTACGTCATCTCTGCTCCAGAACATGGGCTGCAAGCCTGTTGGAGAGAGAGCAAGGCATAAAGAAAAGAGAGAAAAAAGATCTCATCAGTTAGACAGCCGAAATAAAGGGAAAAGATTTTTGAATGGTTAACAAAACTTAGTCTCCATGTCTGAAGAGCCCTTAGGGTTCAACTCTGAACCTCAGGTAGAGCTCTGGCTGCATGAGTGTCAAAGTGTGTATCAAATGAATTTATTTAGAGGCAAAATGTGTGTGTGGGGGGGAAAGAATCGCTTTTTTTGTCTTTAACGAACCATAGGTCTCACAGCCCTGTTCTTCCTTGCCCAGCTCCAGTGCCAGGGGTACGTGGATTCCCAGTCTGTTCTGAAGGTGCAGCTCTATGGGGGCCTGAAGCACCTGAGGAGATGCAGAGTCATAATAATGTCAGTGGGCTTTGGAGGCAACTCTAGAATCCACAGGGCTTCCCTGTGCTTCCCTGGTGGCTCAGAAGGTAAAGCATCTGCCTGCAATGCAGGAGACCTGGGTTTGATCCCTGGGTCGGGAAGATCCCATGGAGTATGACATGACAACCCACTCCAGTATTCTTACATGGAGAATTCCATGCACAGAACTGATTTGATGGCAGCCCAGTGTCCTTTTGAAGTGAGAATGTTCCAGAATGGGGCTTGACCTGCCAGAGATGCCAAATAATATAGTGTTCCCTGCAACTTCTTCCAGAAGGAGCAACTCACTTGTCTCGGGGACACTATCAGCCTAGCCTCTGGGAATGAGAGGGCAAGGTAAGGATAACAGGTACTTGTTCATGTTAGAACTTCCTGGTGGGGGTGGCACTTGAACTCTGAGTAGGACCAGGAGTGGGTTGGAGGGAGGGCAGCCCCTGGGGCCAAGAGGATGGCTCAGGCTGGATCTCTGTCTGGAAGCCTGA
This sequence comes from Ovis aries, assembly GCF_016772045.2. Lineage (NCBI taxonomy): Eukaryota > Metazoa > Chordata > Mammalia > Artiodactyla > Bovidae > Ovis > Ovis aries. Next base: position 203,664,045 of record NC_056056.1, read on the forward strand.
CTGTGAGTCTGTGTTTTTATTTTATTCTCTGGTTGTGGGAAACCTTTGACATATCATACGAGTGGTTTAGAGAACAGTGATTCTCAAAGTGTGAACCAGGCACCCTTCCAAGACCATCTCAGGGTGTCTAAGAAGTCGAAACTCTTTGTAACAATATGAAGAGGTTATTTGTTTCTTCTGTTGTTGTTCTATTCTCAATCTTTCATGAGCATACAGTGGAATTTCCTAGCAGCTACACAGCATGTGATATTAAAGCAGACAGAAGAATCCAGCCTTTTTTAAAATGAAGCCAGACATTAAAAAGACTTGCAAAAATGTAAGACAATGCCACTTTTTCACTGATTTTCTTTTGGTTTTGGAACATAAATACATATTTATGTTAACATATACTTGGCTTATTACTTTTTAGCGAGTTGACACATATTTTGATATATATTACAACAAATAGTAAAAATCTTTGGTTTTAATTTCCAATACAGTACACATAGATAGATAAAAGGCACATGAGCAAAGCATTTTGGAGGTCTTCAATAATTTTAAAGGATCGAAAGAAATCCTGAAACCAACTGTTTGAGAACTGATGGGTTAAAGCCAGATGCTCAAGAGTGCATTATTCTCTAAAATACTGTATGAACTAATAGCTCTCAAATACAACAGAATCAATATTTGTTAAGAGGAACTTCAGTCTGTTATTTACTGGTGGTTACTTAAACTTGCTAAGGGGACTCTGTGAGTGTGCTCTGACAGCGTCCTTCCGTCTGACCCTGGAAAGGACCTTTCACCTGTCAGGCATCACAAAGAACTGGTCTATTTGGATGGGCTACTTTTCCTCCTGGGTGGATGAGGAAATGGAATAGCTCAGTGCCCTTGAGAAGATCCAGGGCCTCTGGGCAGGACCAGTGGCTCTGTCTTTCAGGCTCCTTTGCAAAGTCTAATTTTACGGAATGGCAGCTGGTTTCCTTGAACTCTCGGGGAGTCCTTCTGAAACTGGTCCACTGTGTTGGGCATGGATCAAGAACTATGGGCACTGAAATTAGGGATGAGCTTCCCTGGTGGCTCAGATGGTAAAGAATCTACTTGCTTTGCAGAAGACCCAGGTTCAATCCCTGGCTGGGAAAGAGCCTCTGGAGCAGGGAATGGCTACCTACTCCAGTATTCCTGCCTGGAGAATTCCATGGATAGAAGAGCCTGGTGGGCTACAGTCCATGGGGTCACAAACAGTTGGACACGACTGAGTGACTAATACAGAACATAGAGGTTTTTTTCTTGGTTTTTACGTGTCATAATTTTTTTGGTCACATAGGGAATAAAGGGGCACTGTAAAATAATACCATGCAATATGTTACTGCTCTATGATCTTTAGAATACACACAGCAATTAAAGAACTCAAGGTTTTGGTTTGGACTCTTGACTGGGCCAAGAAGCAATGCCTATGAAAAATGGTCCTTGGACATGGATGGACTTGGAGGGCCTTATGCTAAGTGAAATAAACTGGAGGAAGGCAAATAATGTATGATATCACCTATATGTGGAATGTGAAAAATATAACAAACTAGTGAATATAACAAAACAGAAGCAGACTGATAGGCATAGAGAAGAAACTAGTAGTTACTAGTGGCAGGGGGGCAACATAGGGGTGGGTGAAGTGGGAGGCACGAAGGACGTACAGGCTCAAGGACGTGTGGTACAAGATGGGGAAATATAGCCACTATTCGGTGAAAACTGTAATCTTTAAGAACTGTATTCTTAAAAGTTTAAAAAATGGTTTAAAAAGTTAAAAAAAATGGTTCTTGGACATAAGAGGTACCCCATCTCTTTCCAATGACTTTAAAGATGCGTATCTGGGACCACAGGGAGGTGGGGATGGGCATGAAAACAGCTCAGCAAGATCTCAACTTCTGAACCAGTGAAGAAAGGCCTTAAGAGTTGGCTTCCACAGTCATGGTGTCACCTCTGAAGAGGAACAGCGGGGTGACTAGTTATTAGGGGCTTTTCTTCTCCTTCACACGAACAGCCAGAGCACAGCCAGCCCTTTGGGGACAAATGTGAGGACTGGCCAAGCGTGGCCGAAGGAGGTGCCCGGTGGCGAGAGGGCCACAGAGCAGAAGACGCTCGGTCAGAAACAGGAAAAAGGATGGGGCTGCTTATTGGCAGTGCGAGTGCCAAGGCAAACACAGAACCGAATCCCACTCGGGAGGGGAAACGAGAGTGAAATGCTGAAGTTTCTGCAGAGGAGTCACTGAAACAAGAGAGGCGGGTGAGAAGGGGGTGGGGGACGCAAGTAGTAATTTGAGGTTCTTTATATTCTATGGAAGAAAATACTCATGAGTAATCTTTTCCCTAAATACAAGAAGAGTCACACACTCCAAACAGACCTGCCGGTTGAGAACAACTGTTTCTCTTTTCACTTCCCATTAATCTCTCCTACAGCCCAGCCCCCGAAGCAAGCAAAACCATAACGCGGAAACCCCCTCGCCAGGGGACCCACTGAAGGCTCTGGGCTTGTGGGCTCAGGGGACCTGGTGAGTCCCAGTCAGTTCAGGAAACACCATGGTGATTCCAGCAGTTTTACAAAAGTGACCCCGACAGACCAAGCTACCTGCTGGAGGCCAGGCTATAAACTATCAGAATTACCACCGCTCTTCCAAGGAGAGAATGTGGACACATTCACTGAGCTGGAAAGAGGCTTGATAATAAACTCTGGTGTTCGGGACTTCCCGGGTGGTTCAGTTGTTAAGAATCCGCCTGCCAATGCAGGGGGACATGGGTTCAGTCCCTGGGCTGGGAAGATTCCACAGTGCCGCAGGACAGCTAAGCCCGTGTGCAACTACTGAAGCCCGAGTGCCCGAGAGCCCAGCTCTGCAAGAGAAGAAGCCACTGCAGGGAGAGGCCCGTGCACCGCACCTGGAGAGCAGTGCCTGCTCACCGCAACTAGAGAAAGCCCGTGGGCAGTCTCTGACCCACGTACTTCCCATTCAGATTCATTTTCAACATCTATTAGGGATTCAGAAAAAACTTAGAGTGAACTGAACCCTCCCTATTCAAGATTTTGATCCTGGGAGGTTTCTCAAGTTATCAACGAACTAAAAATAGAGCAAAAAATCCTGTAGATCCCTGGAGAAATACATTTATACAAGGGAAGAGTAAGGAGGTGGAGGCGAGACTCTGCTTTTAACTCATCCAGGAAGGCTTTGCATCACCAGCTACTTGCTCACAGGCACTTGCTGCGTAGACACTGATCCTGAGTAGACAGCTGCTACAGTACTCTTGCCTGGAAAATCCCATGGGCGGAGGAGCCTGGTAGGCTGCAGTCCATGGGGTTGCTGAGGGTCGGACACGACTGAGCGACTTCACTTTCACTTTTCACTTTCATGCATTGGAGAAGGAAATGGCAACCCACTCCAGTGTTCTTGCCTGGAGAATCCCAGGGACGGGGGAGCCTGGTGGGCTGCCATCTACGGGGTCGCACAGAGTCGGACACGACTGCAGCGACTTAGCAGCAGCAGCAGCAGCAGTGTAACAGCACACAGGGCAAGACCAGAGAGGAATGCACCACATGTGACTTGTTTCACACTTATCTCTTGCAACATGAACAAAGGGACTTCCCTGATGGTCAAGTGGCTGACTCCCAGCTCCCAATACAGGGGGCCTAGGTTTGATCGCTGGTCAAGGAATTAGAGCCAGCATGCCACAACCAAACCCCGGCAAAGTCAAATAAATAAATTTTTTTTTTAAAAACAATAAAGTTAGAGAACATATATGTTAATGATCATTAGTGAAAAGAAAAAAGACAGAGACCATGATTATACTGTACCTACATCATGTTGCTCCCTGTGCACATAACAAGCCTGCGAAAGCCACCCTAAGACCCGCATTTGGAATGTCATTTAATTTCAGAGGGTAGCTGAGAATGATTTTATACAGAAGAAATGAACTGCTATGCTTAAGAAAATTACTAAGCATTCCACCGCACTTTTTTTTTTTCCCCAAGTCGGTCAAGTCAAGTTCATGGGGCCGTACCCTTTAATGACATACCCAGACCCATAAACTTCCTTCTGATAGTTCTCCAATTCCACGTTCAAAGGAGCAGCCACGTTCATCAGTACACGCTTAGCCTCATTTCAGACTTTCTGAGTTGTGTTTAAACTAATGATGGAAAGCGTGCCGGGAGTCAGGGACCTGGATCTTACTCCCAGGTCTGCCATTAAATAACATGTGTTTCTGGGCCAGTCACTCAGTTTCTCTGTGGTTCAGTGGTTTCATCTGTTAAATGAGGGGCTTAGAGTATGTGATCTCTATTCCATTCTGGGTTTAATATGGTCAACATGCTTCCACTTAATATGAATCCTAAAATCCAAAGAACTTAAGCAGCCAGGACCTTTTTCTACAGAGCAACTCCATGCTCTGTAGACGACCATGACCCAGAGACTCTGTAACTTCCTGAAGGCTCCTCTGAATCATGGAAAACAGATTAAGTTACTTTAAATAGATGTAGGTGCTTATGAGTGTTTTTATTATATTCTAATTATTGAAAATTTGTAACCTGGTAGTGGGTTATAATTACCCAATAATAAACATAACATTTTAAGAAGGTGCTCTCACGTGGATGACCTCAGGTTATTCTCCAAAAAGCCCTGTGAAACCCACTGCAGTCTCACTTCAAGTTGAAAGATGAGGAAATAGGGGCTCAGAGTCATTAGAGGATTTTGCTGGTTTGCATAATACTCAATTCAAGCTCTTTCGCTGTAGTAAACATTCATCAGAAGCAGCCTTTATCCTAAATGTTCTGTATACACAGAAATTGGCTGCAGAATCAGTGGCTTAGAGGACAGAAGCAGAAGGCAGAAGGCAACCCCCACCCATCCGACTCATGAGGAAACTGAAGCTGGGAAAAGTTGAGTTTGAACCCTCCTCAAGCTGCCCCAGGTTCCCTAACTCTTTCCAACCTCCCATGGGGTCTCATAACTTAATCTGATGACAAAGAACCATTCTGTCACCTTTGACAGTGAGGAGAGCTATCACTTCCTTGCTTAGTTATCTTGCCTTTGGATTAAACATCCTTTATTGGTCCACACAGAGGTTCAATACTGCCTTTTTCAGAGCCTCACCAGCCTGCCTGCCTCCTCCTGAGATCCTCTGTGGCTCCCATTCCTAAACACAGTACCAGAGCCAGGACTAGAACTTTTCTATCTCTGGGCAATGTTTTTATTCATAATAATAGCGGACATTGAGCATTCACGCAAGTGTTCACTACAGTGATGATTCTTCTCATTTTATAGAGGAGAAAACTGCAGTATACAATAAATGGAATTGGTGGGGCTGGGACTGAAAATCAGACCCACTCAACACCCCACCATATGGATTCTCAAGTGGCCCCTTAGACTGAGGTTCCACATTCAACCACCCTTGGATCAAAAATATTCAGAATAAAAAAATTTCGGAAAGCTCCCGAAGGCATAGCTCGCATTTGCTCTGTGTTGGCAACTATTCACACTGCGTTTACGTCGTAGTCACAACAGATTACGTAGCATTTACATTGTGTGAGAATTATAAAGTTATCTAGAGATGACTTAAAGTACATGGGAAGGTATGCGTAGGTTATATGCAAATACTATGCGATTTTATGTAAGGGGCTTGAGCATCTATGGATTTTAGTATCTAGCGGGGGTGGGGGTGGGGTCCTAGAAGCCCTCTGCCACGTGGATACCCAGGGATGTCTGGAACAGCAAACACTTAGAAGCATTTATTGTGTGCCAGGTGCTGTTCTAAATGTCTTCTGTTTGTAACTTGTGTAATCCCCACAGGGATCCTATACAATAGAAACATTCACCATCCTTATTTACAGAGGAGAAAACTGGAACACTAGGAAGTTAAGCGACTTGGCCAAAGTCACACACCCAGTGGAAGAGCCAACATTTGAACCCAGTCGGTCCGAAGTTCCTATTTATTAATTCCTTGCCTCTCTGTCTAAGGTTATTTTGGTGTTTTGGCAGGACATTAAATTAAATTCAGGATTTAAAAAATGGAGAGAGACAGAGAAGTTTCAGTGATTGTGTGAACTTTCACAGTATTTAAGCAAGTAGGCCCAAGGCACCAACTCGGAAATTCTGTGTCCCTGCTGTGTGACCTCGGACAAGTTTCTTAACCTGTGTCTCACTTGCCTCAACTGGAGAATGAGGACAACTCTCAAGTTGACAAGCGAGTGCCACTGAATCACAGATGATATGTTTGTCAAATGTGCAGATTCCATAAAGCTAGTATAGAGTAAGATGATACAATGATGATAGAAGATACAAAGGACAGAATTTGGCACAGAGTGAGCATTTTATAGTTACCACCATGATTATTTTTATAATCTCCCTATCCTGCACATATATAGCTGCTGTTTATAACCCACCTGTGAAGAAAGTGTATTAACCAGTAGTAGATTTTTACCTTGCCATTTTCCATCACCATTCCAGCCTGCAGCAGTCCCTCCAGACCGAGACCTATACCTAGTATTATCTATACTTCACAGATTCATGTCAACTTTGCCTTTGATAAGCATCCATTACCTCAACAGGTTCCTGACAAAGTGCTGATTAGCTGAGGGCTGAGAAGAGAGCCTTCTGGTGACAAACCAGCCACCTCCTTTTAGATGGATACTGGTCAAGTTATTGGCTCCATTTGGGGGGTGTGTGTGCATGCTCTCAGTTGCGTCCGAGTCTTTGCAACCCCATGAACAGCAGCCCACTAGGCTCCTCTGTCCATGGAATTCTCCAGGCAAAAATACTGGAATGAGTAGCTATTCCCTTCTCCAGGGGATCTTACTGACCCAGGGATATAACCCACATCTCCCGCGTGGCAGCTGGATTCTTTACCACTGTGCCACCTGGGAAGCCCCGGCTCCATTTGCATACAGGTGTTCAATTATCAACCTACCTAACTACTCCAGTATTTAGACTACATCTTTCTAGTTCAGCCATAAAAGGAACCATCCAAAATTCAAATAAAATGCTTTCTTGATGTCCAGAAACACAATAACTACAAAATCTATAGCACCTTTATTGAATAAGATGAAAAAAGGGAGAAGGTGATTGGATCCTAAGGAATAACTTTTCCCTAAGTGCTCATAACATACATGTTTGAAAATCTCTCCTAAATTTCATCTGTAAGTTGTATCAGGTCAGCTATTTTTAGTCTGAACATACTCCCTTTTCTCCTTTTCTGAGCGTAGGGTAAACAGTGGTTCGTATTTTCTCTTTTAGGATCTCTTCCATTTCCTGCAAACCTTAGGGAGCACTATCAGCGACCCTTGACCCTTGTAAATTCTCTATTCTGAGACGTCATCTGTCTGGGCCAAGAGCCTCAAATCTATTTAGAACGACTTAGATTCATTTCTATAATCAACTCATCTGCCTTGGGCTTCAATTCCCTTATGGCAGTTTGTACTACCTGTTTTGGTCTGACAATCACCCTCCTTGATGGAAGAGGGGGAGGAATGAGAGAAGTTGTCCAGTTTTGTTTTCTCTTTGCCACCAACTCAGTCTGTGTGCTGAGACCACACTTGTTCTCTTACTGCCCCTCCAAACACACCATTTTCTTAAGTATCTCCCATTGTTTTTAGCTCACTTAGCTTTAACATTCTAGAGATTAAAAAAAAAAATCTCTCCTTTAAGAGAAATATCGTATGACATCCCTTATACGTGGAATCTGAAAAGAAAGGATACAAATGAACTTACAAAACAGAAAGAGACTCACAGACCTGGAGGACAAACTTATGGTTGCTGGAGGGGGCGGGAGAAGGGATAGTTAGGGAGTTTGGGATGGACATGTACACACTGCTGTATTTAAAATGGATAACCAACAAGGACCTACTGTATGGCACATGGGGCTCTGCTCAGTGTTATGTGGCAGGCTGGATAGGAGGGGAGTTTGAGGGAGAATGATACATGTATATGTATGGCTGAGTCCCTTCGCTGTTCACTTGAAACTATCACATTGTTAATCAGCCATGCTGCTGCTGCTAAGTTGCTTCAGTCGTGTCCAACTCTGTGTGACCCCATAGACGGCAGCCCACCAGGCTCCCCCGTCCCTGGGATTCTCCAGGCAAGAACACTGGAGTGGGTTGCCATTTCCTTCTCCAATGCATGAAAGTGAAAAGTGAAAGTGAAGTCGCTCAGTCGTGTCTGACTCTCAGCAACCCCATGGACTGCAGCCTTCCAGGCTCCTCCGTCCATGGGATTTTCCAGGCAAGAGTACTGGAGTGGGGTGCCATTGTCTTCTCTGAATCAGCCATACTCAAATACAAAATAAAGTTTAAAAAAAAAAATCTTTCCATTATATAATCCAAAAATTTTTTTGCTGACGTATAGTTGATGTAGGATATTATGTAAGTATACAGTAATTCACAATCTTTAAAGATTATACTCCACATATAGTTATTATAAAATATTGGCCATATTCTCTGTATTGTATAATATATCCTTATAGCTTATTTTACATTTAGTAGTTTGTACTTCTTGTTCCCTTCCTCCTATCTTTTCCCCTCCCTCCCCATCCTCTCCACTGGTGACCACTAATTTCTTCTCTACACCTGTGGGTCTATTGCTTTTTTTGTTATATTCACCAGTAGGTTGTACGTTTTAGATTCTACATATAAATGATATTATACAGTATTTGCCTTTCTCTTTCTGATTTATTTCACTTAGCAAAATACCTGCTGGGTATATCCATGTTGTTGCAAATGGCAAAATTTCATTTTTTGTATTTAAAAAAAATTTTATTTCCAGTTAGTTGTTCTTTCATCCTCTTAAAAAATCTGAGCTCATTAGACTGGTACACAGAAAACAGTGGGAAGATAAACTGGCATGATCCTTCTGATAAATAATGTGGTGATAGTTCAAGGGCCCTATAAATGTTAACTTTGGGGAATTTACCTTTTTTTTGTTTGTTTTTATTTTAGGGGAATTTACCTTAAGAAAATAATTTCAGACAAAGAGAAACTGTGCACAAAGATGTTCACTGCAGTAATTATGTTTAATAGTTTAAAAAACTGGGAACATCCATAAGGAAATAGTTAAGGAATCTATAAACAACATCTCTGGTAGGAAATGATGCAGCCCAAAACATAATATTTATAAAAAGTATCGATACATATGGAAAAATCACCACATAACATGTGGACATATATATTACAATCTCAAACAACTTATGGAAAAATATTATAATGCAACATAAAAATATTAACAGCAACTGTCACTCAACCAAATGACAGGTGATGTTTACTGTCTCCTTTTCATTCTTTATTTCCTAATTCTCTCTATTAAGCATGTGTTACTTTTATATTTAAAAAGGTCTATTTAAAAATGGAGCTCCTCAGAGAATGTCCCCTCAACAGCTTCATCATATTCTTTCATCATCTTCTTCCTTCTCACGCCCCGAGCAGTTGACATGCCAGAATTTCATTTTCAAGAGCACCCTTATTCTTTAGACTTGGTTTTGACTCCTTTCAGATCACGGATCCTTAGGTACTTTTCCCCCTCAACTGAAATCATTTGTCTTCTTCTAGTCAAGAGAAGACATCTGCTCATGCCTTTTAATTCCCTTCCCCAATTCCAAGATGATGTTTTCATTCTCACCAAAATTTCCCATCATTTCTACTTGGCCAACCAATTCCTCATTTGTCAGACTTGAGTCCAAAGTACCAGTGCCCCTCACTGCTGCTTCTACCTTCTGGGAAATCAAATCGCTAATCGTGTAGCTGAAGGCAACTGCTCAGTGATACTCACATCATGCCTGGCACACAACGGTCCCCTGGTAATGCCAGATTGTAAGACAAAAGAACCCCATGGGACAGCTCTGCAGCCTGTCACTGCCACCCTCCCCTAACACCCTTCTCACCAGGTAGGACACTTCTGATCTGTGAGGTTCACTGCCACTACCAGATGCTTCTGAGACAGGCTGGGATCTGGGGCGCATTGCTGCAGTGCTTGTACCCAGACAAATGTCCTTGAGCAACAGAATACAAGGAATAAGAGATTAAAAAGAATGGTGTGCACGCGTGGTTGGGGCAATAAAATTAAGGACAAGATACAAAAAGACCAAAACTCAATTTCAGCTACTTATGAAGAGCTGGAGATAAACCAGGGTGTTGGAAGCAAAACCAAGATACTGCACATACTCCCTGCACTCAACACCACCAAAGGGGTGGGCAGACCACCGAAGTCACCCCTCTGGCTCGACCCTTGGACACACCTTTACCCTCGCCCCATATAAGGAACCAGTTCGCCCCTCCTTGGCGAGCAAGCAAAGGAAACATATTTGTTCTCGCTCCCCTCTGCTGCAGCAGGGACCCCAATTAAGGCTTGCCTGAATTTCTTATCTGGTCCCTGATTGATTCCTATTGATTAAAGAGGCCAAGAACCCAGGTGGGTAACACTTCCACATCTATGCCATCCTAGCAACTATTCTGTGAAAGAGCTCAGTTTGGCACAACTGCATCTGCAGAAGGCACTGAAGCTCAGAGAGGTTGAGTTACTTCCCCAAGGTCACAATGGGCCCCAGAACCAGAATTGTTCCCGGTCTTCTATATCTGCCTAGTGAACTTCCTCTCCATCAAAGGAAATAAAGGATACAAAAGCCCCTTGCATTCTAATGCATGCAAAAATGCACTGCAAAAATGCAAGGGGATTAGGAATAATTAGCCATAAACTCAACTCCTGGCAGGTCTGGCTTAGCTGCAGATCCAGAACTGAGCCCTTTCTGACTTCTGCAAAGGGGGTACAGGGGGCAGGGTTTCCCTCAGGATAAACAAACCTTCCAAAATAAAACAAACTATCATAAGCTCCTGTTAAGCTGCTGCTTCCCAGAGCATTTCCCAGGGGTCTTTTCTGATGCCTTTCCCTTCACTGCAGGCTGAGTTCTGGCCCCCAACCCTCCCGGCCCCCACCCCAGTCATGGATGGACTCTGATAAACTTCAGAGTTCTCATTCCTCTGGGTCTGCCCCTAACTCTGGATGGGCGGCTATCTGTTCATCACTGCTCTTGACACACAGATTCTATCACTAGGGGATGGGACGTTCTCAAACATTTCCTATTTTTGTCCTCAGGGTCACCCTGTATCTCAGCACTCAGTTTCCAAGTGGAGGTTGGAAGATTATAATAGTGTCTTTTCAGCCAAACCCCCCAAGAGCAAGAATACTACACGTTCATGTTTTGATCCGAAGTCTCACTCTAGTCCGTGGAAAAAATTTTCCTTATAAACTTCATTTTGTGGATTTTTTTCTGGCTTTCATTCAGTTTTAGCCACAGAGGGGTTTTTTATCAGCAAACCTATTGACAACAAAACTGGCCCAGGGCCCGCTATTCATTCTTACAAACATGAGTTCCACGATTCCCCCACATTTCTGCCTTTAGGCAGCAAGCCCAATGTGGTGAGAGGCATGGAATGTTTTAGATAAAAACTTGGGTTTTGGAGTCAGATAGTCCTGAGTTCAAAGACTGGTTCTGCCACCTGCTCAGTAGCCTTGGATAAGTTACGTCTCTGGATCTCAATTTCCTCAGCAGTAAAACGAGGCCAAGAACAGTATTTACCTCCTTGGGCAAAATTAAATATGAAGGAAGACAATTCATACAAAAGCTCTGCACTGGACTTCCCCTGGGGGTCCAGTGGTGAAGAATCTACCTGAAATGCAGGGGACACAGGTTCGATCCCTGGCCTGGGAAGATTCCACACACTGTAGCCTGTGAGCCGCAATCACTGAGCCCGCGAGACCTGGAGACCATGCTCTGCAACAAACAAGACAAGCCACCGCAACGAGAAGCCCGAGCACTATCGCTGGAGAGTAGCCTCTGCTCACTGCAACTAGAGAAAGCCTTCGTGCTGCAATGAAGGCCCAGCACAGCCAAAAATAAAACAAATAAACGATTTTTAAAAAGGACTCTGCACTATGCCTGGTCCATGGAAAGTGCCCAATGCATTCTGCAGAGCTGGATAGGGCAGAGACCCCAAAGCAAATCTGTTGCGCTTTGTCATCTGTTCAGGAGACTGAAATGTTTTCTAAAGCTCACTGGAGCCTCAGAAGCTGAAGCAAGGGTTCTTGTGAGCTGTGTGAAGGGTTTGGTGGGGAGCTGCAAGCCCAGCATGGGGTTTAAGGAGGGGTGGGCATCATCCTTGTGCAGGCCGGGAAGATGGCTCAGGAGGAGATGTAGAGACAGGCAGGGAACAGGTGAGAGGCTGGAGGCAAAAAGGCCAGGTTAAGAGTCCACTCAGGTCTGTGATTAGGGTGAGGTAAGTGAGGTGCTCACTTTGGGTGCAGAATTGAAGGCAGTGCCAGAAAACTCAGGAATCTCAAACAATAATGATAGTTTTAATGCATTATTTTAAAATCAAACTACTGCATTGGCCAAAAAAGTTCTTTTGGGTTTTTCTGTACAATGTTATGGAAAAACTCAAAGGAATTTTTTGACCTGCCCAATAAATGCAAAAAAAAAAAATCATAACGAACAAAATATCAACATTTTAACTAAAGTTACATTGAAGAAAGAGATAATGGGGATGGTGTTGTGATGAAGGAGAAGAGGACAGACTAGAGTGATCCTTAAATTTGGGAGATAATGGACCCCTTTGAGAATTCAGTGAGAGCTACTGACCCTTTTTGGGCTTCCCCAGGAGCTCAGTGGTAAAGAATCTGCCTGTCAATGCAGAAGAGGTAGGTTCAATCCTTGGGTTGGGAAGATCCTCTGGAGAAGGAATTGACAACCCACTCCAGTATTCTTGCCTGGAATACTTCCCTGGAATATTCTTGCCTGGAGAATGCCATGGACAGAGGACCTTGGTGGGCTACAGTCTGTAGGGTTGCACAGAGTTGAACACGACTGAGTGACTGAATGACAACAACTGATCTTTGAAAATGCATAGACCTATGCATGCCAATATTCCCCTGCAACTTCAAAGTTTGTGGACTAGCTCCAGTTTACCTACGGACACTTGGACAATCAGTTGAGAACTTTTTAGCCTTGTACATGCAAACAGATCTGATGATATGTACTAGGGATATAATGCAAAAACCAAGTTAGGTTTGAGGAGAGAAACACACACATCTCTCCTGATATTTTGGGGGAGGAGAAGAGACGAGAGAGGCTGGTAGGCTGCCCTCTTCTCACTCTGCAAAGGGTGGGAGGGTGGGTGGGGGCAGACAACGAAATGATGAAAGCCAACTTGGACGTCGATTCCTTGTGGAATGCACATATCTGACCTTAAACATGGGATGGCCCGTCTTCAGGTATTTTGTAACTCAGGTACTTTGGAACTTGCTAACATATTCCAAGTTTTTATTCATAGTGTTGAAGGTTAATCACTGCAAATTATCTTACTTTATGAATGCTGAAGCAACTGGGCTGGCATGGAAAGAGACCACTGAGAGGTGAATTTCTAAAGGAAGGAGGCGATTAAGGGCAGAATTTCTCATATTGCTGGGTGGAGAGACATTTTTATTTTCAACTCTACTGATATTTATGCACACACACAAAAAGCCCAATTTTAAGAAGAAATAAATACGTAGGAAAATAGACATGAAGAGAGTTGAAACGTTCCTCAAATAGATTTAGCAAGCAAATCAAAAAGGGTTGGGAAAGCTGGTGCAAGGTTTTTCACTCCTCTGTGGAAATGGATGGGGCGCAGAGGACCTAAAGATCTCGTTGGATTTGCAAGAGCCACAGAACACAGATGATCCACTCTGGGTGTCTGGATAAAGAAGAATGAATATCCTTTCTGTGCCCTCACTTTTTAAGAAATTTACTGGGGTATATAGTTACTTTACAATGTCGTGTTAGTTTCTTCTGTGCAACGAAGCAAATCAACTCTATGTACATACATACATCTCCCTCCCTCTTGGATCTCCCCCCTCCGCTGCCATCATGCCATCACAGCCCTCTAGGTCATCACAGAGCACCAAGCTGAGCTCCCCGTGTTATACAGCAGGTTCCCACCAACTATCTATTTTACACACGGTCACCTATATATACGCCACCGCTACTTTCCCAAGTTATCTAATCTCTCCTCCCCACCTCTCCATGTCCACACGCCTGTTTTCTATGTCTGGGTCTCTATTCAGTTCAATCCAGTTCAGTCGCTCAGTCGTGTCCGACTCTTTGCGACCCCATAAACCACAGCACTCCAGACCTCCCTATCCATCACCAATTCCCGGAGTCCACCCAAACCCATGTCCATTGCGTCGGTGATGCCATCCAATCATCTCATCCTTTGTCGTCTCCTTCTCCTCCTGCCCTCAATCTTTCCTAGCATCAGAGTCTTTTCGAATGAGTCAGCTCTCCGCATGAGGTGGCCAAAGTAGTGTCTCTACTGCTGCTGCTGCTGCTGCTAAGTTGTTTCAGTCGTGTCCAACTCTGTGCGACCCCATAGACAGCAGCCAACCAGTCTCCCCCGTCCCTGGGATTCTCCAGGCAAGAATACTGGAGTGGGTTGCCATTTCCTTCTCCAATGCATGAAAGTGAAAAGTGAAAGTGAAGTTGCTCAGTCGTGTCCAACTCCTAGCGACCCCATGGACTGCAGCCCACCAGGCTCCTCTGTCCATGGGATTTGCACTACTACCCTGCAAACAGGCTCTCGGTACCATTTTTCTAGATTCCACATATTCCACATATATATGCATTAATATACGGTATTAGTTTTTCTCTTTCTGACTTACTTCACTCTGTGTGACAGTCTCTAAGTCCATCCACATCTCTACAAATGATACAACTTCATTCATTTTCATGGCTGAGTAATATTTCATTGTATTACATCTTCTTTATCTGTTCTGCTGTTCTTCTCTTAAACCACACAGGATCATCCTGTGTGCCTGCTGGTCTGCAGACATTCCTTTGCAAAGTGTGACCAGAGCAGAACTCATTCTCCTTCTGGATGGGCTGATGAGCCCTGTCACTGGCAGCTGGGGTCTCGCCGTGTGCGGTTCAGTTGTGCCTGGTCCCCTCTCTCCCGGATTTTAAAGCAGGCTGTCTTGCCCCTAGGAGAGGGGAGATCCAGCCATACATATATATGTGTGTATGTGTGTATATGTGTGTATATATATACACACACATGTATCCATTTGGGAGAGAATGGATACATGGATATGTGTGGCTGAATCCCTTCACTGTTCACCTGAAACTATTACAACATTGTTAATCAGATATACCCCAATACAAAATAAAAAGCTGAAAAAAATAAAAACGCAGGCTGCCTTTCTCAGTCAATATGGTCACTGCACCCTCTGAGGATGGAGTGAAGACTGGGAGTGGAGGGGGAGACTCAGCAAACACGGCCAGGATCCAAAAGGCAGATGGCACCAGGGGTTCAAGAAACCTACCACACTTGGCAAAACCACGCTTCACTGGAAGATGTCTTCTTTGACATAGAATTCCACACTCCCCTGACCCTGTCTCCCTTCTCCTCTTCCCTGACTCTCTTCCCTGGGAGGCATTCCAATGTTTTCCGAGGTTGCCCAAGCAGATGCTGACTCAGCGAGACGAGAGGCAGGCGGACTGAACACAGGCAGGATGAAGTCCCTTTAAGGGTTTTTGTGGAGGCCTCACAAAACAAAAAACCCATCAAACCTGGAGAAGCAACCTGTGTTTAAAGATAACTGTGTGTGCGAGTGTGCATGTTTGTGTGTGTCAAGATTTCACTCCACTCCTCATCCCATTGGTCCTTCATTTCCTTGAGGATTTGTGGGGAAATGTGAATCTATTTTCACAGATGTAATCACTTAAAATGTTGTAGTACATAAACTGAGAGAGGAGCACTGACATGCATACTCCAGCATGTGTCAAGTGGATGGGAAGCTGCTGTGCAGCACCGGGAGCTCAGCTTGGTGCTTGGTGATGACCTACAGGGGTGGGATGGTGTGGGGTGGGAGGGAGGCTCAAAAGGGAGGGGATATATGTATACTTATAGCTGATTCATGCTGTTGTATGGCAGAAACTAATACAACCTTGTAAAGCACTTTTATATTTCAATGAAAAAATTTTCCCAGAAAAAAAAAAAGAGTTGTCTTTTTTTCTTACTAGCTGTATGTCCTAGTGTCAGAGCTGTGACGGTTACTAATCCTCTGATTTCCAGGCTTAAGACAGAGTCAGAAAAATTTAAAAACCAAACCAAGTCCTTACAACAACAGAGCTGCAGACATGCAGGTAGTTGAATAAAAGAGTCAGAAGGGAAGCGTGAGCAACCCTTGAGTTTTAGGGCTGGTGCGGGTTGCTGCAGCTCATAGGTAGTAGGATGTTAGAGGCACTGAGGAATACTTGCAAGCTGTTTTGGTTATGGCTTCTGACTCTTTGGGAGTTTTCCTAACAGCTCAGCAGGTAAAGAATCCACTAGCAATGCAGGAGACCCCAGTTCAATTCCTGGGTCGGGAAGATCCACCGGAAAAGGGATAGGCTACCCACTCCAGTATTCTTGGGCTTCCCTTGTGGCTCAGCTGGTAAAAAAACCCGCCTGCAATGTGGGAGACCTGGGTTTGATCCCTTGGCTGGGAAGATCCCCTGGAGAAGGGGAAAGCTACCTACTCCAGTATTCTTGCCTGGAGAATTCCATGGACAGAGGAGCCTGGCGGAGTACAGTCCATGGGGTCACAAAGAGTTGAACATGACTGAGCGACTAACACAGTAAATCCAAGGACAAGGGTCCTCCTGGGGGAACATGGGAGGAGAGACAAGGAAGAAGAGACAGCTACGTGAGTACAGAGGCAGAGATGGGAGTGGTGCAGACCCGGCTGCTGTTTTCCTTCCTCACAGGTTCCTATTACCCACATATTGAAATGCCTTTGTCCCCCTTCAACATATGTCACTTTCTCTTGAAATTTATCTTTTTTTTTTTTAAGATTTTTTTTTGATGTGGTCCATTTTAAAAGTGTTTATTGAATTTGTTACCATATTGCTTCGTTATAGCTTTTGGTTTTTTGGCTGCAAGGCATGTGGGATTTTAGCATTCTGACCAGAGATTGAACCCGTGCTCCTGCATTGGAAGGCAAAGTCTTAACCTCTGGACTGCCAGGGAAACCCCTCTTTTTTTTTTTTTTTTACTTTAAAAATGTTTCAGTTTTTCTCTTAAAAATTACCTTTTATATATATTCATCTTTTAGTCTTACTAGTTTACTCATTTTTAAAAAATTTTAAATTCTTTCCTGATCTCTGTCATCTAAGTTTTCATAATTCTGATTTACGTTGGTTCCTCCCTCCCTCATGTTTTATATCATTTCTTAATGCCTTTCAGCTCATTTGGACCTGGGTCACAGTTCTGAATTGTTCCAAGCCACGTCTTTTTGGCATGTTTTCTTTAGAAATGTAGTCTGCTCCTTATTTTCTTTTTATATAAAAACTTTGTACGGGATTTGACCTCACTGCTTTGCAATTGCTTGTTTCCATGTGAAATTCATTTTCTTGAACTTTTAGAACACAGTGTCATTCTAACTTTACAAAGCTCCTGGAGAAGGGAATGGCAACCCACTCCAGTTATTCTTGCCTGGAGAATTCCATGGACAAAGGAGCCTGGCAGGTTACAGTCCATGGGGTTTCAAACAGCTGGATACGACTGAGTAACTAACACTTTCATTTTCAATTCTCTGCCATTCCGTTCATGTTGTGTTCAAATATATGACTGCTGAAATTTCCAGGTTCTGTTCCCTTATGGGACTTTTTCTCCTGTAAGTCTCTGTTGTCCCTACCCTGTTCAGTTTGATTTCACTTCAGGCAGCTTCTCACTACATGGCCTTCCTAGAGGAGGACCTGATTGGTTAGTTCCAGAGTTCACAGTGGCTGGAAGGCTCTAGATCCTTTAGATCAGGGATCCCCGACCCCCGGGCCATGGACCAGCATTGGTCTGTGGCCTGTTAGGAACTGGGCCGCACAGCAAGAGGTGAGTAGCGGGGGAGTGAGGAGAGCTTCAGCTGTATTTACAGCTGCTCCCCATCACTTGCACCCTCCCACCAAGATCCATGGAAAAACTGGCTTCCATGAAACTGGTCCCAGGTGCCAAGAGAGTTGGGAACTGCTGTTTTAGACCTCCCTTGTGCGCTGTGAAAGTGAAAGTTGCTCAGTCGTATCTGAGTCTTTGTAACTCCATGGACTACACAGTCCATGGAATTCTTCAGGCCAGAATACTGGAGTGGGTAGCTGTTCCCTTCTCTAGGGGATCTTCCCAACCCAGGGATCGAACCCAGGTCACCCACATTGTGAACAGATTCTTTGCCAGCTGAGCTACCAGGGAAGTACAAGAATACTGGAATGGATAGCCTATCCCTTTCCAGCAGATCTTTCCAACCCAGGAATCGAACTGGGGTCTTCTGCATTGCAGGTGGATTGATTCTTTACCAGCTGAGCTATCAGGGAAGCCCCCTCCCTGCACGCTACTTGTACTCATCACTCTTGGAATCAGTAAAAGGACTCCCACTTTCAGCTGTTCCTCTCATACTGACCCTCCATGCTTTTCAGTATTCACTATTTGAGGTGCTTTTCCTGTTCTAACGTCCAAAAACTCCACTGTTTCTTGGGGATATCTTGTCACCTAGTTTTGTCACTGCTCATGGGTATGAAGTTTTGCTGCTAAGTTGCTCTGCTCTCTCCCAGGGGTTCTAAGAGATTGAAAACTATGCTGTTGCCTGTCTGTCTCCCCAGAGTCTATCTCAGGACACTTCCTATTGGCAAGGCCAGCGTCCCTCTGGTGTCTCATAAAAAAAGAGCACCAACCTTTGTGTGTCTCTTGGTGAACTGTTGCTGGGTTTTGTGGCAATAAGCGGGAAGTGTGATAATCTAAGGGGTGTCTCATATAGATGGCTAAAAAGCACAGAAAAAGATGCTCAACATCACTAATTATTAGAGAAACGCAAATCAAAACTATCAATACAATGAGGTACCATGTCACACCAGTCAGAATGGCCATCATCAAAAAATCTGCCATCATCAAAAAATCTACAAACAATAAATGCTGGAGAGGGTGTGGAGAAAAGGGAACCCTCCTACACTGTTGGTGGGAATGTAAATTGGTACTGCCACTATGGAGAACAGTATGAAGGTTCCTTAAAAAACTAGTAAAACAGCCACCATATGATATAACAGTTCCATTCCTGGGCATACACATGGAGAAAACCATTAATCCAAAAAGATACATGTGCCCCAGTGTTCATCACAGCACTATTTACAACACTCAGGACATGGAAGCAACCTAAATGCCCATCGACAGAAGAGTAGGTAAAGAAGATGTGATACATATATATAGTGGAATATTACTCAGCCATAAAAAGCATGAAACAATGCCATCTGCATCAACATGGATGGACCTAGAGATTGTCATACTGAGTGAACTAAGTCAGACCGAGAAAGACACATATATGATATTGCTTATATGTGGAATCTGAAATAAAGGGGTATAAATGAACTTATTTATAAAATAGAAATATAGTTACAGATGTAGAAAACAAACTTATGGTTACTGGGGGTAAGGAGCAGGGGAGGGATAAATTGGGAGACTAGGACTGACATAAAGACACGACTATGTATAAAGTAGGTAACTAATAAGGACCTGCTGTATAGCGCAGGGAACTCTACTCAATACTCTGTAATGACCTATATGGGAACAGAATCTAAAAGAGAGTGGTGAGATATATATATATATATAACTGATTCACTTTGCTGTACAGCAGAAACTAACATAACACTGTAATCAACCATATTCCAATAAGAATTAAAAACGTGAGGGGGTCGTTGATCACACCAGAGGGGGTGACAGCCCCAAGCGCAGGAAGCACAGACACAGCACCTGGACGGAAGGCACACCAGCAAATGTCTCTGAGCTTCGGTGGGCACTGGGTCTCCAGGCAGGGGACATCCAGCTTCTCTTATGGAGAAGACTACGGAACTATTCCAGTGAAGATAACACTTCTGCAGGGAAGGACTTTCTAATGGGGATGGAAAACAATAGCCTCGATGACCACAATACAGACAGCTGACCTCTTCACTGTCTTTGCACACCTCCTCTCACGAAAAAGTCAAGACTGCCAGATGTCAAAAACACTACAGCATTTAAAAAAATTCACCAAGTTGTGAGTGACTCAGCCTGCAGGCCAGACATGTCAGAAGCCCTAGATCATGGTGATGGTCTCTCCGAGTGAGTCTTTCCTCTGCTCAGTGACCAATTCCAGCTCCAAGAAAGATGGAGCTAGCTATGCATTTGTCATTTATTTCCCACAGAAGCCTGGGGACAGCGACGCAGCTGCTCGTCTGAGAAGGAGCCCCACAAAGCAGCCGGGTGTGGCTGTCAGAGCCCTTGCAAGTGTGGCCCATTTGCTGTCAGCTCTAAACTTCGCTTTCTTGCTTTTTCAAAAGCCTCCTTTCTCATTAGGGTCTAGTGGCTTTGGAAGACCCGACCCAACCCTGACTGGCTGGTCTCATCAGGGGCTGCCGCCGTAGAATGATCTTTTTTAAAAAATGGCTTTTTTAATGCAGTCCCTGGAAACTTTGCAAGCAATGTATTGATTTGCGATCCTTGAGCTGAGTTATTGAGCTCTGGCAAAGGGAAATAAATCTTTCCCATTCTCCACGCCTGTTGCCAAGTGCTGCTTCCAGGAAGCGATGACTGTCCTTTCTGGAAATGAAATAAAGCTCAAAACGATCTAACCTCCTTCCCTTCACGTCACTTCCCTGCCACTCTCCCCTCTGCTTGCAAGTCACGGACAAAAGCACTTTGCAGCCATTGCTCATTTGCCTGAATGGGCACCCGAATTAGTGATGCCCAAATTAGTAATGGCTGGCCGAGGCAGCTTCCCAAAGAATGAGGACCTATTATTTTTTAGCAGAGCAGACGGGGCTTGGGGAAGCAGGCTCACATCCTGTCGTTAGGTTAAACACTCTTACGGTTTCATAAAGAAATCTCCCCCGCAGATGTGGATGTATAAACTACAGGGCCTATGTTCACTGAGGCTTGTGATCAATAAAACCAGGGGCCAGGACGGGGGCAGGAGGGTGGGGAGAGAGTGGGGAAGAGGGACCCACGCTGGAGTGTTCTAGCACAGACGGCAGCATGGACACAGAAACTTCCTGACACCTGCTGTTTCTTTCATTTCAATCTGGGGCGATCATGTCACCTGGCACTGCTCCAGGGGAATTCCCATCATTACCATCAAAACATGGTTGGCCTAACCGTGCTGAGGGCTCTCCTGTCCATCTGTCCACCTATTCTCTCACTCACCCAGACATCTAACAGAACCAGGCGCCCCTCCCTCCCCCAATGCACCGCATCCCGTGTCAGGGGCAGGGTACACCTAACCCAGGTGAATGACACAGGGATGCTGGTAGGAAGAAAGGAATGTAAAGAGACACTGACAAGTCCATGCATTAGTGCAGGACGGGGGAAGATTCTGTGAACCGAAGGAAGGGGTGACTGCTTTCCTGGCAGAGGAAGTTTTTTAAGGTGGATACAAGAATCTGGACACATGAAAGAGCAAAGCCAATTTAGGAACCATTGAGTAGCTCAGTGGGACAAAACATGAGATGTACATGGAACGTGGGTTTAAATGAGGAGAGGGAAGGGGTTCCCTATTAGTCCAGTGGCTAAGACTCCGTGCTCCCAATGCAGGGGCCCCAGGGTTCAATCCCTGGTCAGGGAACTAGATCCCACATGTTGCAAAGATGATAGAAGACCCGGTGCAGTCAAATAAATTAACAAAATAGATATTTTTAAAAATAGGGATTGTTCATCACCATCTCCAGGAATTCACTCAGACTCATGTCCGTCGAGACCGTGAGGCCATCCAGCCATCTCATCCTCGGTCGTCCCCTTCTCCTGCCCCCAATCCCTCCCAGCATCAGAGTCTTTTCCAATGAGTAAACTCTTCACATGAGGTGGCCAAAGTACTGGAGTAGCATCATTCCTTCCAAAGAAATCCCAGGGCTGATCTCCTTCAGAATGGACTGGTTGGATCTCCTTGCAGTCCAAGGGACTCTCAAGAGTCTTCTCCAACACCACAGTTCAAAAGCATCAATTCTTTGGTGCTCAGCCACCTTCACAGTCCAACTCTCACATCCAACACCATAGCCTTGACTAGACGGACCTTAGTCAGCAAAGTAGTGTCTCTGCTTTTGAATATACTATCTAGGTTGGTCATAACTTTTCTTCCAAGGAGTAAGCGTATTTTAATTTCATGGCTGCAGTCACCATGTACAGTGATTTTGGAGCACAGAAAAATAAAGTCTGACACTGTTTCCCCATCTATTTCCCATGAAGTGATGGGACCGGATGCCATGATCTTCGTTTTCTGAATGTTGAGCTTTAAGCCAACTTTTTCAATGGCTGGATGGCATCACGGTCTTGATGGACATGAGTCTGAGTGAACTCCGGGAGATGGTGATGAACAGGGAGGCCTGGCGTGCTGCGATTCATGGGGTTGCAAAGAGTTGGACACGACTGAGAGACTGAACTGAATTGAACTGAGGGATTTCCTTGGTGTCCAGTGGTTAATAATCTGCGTTCCCAAAGCAGGGGGTATGGGTTCAATCCCTGTTTGGGGAATTAAGATCCCACAATCTGCACAGCATGGCCATAATAATAAGTAAAATTTAAAAAGTAATACATTAAAAAAAATAAATAAATGAGGAGAGAGACTGACAGAGCAGCTCCGTGTTGATGCCTAACAGCCATGTTAGGCTTCAGTTCAGTTCAGTCGCTCAGTCATGTCCAACTCTTTGTGACCCCATGAATCGCAGCACACCAGGCCTCCCTGTCCATCACCAACTCCTGGAGTTCACTTAGACTCACATCCATCGAGTCAGTGATGGCATCCAGCCATCTCATCCTCTGTCGTCCCCTTCTCCTCCTGCCCCCAATCCCTCCCAGCATCAGAGTCTTCTCCACTGCTTCGGCCATCTCAAACTGCCCGTCCTCTGTCCCCTGTCCAGACCTGCTGTCCCCAGCCTCTCCCACCTCAGAGAAAGCCAAGTCCACTCTTCCCAATGCAGTACCCCACACCTTGCAGTCATTCTATCAGCAGCAAGTGCTGTTGGCTCTGCCTTCAAAGCGTATCCAGAATCTGACCACTCCTGTCACCTCTGCTCTGCCTCTCAGTCCCCCTCACCCGGAATTATTGCTGCTGGTCCTGAACTGGTCCCCCAGCTTCCACCCTTGTTCCCCTACAGTCTATTCTCAATATATCAGCCAGAAGGATCCATGTAAAACATGTCACTCCTCTGTTCAAAATCCCCCAGGGGCCTCCCTCTCACTCGGTCAAGGTCAAAGTCCTTAAAATGACCTTTGGGCCCCACATGATCTAACCTCTGTCCAAACCTGCTTCCTCCCACCTGTCCCTTCCCTCATTCTGCTCGGGCCACCTGACCCTGTGTCTCCCCTCACACACCAGGCATATTTCTACCTCAGGGCCTTTGTACTTGCTGTGCTTTAGCTGGAGTATTCTGATCTCAGACATCCTCACTTTCTCCAAGTCCTTCCCAGACATTCCATATAAAACCACAAATCTCTGTCCTCTGACGCCTCCTTATTCTCCTTCCTGCTTAATTTTTTTCCTTAGCATCTATCACAATCAAATCTATATATTTTACTATTTATCTTGTTTACTATTCATTTTATTCATTAGGATGTAAACCATTTTTATCTTCTGCTTTATTATTTATCTTTTTGGTGTTCAATGCATTGAAGACTATGCACATTTTAGAATCCTTTAAATACAATTATATATTCTGCAAACTATCTAAATGAAGCAAATATTACTACATTAAAGTTACTTCATCCTGACATCCAGCCTCTGAATATGCTTGCAAAAAGCCAGTTACAAGTTCAAGGCAGACTCGTGATTAAACATCTTTTGATGTTTAGTATAATTAGTTATACAAATCTAAGATAGTAGAGAGGAGGGTTCCCTGATGGCTCAGTGGTAAAGAATCTGCCTGCCAACGCAGGAGACACAGGTTCCATCCCTGGTCCGGGAAGATCCCAGGTGCTGTGGGGCAGCTATGCCAGTCAGCGTGCCATAACTACCGAGGCTGTGCTCTAGAGTCCGCGAGCCACCACTACTGAAGTTCACACGCTCTAGAGTCCGTACTTTGCAACAAGAGAAACCACTGCAACAAGAAGCCCATGGACCACAACAAAGAGTAGCCCCCGTTTACCGCAACTAGAGAAAGCCTGCACAGTGACAAAGCCCCAGTGTAACCAAAAATAAAGAAAGAAACAAATAAAAATTTAAGATGGCAGTGAAAGAACTGTTCTGATTCAGACTATATCTCTGATGTGTCAAGCAGTTTCTGGCACATGGCAGGCGCTCAATAAATATTTTTGAATGAATGAGAAGCTATGACCTGTGAAGAAAAGACAGTGTACCATAGTGTGGATTTAAGTCTTGGCTCCACACCTTACTAACTGTGTGATCTTAGGTAAGAGCACACAGTTTCCACAACTGTAAAACTGGGACAGTGACAGAACACACACTGGGGCGTTGTGAGCACTCAGGATGTGGAGACGCGTGTCATGCTCTTAGATCAGAGCCTGGCAATGAGGAGGCACTTGATAAATGTTAGCCGTTATTAGAAAGGGCCTGTCTGTTGTCCTAAGGAGTTTAGACTTTATCCTAAGGCTACTTGGAGCCATTGAAGGATTCTAAACAAGGGAGTAACACAATCAGACCTTGTTTTCCAATGGTCACTCCAGCTGCAAGTGGAGGATGAGTTAGAACAGGGCCAGACTGGTACCAGATCAGTCTGAGGGCTGCTGTAGACATGGAGATGACAGATATCATTAGCCTGAACCAAAGCAGAAAGGATGGAGAAAGAACGGGCTCAAGACGTCATGGAGGCAGAACTGTCAGAACTTGGAGAGGAGCTCAATGTGGAGGCAGCCGGCAACGACAAAATCCAGGCTTCTGATTCCTGCCACCAAACAGCGGGGCCTGGCCACCCCAGTCCACAGGGGACTGACGGGGAGAAAGTATATGTCATTTTGTTTCACTGGAGGTGACTGCAGGCTAGCAAGGTGGAGGTGGGGAGGTCTAGTACCACTCAGCTGTGCACACACACCCATTGTATGCGTGCGGTCAGCTGTGTCCCCAAGGACTACAGCATCACAGGCTCCTCCATTCAAGGAATTTCCCAGTAAAGAATACAGGAATGGGTCGCCGTTTTCCATTCCAAGGGGGTCTTCCTGACCCAGGGATCAAACTCGCATCTCTTACGTTTCCTGCATTGGCAGGCAGATTCTTTAGCACTGAGCCACCTGGGAAGCCAGGTGGTATGCATCTGGTACTTAAGAGAAAAATCTCGGTGAGATACAAAAGATATTTGGGAGTCACCATCACACTGGTGATTCTGGAAGCTACTGGAGTAGATGAGTTTTAAGGAAAACATTTAAGGAGCAAACTATTTGAAAAACATACACCCAGGATTTTGCTGGCCATCCAGCAAAGTTAAAAAACTTGGCTGGGAGGAGAGAAAAAGAGCCAGGGTGGTAGTGAAGAGCAATGCTGAGTCCAGGCAGGTTTCTTTCAAGATGGAAGGGAATGGGATGAACATGAGAAAGAGGGCTGAGAGGAGAGAAGGGAGAGGATAACCAGCTGGGGAGGCTGGGGCACAGGAGCTGGGCTCAGGGGGAAAGGGTGCTGTGTGGAGCCGGGGGAGACCTGCTGCACGGTGATGAGGGAGCAGTGAGCTGGGCCTGAGTGCAGACAAGCTGGGGGGAGGATCGACAGGGGAGGAGGGAGAGGACAAGGAGAGAGGGGAGGCGGGGGAACAGAGGGAAAGAGGAGGGAGAGGGGAGGAAGAAGGGGGAAGAGGGGGAGGGGGGAAGGGGGAGGAGGGGGGGGAAGGGAGAGGGGAGGGGAAGGGAGGAGGAGGGCGAGGACAAGGAGAGAGGGGAGGCAGGGGAACAGGGGGAAAGAGAGGAGGGAGAGGGGAAGACGGGAAGAGAAAAGACAGTGGGAGGGGATGAGGGAGGGGAATTGTAAGCCTGACTGCATATCAACTGCGTACCAGAGAGGAAGGCACTGACTGGGGATAGTGGAGGAAACACAAAAATCCAGTCTCTTCTGGAAACGCAGACTGTAGGCTCACAGACACGGAGCTCTAGACTGCAACTGGTAGAAAACCAAGACACAACAAGTACACAGAGAGGCTATACAGTGCTCCCAGAGAAACCTCAAGTCCCGCCCCCATTGCTCCTCTGATGAAACACCTTCAAGGCTCTGCACTGAATACATAACAGAATAAAACCACTCTCTGGACAGGGGCATTGAACACTCTAACGCAGACCCTATCCAAGACCTTTCACCTGACTTTCCCTCCTACCTGCCCTGGACCAGCCACTCCCCCTCTGCTCCTCATGACCTTGCTGCTTCTGACTGGACCCCAGTCTCTCTCCAGCACTGCCTGCTGGAACTCACCCCTGGCACTAAACTCTTTCCCTGAAACCTTCTTCCAAAAATGTCTCTCCCGCCTTTCTGCTTCCAGAATGCTCTGAAGATGTATACAGGACTCGCAGAAGCTGTGATAAATTAAGAGTTATCCACATCTGTGCCTTCTTCCCCACTATGCAATAAGCTCTAAACACAAGCCTACTCGTCCCGCCACCCCCTCCATGGAACCCACCCTGGCTGTGTTCACACATTTGACTTGGCATGGGGCCAGCCTTGAGGTGCACTTTTTGTGGCCACGGAAAGAACAAGAAGGCTTTTTGACCAGTAATAATGATTTATGCATTAAAATGGAATATATCCTACGAGGTCTGTCTCTCTGGCTAGAAAAGCCTACCATATAGGTTGGGTAGGCAATGAGCTGGAGATGAGATCTTAGAACCATAATATTAGGTCTGTCTATAGGGCATTTTGGACCCTAATCAACTGATTTATTCATTGGCTCTTCTTCCTAAGTTTTCCTTGCTTGGCACTGAAGAAACATTTTCCTTTCTGAAGTGGTTCATCATGAACTCCTACTTCTTCAGCTTCCGTAAAGCAATGTAGCAGAAGCAGAGAACCGCACACACTCAGGCTTTCTTCTGTTTCTAAGAGATTAATTACTGAAAACTTCCAACGTGAAAAGGCAAAACATAAACTGAGATGTTACTGTATACCTGGTGCTTTGGAGATTCTATCTGTTGGATCTTTCCTGCAGCACTTGGAGGTGAATGCTATTGTTCTTATTTTTCAGATGAGAAAATGCCAACACAGGCAAAGGGGTCCAGTGACTTACAGAGATCCTGTGTCCACTGATTGCTGAGACCAGGACTCACAGCCCAGACTGCCCGACTCCACAGTTCATGTTCCCACACCCGCAGTTCACAGCATATCACCAGGCGGTTCTAAAGCCTGGAGAGTATACCCCTTGCTCTCTCCCCTAATGGCACACGCTATCTGTGGCGTGGGACTTTGAACACCTGAATTCTGGGTGGGCTGTGAGTCCAGTGGAAGGATGGAAGGAAGTTGGTGTCTGATTGAAGTTTTCATTTGCTTCAGAGAAACATCAAGGAAAAGCAGGAGATGGTAGAATCTGAGTGACTTAAAGCTAGCAAGTGTATCAACGGCAGTGTGGACCCTTTGGTCGGCTCCTTCCTACCCTTTCTTAGTGAGCTCCAGGCTCCCAGGCACCCACCATCCTTTGGCCTCAACGGACAAGGATGGCTGAGGGTGGGCTCCTGGAGGGACAGCCAGGCAGGACCTCGGACTCCCCACCCCTTTGGTCTCCACACACCTTGAGATCTGCCCTTCAGCCAATAAAACTTAGCTGAGCACTGAGTCTCGGGTAGCGATCTCTGTCAAACACGGAGCTGTGTTCCTGCTTTGCTTAAATGTTTTCAAAAGCTTCCTAGGGCTGCCTCAGTGCCTGCCTAACTCACCATGTCGCCCTCTGGCTGACCTGGCTCCAGCCGTGCAGACAGGCTTGCAGTTCCCAGAGGCACTGCATTCTCTGGCCTTTGTGCACACCACCCGCTCTGCCCAGGATGGGCTGCTTCTGCTGTTGGCCCAGTGAACCAGGCACTCTTTAAAATGTGCTTAGATCTCTCAAGGCTCAGCTTCTTGGTGAGGTCTTTCATAAATTAACACCCTCGGAAGGATTAGACATGTGCCGTGTCATCCTCGGAACAAAGAAAAACTGGGACGGAACTGCCTTTTGCATCATTTTTGAGTTTTGAATCCTACGATGGCTGAGGGTTCCAGGCATTTCTACCACACCCAGCATACGGTTCTCCATGCTTGTGCTAAGTCACTGCAGACGTGTACGACTTTCTGCGACCCGGTGGACTGTAGCCCTCCAGGCTCCTGTGTCCATGGGATACTCCGGGCAAGAATACTGGAGTGGGTAGCCATGCCCTCCTCCAGCGAATCTTCTGGAACCTGTGTCTCTTGCGCCTCCTGCATTGGCAGGCGGGTTCTTTATTTGCTTCTGGTCAAATGAATCTGTTGTATTCTGTTCAAAAATATTCTCAAATCTAAGTCACCACACCCTATACCTGGATGCCCTTTTCCTTTGAACCAAGTCATGGGAAATGGAGACCTCTGGCAACAAAGGGCTTTCAAAAGTTACAGCTTTCACAACAGCCAGAGGGGTCAGTGGTACAGACATTACTGTTCTTACTTCCAGCTGAGCACCCAGAAGGGAGGGAGGTAACTGGCTGCTTGCTCAAAGCTGCCCAACTAGTTTGAGGCAGGGCCGGGATTAGAAGTAAGGCCTCTGGCTCTCAGTCAAGGATTTGTCTAATACTCTGAACTCTGGAAGCAGAGGTGGTCCCCTGGGTCAGTGTCCTCAAAGGTACTCTCCACATGTATCCACCTGTTTATAAACAGGCCCTGGGGGACCAGTCACCTGAAAGGGTGACCCTATTCAATCAGGAGATTGTGGATAATGAATTGAAAGCCTTGTGTTTTGGTCCTGGTTGTCACCTGCCTTGTTTGACAAGGGCTGAGCTGAGGCATCATTGTCTTTGAGGCTGTTTCCGTCTCTGTAACATGGGAGTGACTCTTTCTATCAAGCCCGCCTCCCAGGGCTGTTGTGAGATCACATGAGACAATGGACAAGAAGGTTCTTAAACGTTACAATAGGCAGCATTCAAGAACTGTCTGCCTGCCAATGCAGGAGACATAAAGAGACATGGGTTTGATCCCTGGGTTGGAAAGACCCCCTGGAGGAGGACATGGCACCCCTCTCCAGTATTCTTGCCTGGAGAATCCCATGGACAGAGGAGCCTGGCCGGCGTAGGTCCATTGGGTTTCAAAGTTGGACACAACTGAAGCGACTTAGCTTGCACGCAGTGATAAGCACATACTCTACTCATGGTATGCTTTGACTTCTCCAGCCAAGTGCGTGAACTGCTGGCCCTCAGGAGAGCTGGGCATGTCCTTTTCTGTTGCTTTAGGGCCTCTGTTTCCTTCTCCCTTTGCTCTGGCTGGGCGCCAGCTCTCGGTCTTCTGAGCTGAGCCTGCAGAAGCAGCACCAAGGTCCCCTGCCCTATACCAGGACTACCCTGGTGGCAGCTGGCATCACACTGGAGGCAAGGCAGAGGCAGTGGGGGAGGGGCACTCTGCTCACATCTCTTTCTCCTCAGGTGTCTTTTGTCATTACTAACCCCCTTCCAAGACGCTGGTAGAATTCTAATTTCCTAAGGTCTCCGTGGTGTTTTTTGCATTTGTCTCTCTATATAAGGTTTCCTTCAGGGGAAAGGATACAAACTGCATCTCACAATGAAGCCTGAGAGAGAGGTGTAGAGCTTGAGGAGGGCCATGGATCTGGGCTCCTGTGATGTGGATACTCAACTATTGCCAGTCTCTGAATGACAGTGTCAAACCCTGGCACGACTCAGAACACCTAGCAGAGATGGGCTAAGATCTCAGATAGGAACTGTGGGCAGTGTTTACGATGACGTGTCCACATGGGGGTGAGATGTACCTGCTCTAAGTAAGAAATTTTGTCTCCTGGTCAGGTTTGAGTGATCATCTGTAGTTTGGATCCAAAACCCTGGAATCTCTCTCTTTTTTAAACAAGGTTCGGTTTACAAAGCCAGGAAAGGATAAAATGTTTAAAATTGGAGTGGAATCTAGAGAAATTATATAGATGATCTTTTTTTGCAAAACAGAAATAGAGACACAGACATACATAACAAACATATGGACACAAGGGGCGGGGGATGAATTGGGAGATTGGGATCGACATACACACACTACTGATACTAAGTATAAAGTAGATAACTAATGCGAACCCAATGTATAGACAGGGAAGTCCACTCAGTGCTCTGTGGTGGTCTAAAAGGGAAGGAAATCCAAAACAGAGGGGATATATGTGTATGTATAGCTGATTGACTTTGTTGTACAGTAGAAACTAACCACACTATAAAGCAACTGTATTTCATTAAAAATTCTTTAAAAAAATAAAATTGGTACTACTCTGGGAAGTCATGGTAGACCTGAATTTCCTTAAAAAAGATTTCAATAAAACACAATAGACACAACATAAACTCTTGTGAATATAATTTCATTTTTCTTTGATTCCTGAGTGGATAATGCAGGATTTTACAGAAGTTCGAGGTCACTGTTAAAAACATCAGTTGTCATTGTACTGGTGAAATATATAATGTGCCAGTTAATAAGAGCTTTCCAAAGTCACAGAAGATTAGATAATAGAGGTTTTACTGTAACTGGGTTTATGATAGTTGAAAGAAATCAATGCTTTTTTCCAAAAAAAAAAAAAAAAAAAAAGACTAAATTACTTCTAGGAAATAACTCATGCTCTGTGAGAAAAGGGCAGGGTTTACAAGGAAGTGCTCAGTACTCCCTGGAAGAAAGGTGCTATATAATTGTAAGTTGTTCATCCTGCGCCTGAGGTCTTATCCACCACGCATCCAGCCTTTCCTTAAATGGAGTGGAAGATTTCTCCAGCCTTTCCTACATCCAAGGAACAACATGCAACTCGGATTCTTAAAAGAAGAACTCTTTTAAGGTCATGTTCAGAAGGACCCTTTGCTTACAGGAATTTGGGCTGGAATTAGAGTTCTCAGCTCTGACTTGAAGAAAGAGAGGGAGGAGGCGATGAAAGAAGGGAGGGAGGGAGAAGAGAGAGAGAGGGAGTCAGAGCCATACCACACAGCACTTAGCCACCAAGGACAGAGTTTCTGCGCCATTTCATTAGAACATGAAACCTCTTCTGTTGGCTACGAGTCCACTGTGAGCCAAAAAGAAGTTAGTTCACTTCCTTAGCATCTGGGGTCCCATCATTCTGAGTCATGGCCACATTAACTCTGCTACTGAAAAAGCAAGAGCCTGGTAGCACAGCCAAATCCACGGTTACAATGCGCAGCATCCCTAGGCAGGGGAGGTTCCTGTAAATACAGGACTGTGGGGTGGGGTGACCTGGGGGTGGGCTGCGGAGAGAAGCAGGGATGAGAGGAGGCTTTCTTTTTCAGTACTGGCCACTTTCTCCGTAGAAATCAATTCTCCCTAATTGGGGGAGGATAGAGATTTCTGATTTCCTGCATCTCTTCTGAAACAATGCATCCTGCCATCCCGGGAGGGCAGGTTAGCTGTGGCTGTGGGCTCTGGCTGGACAGACCTGGCCTGGCTGGGGAGCTGCTCGGCAAAGGGAGGACATTCACACGGGGCTTCCCGGGGCCTCATGAACGTCAGGGAGCTCTGCCGCTCAATCGTGTGGCAGGAAATCGCTAAGCTCTAAGGATAAAGACCAGCTGGGGTCCCTGGGCAGCTTTAGGACTCATTTCTATTTCCCCTCATGCTGGAAAAGCAGATTCCAAACTGCATTCAGACACAATACGGTCTGCAGCAAGGAAGAAATGAAACCCTTTAAATCTTCAGTCCTCCTCGTGGTACCCTCCCCTGCTGCTCTTGGGCTCACAGAAGCCTTTTGTTACAGTCCTAGGGACGTGTACTTAAAAGAGAAATCGTGGTTTTGTAGCTGCCGTGAAAGGATGCTGAGGTGGGTGGAAGAGACCTGCCTCACAAAGTCTGATGGTGATCTATGTCAGGGAAACAGGGAAATTCACCAGAGACTGTGTTCCCACCCTAAAGCTCTCCCCAAAAGTGCCTGAGAGAGGGGCCAGAAAGAACCCCAGACAAGCACTGAATGTCCTTGATTGAGTGTGGGAAAGAGGAGGGGAGTTAAAGGAGGTTGGCTGCATTGCTTGCTGTGACTGATGAGGGAGGTACCTAAAATCATTTCCATATCCTTCCTCAGGGGACCAGTGTAGAAAACAGGCAGTCTGCTCACTGTGATCAAGTCTGACAGCACATAGCCAAAACACCACAAGAAATTAGAGGTGGAGGGGACCTCGGAAGGGATCATCACCAGTCTTTTGGTAATCAGGCAAGATCTGTGCCAGTTCACACGAGGAGTATGAATACCGTCCATTTCTCCAATGGGGGGACCAGCTATGAGAATGAACAAGGAAGTAATAAAAAGCATCCTGATCATGTGGAGAAAGGTTCTTGATGAACAAATACCTCACTCCAAACAGAACACTTTGCAGTGGCACATAAATTCCAGGTAAGGCCAAGGCAGGCGGACATTTTGACTGCCATGCATGTGCCTCTGATTTCACAGGGGTACTGCTAGACACGGTCAGCCTTATGCAAGATTCGGAAGGAGGCAAACGCCGTCTCAGCTCCCCAGATCTCCGTCCTTTCCCCTTTGATGACAGCACGAGGTATTAATATCACAGAATAAGAAGCAGCACAGGCTTTAGATCATGCAGCTCTGGTTTAAGT
Source organism: Ovis aries (assembly GCF_016772045.2). NCBI lineage: Eukaryota > Metazoa > Chordata > Mammalia > Artiodactyla > Bovidae > Ovis > Ovis aries. The sequence goes on from NC_056056.1 coordinate 203,696,780, forward strand.
CCCAGCCCTGTCCCTGACTAGTGCATGATCTGAGCAGGACACTTTGTCTTGCTGCCGATGCGAAGAGCCAGCTCATTGGAAAAGACTCTGATGCTGGGAGAGATTGAAAGCAAAAGGAGAAAAGGACAGCAGAAGATGAGACGGTTAGGTAGCATCACTGACTCAATGGACATGAACTTCAGCAAATTCAGGGAGATGGGGCTTCCCTGGTGGCTCAGCTGGTAAAGAATCTGCCTGCAATGCAGGACACCCAGGTCCGATCCTGGGGTCAGGAAGATCCCCTGGACAAGGGAATGGCAACCGACTCCAGTATTCTTGCCTGGGAAATCCCATGGACAGAGGAGCCTGGTGGGCTACAGTCCATGGGGTGGCAAAAGAATTGGACATAACTTAGTAATTGAACAACAATAACAAAAAGTAGAATTCAGGGACTGTTGGGAAAATTACATGTGTGAAAGTGCTTGGTCCCTAACAAGCACTCAGAAATGTTGCCTTTCTTCTTTCCTCCCTTCCCACCACCCCTTCTCAAAATGTGTGTCTAATGATCTACACATCCCCTATCAATTAAAACATGCTTTCAGGAAGAGATCTAAAAATAATTAATGCTCTTGTGAAATGACCCCCAGCACTTAATGAGCCATCTCCCCAGTCTATCAGCTTTTTAAAACAAAAATCCATGTTCAAGGGGTAAAATACTAAGAGCAGAAATTCAGGCACTGAAGGGAGGGCCAGAAAGTATTCTGAAGGCAGCAAATCTTTTCTGGAAACTCCAAAACCAGACAGATAAGCAAATAACTCCAGGGGCAGGGTCACCATGGAATGTTCCAAAAGACACTGCTTCTTGGAATTGTCACAAGTCTTTGCTAAACCATTTTCCCTTCTTCTATTGACTGCCAAATGTTATATTTATGGTAACAGAGGGTTTCTCTTTCTTTAGTTAGATTCTAAATGAATCTCATAATCTAGACACCACCAGAGAGTGAAGTAAAAGCAGAAAAAGATCAGTCGAGGTTGATTGAGATCCTGTTAAAAACAATGTTTAGGCGATGATCAGAGTTGGTGAAGAAAAAAAACAACACATGAGGACCCATTATTTGCCGTACTACTCACGTAACCCATGAGATTTTGTGTTAACAAATGTCACATGACAAAGAGTTCAAAGAACTTTCTGACAGACGGTGGTGTTTCAAAATGACAAGACTGCCTGTGGGACATCCCACCCTCTGAAGTCTCTAGGCAGAAGGTGGATGGTCATCACTCAATGAAGCTACAGGTGGAAAAAAAAAAACAAACAAAACCTGGCAGGGGTAGACCAGATGACCGGGAATGTCCATCTATGCCCAGGAATCCTACTCTTAAAGTTATAAAAGCATTGGAAAAGAAAAGCTAAGTTTGAGTCTTCCAGAAGGTACAGGTTATTATTAAAGATGGACCCAAGCCAGGATTAATTTGGGGGTTAATCCTCATCAGAAAGAGTAAAATCCGACACATGGATTCTGCTAATGGTGACAGTCATCATGTTTTAGATTGGCTCTTGCCAACTAGAACCTCAAGACACAACAGGTATTTTTGGTCTAGAGTGGCTAAGTCTTATACTAACTTACACTTAAATTTTTAAAGAAACCATGGATCACAGCACACGGGTACTTGGTTCTGAGCTGCTGGGCCTCTGACAGAGATACAGATATTCATGCCTGCACTCCCTCACCACCCCCCACACACCTATGCTCATCTCTTTCCAGGTCTTCACAGATGCACTTGAATGATGAGTCTTCTGGGCTCTTTCTGGAATAAAGAAGTGATTTTCCTCTTGGGTTTATATTCAGGGGTTTTCTATTTGAAACATGGTGCTCTAGTGGCCCTCTCAACCCCTCTGTGAAGTCTCACTTTGGAACATCACAATCCTGAAGAACTCAGGAGAAAAGGGGGTTGGGGTTCACAGCCAGGCTCAGGGTCAGCTCATAGACATCCTGAAGTCAACTGCTCTAACCACCCCTACCCCATCCCAAGCAGCCACCAAGATCAGGGCTTTATGGTGGGTGGGTGTGTGGGGATCTGGCTTCCTTATAGAATAACGGCCGTCTGTAGATATTGATCCCCCCCAACCCAAAGGAAGATGCAGGAAGGAACTAACTGAAGATAAGGCGCTGGGGCTACTGAATCAGCTATGCATCTGTGGCTTCTCTGTTTTATTAAAAAAAAAATTAAAAACAAAACAATGATATTACAAAGATGCATACTAGGTCAAAACATATTGATGGCTTAGAAAGGACCAATTATTTGGGATTATCTGTATCATTCTCTTCTTGGAATAGAAAATCAATAGTTGAGTATACACTTCTCCCATTTTACTTGATTATTCTCATTCCTCCCCTCTTACATCTTTTCTCCTTGTCCTTCATGTCTCTGTGTTCTTTCTTATATTCATTTTGTGTTTTCCCTTCCCATTTCATAGTACTTTTCCCCTCCTCTTTCTTCTTTCCTTCCTTCTTAGTGAACATTACATACCCCATCATCCCTTTACCTCCAGCCCCCTTTCCTCCCACTTCTATCATTACAAATAGGTCACCCAGGTAATCCATGATCCCCTGTAAGTCGCATTCCTCTACCCATCCTTCCTCTTCCCAGGGCTCCTTTATATTTCCTAGGCACCCTCTTGGGTTCCCTGATTCAATTCTAATGTATGAGGTTCTTTAGGGGGAAGGCAGGGCCACTTCCCACACAAAATCAAACAATGCTAGGGACACCAGCATGGTGTCCTAGGATTCAACAAGTCTGATACTGTCTACCCAGAGGGAACATCAGGTTCCACAGGTTGAGGCTCAGTCTTTCAGGACTGTGCCTCCCCCACAAGTTAAGCCACTGGTCACAAGTCCAGATTGTCAGCTGTGCTTCTAACCAATAAAGTATAAGTCGGAAAGTCCTACCACCTTCTCCTTCCTAGGGTTTGATTCACATGCTATAGTGGCTCACAGAACTCAACAAAGATTTTGCGTACTAGATCACTGGTTCAGTATAAAAGGATATAACTCAGGGAAAGCCAGACGGAAGAGGGGAAGAGGGCAAGGTCTGGGGAAAGGACAGGAGCTCCATGCCCCCTCCCAGCACCTCCCCATGGTCACCATCCCAGAACCCGCTCTGAACCCAGTCCTTTGGATTTTTATGGAGGCTTCCTTAAATAGGCATGGTTGATTAAATCATTGGCCATGGATTACTGGTTCAACCTTCAGCCGCTCTATAGAGAATACCCTCTATAATCACAGGACTGGTTCCTCTGGCAGTCAACCTGAATCTTTTAGTGTCTCCAAAATCCACCTCGTTAACATAACAAAAGACACCTGTACCACGCTCAGTCCTTAGAAAATTCCAAGGGTTTTAGGAACCCTGTGCCAGAAACAGGGACCAAATACTTATTGCTTGTTATAAATTACAACATCACATCTACTCTCAGCTACTGTTTTCCTCTTAGCGCTTTGTTGCCTGCTTATTATCCCCTTCAATGTATTTCTCTAGGATACCACAACAGGTACTTTTTCCTTCTTATTGCATCCCATGGGGGAAACAGGGGTGGGGGTGGATGGATGGAGGTGGTGTAACCACAACTGTGGCGAAAAATACAAAATTCATTTTGAAGCGAGAGTTGCTTACATAGTAACAGTGGTTTGTGGGGCCCAATCCCATAGTTGAGATTTTTGGACTGAACTACATATGCCATTCTTGCTAACAAATGTTTGAAAACAATGAACTTTGCTGACCAAAAAAAAAAAAAATAAATAAATAAAAGGGTTTAGTCTGAAAATTCTAGAAAAGGCTTAGAGCTGTTCTTTTTCAAGTGAATTTCATGTTTCCCTTTCATAATCCTTTCCTTGATTTATGGGTAGGTATATTGTTGATGACCATCAAGAAAGGCCGCTGCAGGCTTGGAAAGAGAAAAATATATGCTTCTATTATTGGGTTGACCAGAAAGTTCATAAGATGTTCCAGAAAAACTCAAACTTTTAAAAAAGAAAAAAAAATTATTTATTTGGCTGTACCAGGTCTTTGTTGCAACATGTGGGATCTAGTTCCCTGACCAGGGATTGAACCCGGGCCCCTTGCATTGGGAGCATGGAGCCTTAACCACTGGACCACCAGGGAAGTCCATTGAATGAGTTTTTTGGCTAATCCAATACTTCAGAATGTGCTAAGGTACCTCTGGTTCAGGAAGTTAACTCCTACTTTTGCAAAACTTCCACCTGCCATTCTTCTGTTCCAAAAAGAAAATAAAATCTGTGAGTCCAATCAAACAGCCATTACCCTCGAAACAAAAACACCGCTGGCCAGGTGCATCATGGTTCCCTGGAAAGGTGGTTAGTTTACATAGATACATGGAGGTAAAGCCTCCCCCTCTTTAAATATGTGTTCCTGCCTGGCAGTGACTAAAACCTAAAGTGGGTTATTTGGTTAGTCTTTACATATGATTTTATTATGTGAGTACTTTTTTTTCTCTCTCATCCACCTTTCAACAGGCTCAGAAATGAAAAAGAAAACTTTCATTTCTGAGGTTTCACGGCACAGCTGTCACCCTAATAGCTTGGGGCCCCACCTGCTCATGACTAATGAGCCCTGCACACTTAGAGATCCTTGCCAGAGCCACCGCTTCCTAAGCGGAAGCCTGGCCACGGAAGCCTGGCCTCGCACGTGTTCATTGAAAGCCCCTATGAATCTAGATTTTTCTTCACTCTACCAATTCTCCCTGCTACTACCCATTTCCGCAGGCGCTTCATAAAAAGTGATGCTCAGAATGCGATCTCAAAATCCACCTACTCTCCAGCGTGTACTTATTTTCTTTGAAATTTTTTAAGATCAAAATTAGGTAGATGCCAGTTTCTACTACAATTTACAACTGCAAGTAATTTGTACTGAGCTGTAAAAAAGCCACACAGTTAAACAGCAGTTGCAAGAGAACCGGACTACTTAACGACAACTTTACAGCTTAAGCTTACCTGGAGATTTGCCACTGGTGGGCCTCAGACTCTGCCTACATCTCTAAAACCCAGAAAGAATTCTAAGAGACTGAGACCATTCACCCGTGTGACAATTCCGTGTCTTGACTTGACTGGGGAGGGACGCCACCAAGGGACTATAAAAGCCACTGCTGTCTTCTAAAGAATATTTAGCATATTCAGAAATGTCAGGTCTTGGGACTTCCCTGGTGGTCTGGTGGTTAAGCGTTCACCTTCCAACACAGGCAATTGCGGGCTCAATCCCTTGTCAGGAAGCTAAGATCCCATGTGCCTCACAGCCAGAAACCAAAAAACTATAAAACAGAAACAATATTGTAACAAATTTAATAAAGGCTTTAAAAATGGCCCACATCAAAAAATAAAAAAATCCAAAAAAAAAAAAAAAAAAAGAAAGAAATGTCAGGTTTTGAACGAAGGCTGATTCCCCTGCTCAAATGAAGAGGTCACAGAGGTGAGCTCATCAGCTTCTTTGGTGCTGGCAGGATGAACACCATGTATGTGCACCGTGAAGTTCGGAGAACCAAGACTTGTCAACTTATCCCTGGGCTGATAGTGCAGCTCAATGACCAATTCTGTAAAAGAGCAAATATACTACAATTCAAATAAAAATATACTAGAGCTTAAAAGCTCCTGAGCTCTCCTCTTTGATATTTTACAGCCTACTGTCCACAGCATTTAGCACCTTGTCATGAAACTTTTTCACAGGGAAATCTAGAATGGCTGCTTCATTATCAAATGGCACTGATTACACAGGACAAAGGGCTAAAGAGCTACCCATCTTTCTTTGGTGTCTGCTTCCTCATCGTTCCCAACTACCAACTGGTAAGTTTGTATGTTAAAAAATTTATTTTATTGAAATATAGTTGATTTACAATGTTGTGTTAGTTTCTGCTGTGCAGCAAAATGATTCAGTTATACATATGCATATATTATTTTCCATTTGGATCATCATAGGATATTGAAGATAGTTCCCTGTGCTATACAGTAAGACCTTGTTTATTCATCCGATATATAATAGTTTGTATCTGCTCATCCAAAGCTCCCAACCCATCCCTCCCCTACCCCTGCCCCCTCGACAACCACAAGTCTGTGGTCTGTATCTCTGAGTCTGTTGCTGTTTTGTAGATAAGCTCATTTGTGATATTATTTTAGATACACCTATAGGTGGAATCATATGGTATTTGTCTTTCTCCTTAATTGGTAAGCTTCTTAATCTTCCTGCAGCATGCTCGGCAATATGACTGGAATACTGGAATACTATCAAACCTTTAACTTGTCCACCATCTTCCAAGCCTACTTTCATCCGAGGTGTGGACAACAGAAACTTCCTTCCATTAGACTTTTAGGTCCCAGAACCATGACTTCCAATTATTTCTTTATACCTCTCACTTAACTTGACTGCAAAGACTGTTCCCCAACTCGACATCTTGATTATACTGTTCTGCTGAGGGGCTACAGTGACTTGTCCCAGAAGTTAATAGCAGCCTCTTAGCAGAACAGTAAATATTAATAGACAATATCATTTCATGCTCATAACTCTATGAGGTAGAGTGTCTGGTTTACAAAAGAAGAACTGAGATTTTGTGAGGTCCAAGGTTACTCCGGAAACAGTCATGGCTGCTCATTGCTTTCAGGGCAAAGACCAATATCCTTAAGGTGACTTTGCCTCACTCTCCCTCACCATCTTCGCCCCTTGCAGTTCTATAACATGTTGCTCTGGTTTCCTGCAGCAAATTCACCAAATGTGAATTTGGCTGATCTTTCTATTCCTTTAAGACCATATCCTCTTCAGGGCTCAGAATTTTCACACACCTTGTTCTCCTTCCCAGAAATAATCTTGCCTCCTCTTGACCCAACTAACTCCTGCTAAGCTTTTAAATCTCTTCAATGTCTGCGAGAGCTAGGCCAAGTTCACACGTTTTGTGCTTTCGAAGCCGCCTGGAGGGCCGCATGGATACACTTACCCCGGAGTGTAACTGTCTGTCTGAGTTATACCTGAGTCTCTCCCTGCCCCTGTCTGAGGTCTCACTAAACCATAGTGGAGAAATAAAGAGGTACAAACCCATGAAGAGACAGAGTGGGAGATGCAGCAGTGGCAGCTAAGAGGAGTACACAAGATTTTAGAGCATGAAAAACAGACGGACAACTGGTATCTCCTGAAGCAGGAATGGCAACCCACCCCAGTATTCTCGCCTGGAAAATCCCAAGGACAGAGGAGCCTGGCGGGCTATGGTCCCCGTGGTCACAAAGAGTCGTGCAACTGAGTGACTGGGCACAACTGCTATCTGACTCAGTGGAGTGGGACAATTGAACCCTACCTGCCTGCGGGGGGATATGACAGCAAGAAACAAGCTGGTTTTCCTGGCAGAACCCCCCAAACCTCAGACACTGGAGGTTCTAAGTGCTTCTGAAGACAGGAGGGCAAGGGGAGGCACTGGGGGTGTCTGTACTCCATTGCCCCGCCCGCAGTCCAGAAGCTGCTCCTCTGGGGAGATGCCAGAACATCTGCTGGCTGGAACCAGGTTTAGTCGGAGGATGAGAAGGTCCAGGAGAGAGGACAGGTAAGAACACAGGGGATTTTAGTGAGAATCCACATAATGACTGCTACAAGCTCAAGTCCCTGCCCGGCCAGGCTCCTTACAAGCCAGAGACCACAGGACTTCTTTGCGGACAAACTCACTTGCCCCCAAAACTTCTGGAGCCTCCCATGAGACAGCCAGATTCCCATCCAGCTGGACCCCAGTTGATCCCAGCAGGCATCAAGTCCAATCTGTGCAAAATGAATTGCCAATCATCTTTTTGAATAGATGCCTTAGAGTCACCACCCAATTAAAAAAAAAAAAAAAAGACAAATCAAGTGGTGAAAAGTGCTATAAAGGAAAACAGCACAGGGTAAAGAGGACAGGGAGTGAAGGCAGATACCATTTTGGATAAAGCTGTCAGAGAAGCTTCTCCAGGAGTTGATATTTGAGCAAAGACTATGCCATGGGAATAACAGAGGAAAAGCCTTATAGGCAGACAGATGGCAAGTGCAAAGGCCCTGAGGTGGTTTAAGAAAAGCAAGACCAGTAAGGCTGGAGAGGACCGAGCAGAACAAAAGGTGATACAGGAGAGGTGAGACTGGAGCGGTTCACGGGGTTTATCGGGTTCAGATCATGCAGGGCCAGGTGGTTCATACTCAGAATGTTCCTAAATGTAATGGGAAGCCAGGGGAGGTTTTGTAGCAGTGAAATGACACTATTTGGTTTCTATTTTACAGCAGATTACTCTGCAGAAAATGGACTACGTGGCTGGTGTTCATTCTTGGGGAAGCCTGACTCTCCCTCACTACACACTGTTATGAGCAACATGAAGGAAGGGGCCATATTCGTCTAGGTCCCCGACACACATCTAGCACCTCACAGGAGACATACTCACCCAGGAAATTATCTGTCGAAAGGAGGACTAACAGCAAAGGCAGAACTAAAATCAGTTCTGAGAATCTCAAGCTTGTGGTCCCTCTAACACACTAACCAGCCTTCCAGAAAACAGAAGGCTACCTAGCAGACAGTCCTATGGCACTTTAAGACAATTTTGATGAAGCCCATGACGCAATAATAATAATATCTTAGTCCAGTCTATAGCTATTATGACATCACTGCGATCTATTTTAAGGTAAGAGTACTTTGAAAATGGCAATTATTCTTATGCAGACAAATTGTGCTAATTAGTGTTTATAAGGACAGCCTCTATTTATAACCTGTTCCAGTGAATCCCAGTCTACAATATGAACTCAAACATAAAACCAACAGTAAGTTATATTGCAAACAGGCCTTCTTTTTTCCCAAGTGGCCCAGACTAATTCGTTGTTTTACATTTCCATATTTAAAACTTTTGCTGAGGCATTTTTTCAAAAATGTTTTTCCTCGCCTTTAAGTATATGCAGTATCATTCATCAATGATAATTTACCACTTTGAAAATCAATACTCAATTCATGAGGACAGCTGATCCTTAAAATAAGGTGAAAACATTCACAACTTTTATGCATTTTACACTGTCTAAAACCTTGTTCCTTTTTTACCTTTATGATTCATTTATTCAACAAACATGTACTAACACTATATGCCAAGAATGGAAAAATATCATGTATACAAAGATAAACAATGGTCTCTGTCTTCTAGGAATCTAACAGGCAGACTTCTTATCAGCCAACAAATTTCTTCCTGGCTAATTGTAATTTTTTTCATGCTTCCCTAATTTGCAAGAATGTAACCACAAAACCCCACCTATAAATAGTCCAGTTCATTGATTTATTCTGATGCTGCAATGAACATTTCCTATTAAGAAAGCAAGAAAGACCCCCAGCTTGTGGCAGAAGTCTGGGGAGGTGGGACTCATGCTTCCACTGAATCTAGGACACTTTGGAAAGGAAGGCCACCATAGCCCCTAACCAGGAAATAACACCTATTAAGAAACTTGTAGAGAAACGAACTTGGCTTGGGGCAAGTCACGTGATTAAGAGACATTCTTCCAGTAACTGTCTAAGCAAATGGGAATAGCTAGAAAGAGGACGAGGGGGTCAATTATTTTTATTATATGGCAAGGGCAGGGCAAGTAGTAGAGGCTACAGGTCACCAGGGCGAATTCAGCCTAATTATGAGACCAAGCTTTTAAACTATGAGCTGGGCTATGAGAGTCGCCTACAGAAACCTATAGAATTCTCAACACTGGAGATATTCAGAGTTCAGTTTCACTCCGAGGGATGAGTTAGGAATAATTAACTTGGCCCAAATGATAACAAACAACAAAATAAAGCACCAGAGGTCCAGAGCAGGTCAAATAAACATAATGCCTACTGTGAGAACTATGTGAGAACTCGGTGCTCAAGGTTGGTCATCCTGTGGTACATAAAGATAATTTACACTTGGTGTTAAGAGAACCACGTCACATACATAGTCAACTGTGTCTACCAATGACAAGGATTAATTAAAATTCCCTGTCCATATGTGATGGCTGAAGTGTCTGCAGTACTCATGAACCCATAACATTGAAGAGTCATAGGGATGTATTTTAACATGATGAGAAAGAACCAGATTTAATATGATTAGGAAGAACCTCAAGACATGTTTCAGAGCCCCCTCAATGCTTCCAGACAGAAGGCCCCTGCAGACACCAGTTTCTTTAGAAATCTAATCAGGGGACTTTCCTGGTGGTCCAGTGGCTAAGACTCTGTGCTCCCAATGCAGGGGGCCCAGGGTTCCATCCCTGGTCAGGGAACTAGATCCCACGTGCTGCAACTAGGACCCAGTGCATCCAAATATATATACATATATATATATATATATATATATATATATATATATAATTTTTTTAAAAGAAATCTAAGTAGTCCATTTAATTGTGAGGGCTGATCTAGAACTTGCTGATCACAAGTTTTTGTTTTGAGAAAATGCTGCCGAGTGAGACTCTTGAGGCTTCTGTACACTTGTACATTCTTGCCCTCTCAGACTCTGAGAAAGCAGAGATGGACCTTCCCAGCCTCCAGGGCAGCTGAAGTTTGGAGGTTTAAGTGGTTAGTGTTATCAGACCTCTGCAGCGTCCTCACCAACAGGAAGTTTCCGCAGAGTTTCCATCACCGGAAATTTCCTGTGAGGAAGCCCTTACTGCACAAACAAAGAGCTCCACAGCACCCCTACCCGACCCCCACCAGAACCTGCAGAGGCGGTGAAGGCAGAGTGGGCAGACAGGGGTGGGTGTAAACAGGAGCTGAGGGGCAGGGGCAGACAGCATGGGGAGAAATGAAGGGGAACAAAGAAGCCCTTTTACTTCCTTTGGCCTCGAGTTTGTCAGAACGTTGCTTACTAACTGGTTGCTTACTAATTTTCACATCTTGGCCTGACCACACTGAACTTGGAGAGAAAAGACCTAAGAAGAGTGAAAGGTCTGCTGGTCAACCTCCACCCTTAACCTCCAAGTCTGTTTCCAACCATACAAGGGAGGATGGTGATGATTTAAATGAGACAGTTTAATCCATACATTAACACTGGTGAACTATAGGTGGCTCATGCTTGCATGCTAAGTTGCTTCAGTCGTGTTTGACTCTCTGTGACCTTATGGACTGCTGCCCACCAGGCTCCTCTGTCCATGGGATTCTCCAGCAAAGAATATTAGAGTGGGTTGCTGTGCCCTCCTCCAAGGGATCCTCCTGACCAGGGATTGAACCCACATCTCTTATGTCTACCTGCAGTGGCAGGCAGGTTCTTTACCACTAGCACCACCTGGGAAGCCATAGGTGAATCAGTGGTAATGAATCTGCCTGCAATGTAGAAGACTCAGGCAGGAGACAGGGGTTTGATTCCTGGGCTAGGAAGATACCCTGGGGAAAGAAAATGGCAACACACTCCAGTATTCTTGCCTGGAAAATCCCAATCCATTGGGTCACAAAACAGCCAAACAAAACTGGACAATGAAACAAGAACAAGAACAAAAGTATCATATAAATGTAAAAGAGGACAAGACTTGTGGTTCAGCTGCTGAAGAATCTGTCTGCAGCGTGGGAGACCTGGGTTCGACCCCTGGGTTGGGAAGATCCCCTGGAGAAGGGAACAGCTACCCACTCCAGTATTCTGGCCTGGAGAATTCCGTGGACTCTATAGTCCATGTGGTCGCAAAGAGTCGGACGTGACTGAGTGAGTTTCACTTCTTCACTTCATCATAACAGTATCTCCACTACAGCAAATGCCGGATGACAGTGTGTTACCTGAAGAATAGCTTGGTCTCTCCCTGGGATGACCGTTCTGTTTCCCAGTCTCTGTCAAGACCCTCGGAATGAATCAGAGCACCAGCTGTGGTAAGGGAGCACTCTGATTACACACCTGGATATTTGGGGGGAGGCATCAAGATTTCTTAAACAAGCTTTTATTTTCCCAATTTTAAGGAATATCTCCAAAATGTAGGAAACTGGCCTGAATGCTCTAGGCCATAGCCAGAGAGCAGCCTCCTGAATGAAGTCAGATAACTTGGGGAAAAAAAAACTTTGCCAAGATCAGAGTTTTAGAAAGAAAGCTCAATTGAGAGGTCTATTTTGCTCTCTTCCAGTGAATTCGTTTCTCTGTTCACATATTTGCCATTCTCATGCAGGAAGTCTCCTCAGAATAACGTAAAACAAAATCACTCGTCCCCCATGATGAGGACAACTTTTCAGTGAACACAGCTGATTCTTTGTCTCATCTGGATTTTTAAATTTTATTTTTAAAACCATGATATATTGATACTTGTGGGCTTCCCTGGTGGCACAGTGATAAAAAATCTGCTTGCCAACGCATGAGATGCAAGAGACATGGGTTTGATCTTTAGGTTGGGAAGACCCCTGGAGGAGGGCATGACAACCCACTCCAATATTCTTGTCTGGGGGAATGCCATGGACAGAGGAGCCTGGCGGGCTACAGTCCAGGGGGTCACAAAGAGTTGGACATGGCTGAGCAACTGAGCACATATTGATACTTATACTACCTGAGGGGGTAGACTCCACACTCAGACAATGTTTGCCACATCATACTCTGGCTTTTTAATTCTTTCTGGTGAACCTCTGGCCACATAACCTTGAAGAAAATTTTAAAACCGGAACCTCACATTTCAAGATAATTCAGCAGGTTCATTCTTTCAAGGGTCAATACCACTGTCTTTTGTTTACTGACCTGTTGCAAAAACAGGCCTGCATTTCAAGTTTCTAGACTACAAAGAGGGGAATCCGCCCACCCAAGAGAGAGGGAGAAAAAACAAAATGCCACTTTTGAAGAAAGGAGGCCATGAAAACAGAGACTAAACATGTGACAGTGGAGCCTGCAGGTACAACAACAAAAAAGGACAATACAGTCAGTCAACAGAGCGCACAGACACATATTTTTAATAATAACAAATGATGTTCAGCCTGGTTGGTATGGGACTGTATATTATCACGAGCGTCTTTTGTTTCAGCCCCATTGTGTGAAGGCCTCCCTGGAGCCTCCCCTTAAAATCAAGTGGGTTCCACTTCACAAGCCTTTACTGAGCACAAACCATGAGGCAGACATGGCCCCTGTCCCTAGAAGTCACTTTCTAGCAGGTGATGTGGACACGGCACTTAGTAGCATACAGCAATGAATTCCTGTCCAGGGACCAGCCTTGGAGAGGACAGGGGTTCTGCCCATCAGGGGAGAGGGAGAGGGATGGATGGCGAGGCAGGTGATGCACAAGAGGACAAGGTCCTGCTACGTGACCCAGAACACGGCGTGGACTACTGTCAGTCCTTAGCTGGTCACTCCCTCCCCCACCCCAGCTGAAACTCCCTAAGGACATAAGCTGCTACCAGGCTGTGACTGGTTCTGAAACTCAAACATAGCCCTCCCATTCAGAGATGGACTCCCCACAGCAGTCAGTGGAGGCTGTAAAGAAATAACAGGTACTTGGGATGCAAAACAGAAGCTCTAGGACAAACTTCCTTCAATGCAAATCACTGGAGCTGAGCCTCAAAGCCTTCCCTCTGACTCAGGCCAGAACCACACCTCAGTGACTTCCAATTTGTACCAATGAGAGACTTGAGGGAAAAATCCTCTGCCTTGGGTTCGGCACTTTTCTGTCCATGATTTAATTCTCACCTCAATTCTGAGAGGAATTTTTTTTTTTTTTTTTTTAAATTCCCCAGGTTAGGCAGAGAAACTGCAAAGAAGAGAGATAAAGTGACTTTCCCAAGTTGGGGCTTAGAAAGCTAGTCATGGTCTTACTGGCCTTGACAAGACCTGCCACCAACCTCCTAGCCAAAGTGCCACAGAAGTTTCCCAGCCAGTCGGGGTGGGGGCAGGGGTGATGTCCAGCTCTATAGGTCAGACCGCTCAGGGGCTGAGAAGTGTGGCCATGAGGCATTCCTCAGAACTTCATACTTGATTGAACCAATCAAAATGCAGGGTTCTCCTGTTGGTTTTGGTCACGCTTATCAGCTGGATTTATCACTCTTGTCTTTCATTATAATCCATAACAGCTCATGTTTTCTGAGTCAAATAGAAATAAGTCAAACACCCAAAGGTCCACTCTCTTTTGTATCTGGGAAGAACAAACACTACCCACTCCAAGGCTTGGATACCAGTAGTCATGAGGGATCCTTGAGGCTGATGAGTGGATTCCAACTAGTTGGGGGTGCTCAAGAGGAGGTAGGCGCTTCATGCATGCTCACCAGGCATGGGGTGGGGGGCAGAAAGACACACACAGACAATGGGACACTGCTTGTTTGGGAAAACCCTAAGGAAGTGTCTGGAATGCTGCGAAAGATACGAGGCAATGAAGGAGTTCTCTTGGCAAGTTTTAAAGCTGTATTAGCCCATTCTCTCCTCAACCTACATGGATAAAAATGTCTGTGGGTAGCTGTCTCCTCTTCTTCCTCTCCCTTCCCCCTCCTGCCTTTAGTTAATTGCAGCTGTGGTCAAGGGCCTGCAGCCAGAAGTCCCACAATGCACTCCTTCACAGGAAGTTCCCAAGATCTCTTCCTGAACAGGAAATTTCCTGTGGTCCAACAGACATTCCTCTCAGCGTTTATCACTCACATACATTTGTTTTGGCAGATACTGGGTCTTGGGTAAGAACAACAAGAAACGGTTGGAGGGAAAGCTACCTTGAGCAAAAAAAAAATATTTTTTTAAAGCAGTTATTGTCAGGAGAAGAAAGTGTGACTGAATTAACTCCCATCTCAAAGGAAAATAAATAACTTGCAAAATGGACTCAAGAGATCTGAAATGTAAGAATGTAGATGTGAGAATGTAACTATCACTCCCCTGGCTATGTAACATGTGAATTTTAATTTGTAACTCACAGTGAAGATACTTTGGCTTTTGAGGGGGGTGGGGTGGTGCACAGTGGCAGGGACCAACTTCAAAGCACTTAGCAAAATTTCACTTGGAGAAAATTTTGGTCCTGATAATTAGCATGGCTACAAAGTGATTTAGATTTCAAACACTCTTTACAACTTCCTTACCTATATGCCCTCTTCCTGTTCAGTCACTCCAATGGCGACCCTATGGACTGTAGCCCACTAGGCTCCTCTGTGCATGGGATTCTCCACACAAGAATACTGGAGTATTGCTATGTCCTCCTTGAGGGGATCTTCCCAACAAAAGGATTGAACTCACGTCTCCTCCATGTCCTGACTTGCAGACAGGTTCTTTACCCATTAAGCCACCTGGGAAGTGCTACCAGTTATGCCCTAATAGAACTTATTTCCTCATTTTAGAATCCTTCCTATCTCCCACCACTTCTAAGGCCTCAGTCTGCACTTTTCTGAGTGTCTCACAAACTAGTTATTTCACATCTGTCTTTCTTCCCTGTAGCTGAGTCCACAGTTTGGGAAGCTACAATAGGCAGTAAGAGAAAAGTGTGAGTACTTGTGAATTACCAGCATCATTTTCCCTCCTAACTTGGTGTTTCTGACTCCTGTCTTACCATACATCATTCTTCACATAATTCCCAAGGTATTTTTTCTAAATACGAAAAAGAAGCATGTCACTTCCTTGCCTAAACTCCTTCAAGGACACCCACAGGTTTGAGGGTAAAATTTAATTCCATGCCCTGTGCACTAAACACAGCAGGCCCTTTCGGCCTACCTTCCCAGTTTTATTTTACTAGCATGCATCATCATTTCTTTTTGTCTTCCTTAGACCCATCTTGACCTTGACATTGCTTCATTTGTTGCTATTATTCAGTTGCTAAGTCGTGCCTGACTCTTTGTGACCCCAGGGACTGCACACACAGTCCTCCTCTGTCCTAACTATCTCACGGAGTTTGCTCAAACTCGTGTCTATGGAGTTGGTGATGCCATCCTCTGCCATCTCATCCTCTGCTGCCCACTTCTCCTCCTGCCTTCAATCTTTCCCAGCATTAGGGTCTTTTCCAGCAAGTTAGTTCTTCACATCAGGTGGCCACAGTGCTGGAGCTTCAGCTTCAGCATCAGTTCTTCCAATGAATATTCAGGAATGATTTCCTTTAGGATTGACTGGTTTGATCTTCTTATAGTTCAAGGGACTCTCAAGAGTCTTCTTCAGCATCACAGTTCAAAAGCATCAATTCTTCAGCACTCAAGCATCTTTACAGTCCAACTCTCACATCTGAACATGCCTACTGGAGAACCCAGTCCTTCATGATTCCACCTTAAACACGTTCTCTTTCCCTAAGGCACTTGATTCTCCTCTGTGAATCAATGACATGAACTGCATCCCTGATCACCCTATATTATAATTTGCTGGCTAGTTATCTGTCTTCCACAGAGGAAAGGTCTTTGAGGGCGAGAACCATCTTATTTACTTTTGGAATCACAGTACAAAGGACTGTGCCTAACACATAATAGTTGATAGGTATTTGTTAGAAAGATAGTCTGAAGCGTAAAGATACTCTTTTTGTGTGCTAAGAAAAGCTAGGGGAATATTCTTTTATTTCTACTATAAATTAACAAATAAACAGACCACACAAAGCTATCTTGCTGCTGGTGCTGCTAAGTCACTTTAGTCATGTCCGACTCTGTGTGACCCCATAGACGGCAGCCCACTAGGCTCCCCTGTCCCTGGGATTCTCCAGGCAAGAACACTGGAGTGGGTTGCCATTTCCTTCTCCAATGCATGCATGCATGTTAAGTTGCTTCAGTCGTGTCTGATTCTGTGCGACTCCATGGACAGCAGCCCACCAGGCTCCTCTGTTAACGGAATTCTCTAGACAAGAGTACTGGAGTGGGTTGCCATTTCCTTCTCCAAAGCTATCCTGTGTCATAAGCATTCGAGCAATCTTGTATTTTAGTCTATGAAACCCACAGAACTGAAATCTTTTCCCTCAGGTCATGCAGTCTTGGGATGTCCATTTTCTCCTGTGTGTAACATCAGCCCTATTTATTTTACTAGGGTTTTAGCTGTAGTGGGATGCCTGGTGGTCTGCCCTTATGACCCTATAATCTTTCCTGCTGGGCTTACTTAACCCCTTTCTCTGTAAGTTCAGCCTCGCCCAGATTCCAGGCCCAAACCTGTCCTTTATTAAAAACAAACCAAAAAAGCATCTTCTAAGGGGTCAGGGTAATATAGGGGTAGCAGTATACTATTAGGTACAAAATAAGCTCCAAGGATATAACATACGATGTGACGGATACACATTAACTTCTGGAGCCATGTTTCCAAAGTTAATGCTAGACCCCAGATCCCAACTACCAACAGCTGGCTTGCTTACCAGGATCACCAATGACAGTCCCAACTTTCCTCCCATGGTCTGATACGGAAACTTTCCCAATTTCCTTGACTCTGTGGGCACAGCTGAGGTCTGGAAACTGAATTTCTGAAACAGAACAATCTTTAATTTCTACATTTCCAGTGCCTAGACTAGAGTTAGGCGTTTGTATGACTAAAAATACTAGTGTCTGAGAGAATGAACCAGCTCTCAGAAACAGCCCTATGTTTGGCACGAGTTGGATTTGCTGGAAACATCACAGTGGAAGACCAACGAAAGATGTCCAGGTTTTTACAGGAGATAGAGGATCTTCCACTGAAGAAAGGACGTCTAAATGCTTCTCAAGGAGGAGGAGGAGGGACTTCCCTGGTGGTCCAGTGGATAAGCATTCACCTTATAATGCAGGGGACATGGGTTTGATCCCTGGTTGGGAAATTAAGATCCCACATGCCGTGGAGCAACTAAGCCTGCATGCTGCAACCACTGAGCCTTTGCACCATAACTGGAGTCCATGCACCACAGTGAAAGATGCCACATGATGCTACGGAGTTCTTGCGAGCCACAGCTAAGAGCCGACATAGACAAATAAATAAATATATCCTAAAAAGAAGGAGATAGAGCCCTCCTTTAAGGAATTATCCCACAGTGCTGTTCAATTCCTTAAAACAAAAGAGATGAAGGAAGCTTATAGAGAGAAAACCTGTCAACGCACAATCTCAGTGTCCTTGGTGGGTTCCAGGCATGGACAATACACAGCTAGTGCTCTGTTTCAATGTAAGGGATGCACCTCTGTGAATATACAGTCACTGAACTCTAAATAGGTGAGCTGTATGGTCTGTCGATAAAGTTGTTATAACAGAGTAAGCCCACCACATGTGTATAACTGCAGGTCTCCAGCCCTATCAGCCTTGACTGTGGACATCTCCACCATGTCTTACACACAGTGCATCTCAGTTATCTCACGTTAGGGATCAAATCCAAGGGCAAGTACTTTTTCTTAATCTAACGGTTATTTATGGGGATTCTCTTTGGAGGGAATGATGCTAAAGCTGAAACTCCAGTACTTTGGCCACCTCATACGAAGAGTTGACTCATTGGACAAGACTTTGATGCTGGGAGGGATTGGGGGCAGGAGAAGAAGAGGATGACCGAGGATGAGATGGCTGGATGGCATCGCTGACTCGATGGATGTGAGTCTGAGTGAACTCCGGGAGCTGGTGATGGACAGGGAGGCCTGGCGTGCTGCGATTCATGGGGTCGCAAAGAGCCGGACATGACTGAGCGACTGAACTGAACTGAACTGCACTGATTGGCTTCATTAGTGAAAGTCGCTCAGTCGTGTCCAGCTCTTTGTGACTCCATGGACTATACACTCCATGGAATTCTCCAGGCCAGAATACTGGAGTGGGTAGCTGTTCCCTTCTCCAGGGGATCTTCCCAACCCAGGGATCAAACCCAGGTCTCACGCTTTGGAAGCGGATTCTTTACCAGCTGAGCTACCAGGGAAGCCCTTCATTAGGGGATGTACCAAAAATGGCGTTTACTGAGTCAGACAAATTAATAAACTGTACCTGACTTTACTCTCTTATTATACAGGGGAAACAAATGGAAAGTGATGGATAAGAATCAGTGCCACCTTTAAGATAATCTGGACCTTATAATGCCTGTGGTCACTCTGGGAGAGCTGGTCAGTTGTTTCCACTCTTTTATTCCTGCCCCACCAGGCAGGGTCGAGAAGACATGGGTCGAGAGTCTTACTCTGCTACTTACTAGCTTGAAGACCTCAGACGAGTCATCTATCTTGCTTACCAAGACTGTTTCCCCATCTGTAGGCTATGGGTAACACCAATTGGCTTGTGGCTTGTTGTGAGGGCTAAGGAAAATGACAGATGTCACGGGGCTGGTATGTAACACTGCGAAGATGAATCATAACAGGTGAATGTGAATCTTGGCCAAAGAGGAGAAGATGACTTATTCAATGTGCTTTTCTCCTTTCCTTCATGCTCTGGGCAGAAAAGCCTCAAACTCAATCTACCCTCTTGCCTCCAGTGTATCACAACTAGTCCTTTTTGTATGAGTTTCCTTTGCAACGTCTTCCTTCTCTACAGGTCAGTAGCTGAACTGGAGACTGGGATGTCTGCATTTTATTTGTGTAAAGAGGAGTCTTCACTCAGAGACAAAGGGGAAAAAAGCTGAAGAATGTGGTGAAGGTCATCTGAGCATCACCAGCTGAAAGGATGGATTTGCTGCGGACGCTCAGATCAAGTGCACTGTGTCATCTTCCTAGGCTTTCTGAATTTGAGCTAACAGATAAGGGTGGGGGCCTGTTTGCATCTTGGCCAGCAATCACTGGGTTCTCACTATAGGCCAGGCACCGTACTCAGTGAATGTCTTTGGGAAGTCAACTCTGTATAACCTGTAGTGGCTCCCAACTGTAACTCGAGATGTTCCACTTTGGCTCCAAGACTTCCCATGTGGTGGCCTAATTTCCCTGGAGAGTGTCCCTCCTCCATGAGTCACTACCAGGCCAGAGCAGCTGGTGTTCTGCTGCTAACAGGGCTCTAGTTCCAAGGATGGGGAATTGCAGGCAAGAAGTTTCATAAGGCAGGCCATGCCCTGGGGCACCCTGTCCACCAACAGCTGGACAGAGCTCTTGGACATCAATATCAGGGTCCCCTCCAATTTTATCCATGTTTAAATTTATCTTTTAAATATATTCTTCTTTAATTGCTCTTGCTTTGCTTTACAAGTATTACACTCTGAGGTTCAATTTGAAGGAAGCAGTCATATATATAGCATCAATGTCACATAGCATCAATGCAATTTGCACCCAATGACACACACACACAAACGTGCGCATGCTGATTCACTCTAGACAACTCTTGAACACAGAACCTTGAACAATGGAAGGTTAGGCAAATAACATAGGATTTATGCTGTTTTCTAGAGGGGTGCCATGAACCCTAATGAAATATTGCCTTGGTCCATTCAATGGTCACAAAACACGTTAAGATGTATAAGATGATTAAGTTTTGTGGGCAGTTACAATGAACATAGACAGTGTGGTTCCTTCCTTTGAAGTATTTACTCCCAAATGGGAGAGAGAAAACAAATAAATGTATGCATCAGTAGCCAATACCACTGACATCTGCATGGGGAGATAACAAGGTACCATTTGTCTCCGGGAACCACCAAGGAAAATAACGGCTGTCTCCTGCCAACATCCAGACTCCTAATGAAACTGATGCCCACAAATCCGAGATGACTGTTTTATTCTGCATAGCCCTAACAAAGGGGCAACAGTTTCGCATAAGGTGATCTTGAGCGATTAAACATACAGGTGCAATGAAATCCACAGGTATGAGAGTCAGGTGCCTTGAGCAACGCTGACCTCTCTGCTCACTGAGTATCTCTCCTTCGATTCCACAGCTAGCAATGGGAGGCTATTTTTAATTTTCTGAGGCTTTAGACAGCTGAGTCTGGTTAGAATAAGATATCTAAGCACGCAAGCATCAGTGAGGCACCAAACACCCAGAGCTCACATTATAAAACTTGCTTGTACCCACGCAGCAGAGAAAGGAACGTGCTCCTGGAGTCCCTGGACGAGAATGGTCAACACTGTCCTGAGCATTAGCATTAGACAGGGGCTGGCTTTACTGGCAGCATCTCCCCTGTCTTTGAGCTCAGCCAGCATGCAGGTCCCACAGCTATTTTAAGTGCACCTTGGAGCTACTTCTTCCAGCACACCCACACTGAGGTCTAGGATGGAGAGAGAGAAAGGGGCGGAGGGAGGGAAGGAGGCTGACTGACTGACTGGGCTTTACTGCTCCTTCCCCGGACTTCCGTGGACTCCCATTGTGCTTCTAAGAAAGCAGGATTCAGCGGGCGTCAGTGCTGTGGGCTATATTTATCCCCATCCAGCTGCCCAGTTGCTGAGCTTTTCACAATTACAAACAGCGGGAGAACAAGATGCCTTCCAGAGGGACCGTTTTCTCATGGTATTTATTCTAGATCTCTCTAGGATGATCTCAGCAGTCATATCTTTTTGATAAAGGAAAAAAGAAAAGGGGAGAAGGAAAAACCCAGAGGTAGTGGGCACAGTTCTCTGGTGCAAAAGAGGGTTATTTCTTCTAGACACAAAAGGAGGATGGTAACTTCCTCCCTGGGCTTTCTTTACCATGCAGCCAGGTTGATACCTGGGAAATCGACCAAAGAGTCAAACAGAACTGCACAAGGTAACTGCATCCCTGGCTTTCTTTCCCACCTTCCAAGAGCCAAACCGGAGCAGAAGGTGTTAACAGAGGCAGGGAGGTATGCTGCTGGCTTTGGAATCCGACTTGGACTGAATCCTGGCTGCCGCTGTCCATCTGTGCGACCCTGGGTGATGTCCTCGAGATTTCTGAAGTCACCTGTTCTAACAGTCCCTTGAGAGAGTAACTTGGTTTTTATGAGATGACATGCAAAAGGAAGAGTAGGAATCCACTGGCTTCCTCTGAGTTTTTCTAAAACACTTTCTACAGTCCTGCCCAGCCCAGTCTGAAGCATAATGTCCTCTGGACCAGGCACCTAGAGTGAGCAGCCCAAGGAAGTCTAGAAAACTACGTCTAATGGACCTAGAGATTGTTTTACTGAGTGAAGTAAGTCAAACAGAGAAGGAGAAATGTGCTATGACATCCCTTATATGTGGAATCTAAAAATGAAATGATACAAATGAACTTATTTACAAAAAGAAAGAGACTCACAGACTTGAGAGCTAACTTATGGTTGCCAGGGGGCAAGGATGAGGGGAAGGGATAGTTAGGGAGTTTGGGATGGACATGTACACACTGCCATATTTAAAATGGATAATCAACAAGGACCTTCTGTACAGCACATGGAACTCTGCTCAATGTTATGTGACGGCCTGGATGGGAGAGGAGTTTGGGGGAGAATAGATACACGTATATGTATTGCTGAGTCCCTTTTTTGTTCACCTGAAGCTATCACAACATGGTTAATCGGCTAAACACCAATAGAAAATCAAAAGCTTAAAAAAAATTCAGTAAATTAAAGTGAAGTCGCTCAGTCGTTTGCGACCCCATGGATAGTAGCCTGCATCAAGCTCCTCTATCCACGGGATTTTCAAGGCAAGAGTACTGGAGTGGGTTGCCATTTCCTTCTCCAGGGAATCTTCCCAACCCAGGGATCGAACCCAGGTCTCTCATACTGTAGACAGACGCTTTACCATCTGAGCCACCAGGGAAGTTAAATAAAAAAAAGTTGCTCAGTCATGTCCGACTCTTATGGAATTCTCCAGGCCAGAGTACTGGAGTGGGTAGCCTTTCCCTTCTCCAGGGTATCTTCCCAACCCAGGGATTGAACCTAGGTCTCCCATATTGCAGGCAGATTCTTTACCAGTTGGCCCACACAAGAAGCCCAAAAAAGGGGACGCGTGGCTGCATGGGCTGGGAAACGAACCCAGGCCTCCCGCATGGCAGGTGAGAATTCTAGTACTGAACCACCCATGGATGTACAATGCTCAGGGCAATGCCTGGCACACAGCCAGCATGGAGTGTTTGCTATTATTATTTCACCCACCAAAAGCTCTGATATTATTCTCTACTGTTCCAACACTACAGAATTTCAAAATACTTAAAAAAAATAGATTTTAAAGGATTATTCCTTAGAGTCAAATGTTAAAATTTTTACAGCCCAAAGTATTAGCAGATGTGAACTTGGTTATTCTTTAATAGTGCATCCCCCCACCCCACCAACTAGGATTTCTACCAATTATACTATAATCATATAACACACAATTCTATCATTCTATTTCCTATTCTATAAATTATTTTTCCAACACTGACTGCCTTTGTTAAACAAAGGGTTGCTATTAATTCTCAAATAAAATAACTGTTAAGAGCTTTTTGAGTCACTTAGATGGAAATAAAACCTAATGCTTTTTAATTTCCTTCCTTTTCTTTCCCTTTACTGCAAATAAGGGTTATTTGGTCTTACAGTAGATGAATGAAAATTGAACCCCATTAGCAGATGAGACCTGAATCTGAACAAGGATTAATTTAAACGTAATCTATCAGAATCACATGGCTCCCATTCAAGAGTGTGGATTTTGTCTAAAGTAAGTGCTTCAGCCGACTCTGGCCAATACTTCTGCCACTGTGAGAGCAGGAATAAAGGCATGCCTATGCACATGAACCTCCTCTAACTCTCTCCAGGTAAAACCTGATTTGAACAAAGGGACAAAACAGCATAAAGAAAGCAAGCAACACATTATCTAAATGTTCTGTGCTGGGGCTTCCCTGGTGGTCCAGTGGTTAACACCCCGCATTTCCACTGAAGGGGGTGAGGGTTCAACCCCTGGCAGGGGAACTAAGACCCCCCATGCCACATAGGGCAGCCAAAAAACCTCAAATCCAATAAAAATAAATAAATGGTATGAACAGAAAGAGGGCCAAGCACAACCTTCGGTTTCCAAGCTCTGTGTGCATGTATTTACTGTGTGTGTATGCATACGTGTGTGTGTGTGTGTACACATGATTGCGTGCATGTGTATATATGCCTATAAATATACTATATATAAAATATATAAATATAAAATACATTCATTTGTTTGTATACGTACTTTGTTCCTCGTCTCAGCTCTCAGAACTGACTCCTTTGCTGTCTTCTTGGACTACCCACCACATGATAAGTGCCATCAATGATGCACTGACGTCTTCCTTCCTCCAAAGGGGTCCTTGAAATGTCTCACTTATCTCTTCTCCCCAAAACTGGAGTTCTAACTTGTTATGTGCTTGGAATCCACAGTCGAAGATTCTAATCAAGTAGGTCCAAGGTGGAAAATGGAATCTTTGAAAAAAGCTCATCAGGTGACTCTCTTGTACACCTGGACCTGAGGACCCTTGGTTTAAGTACTGGGAAACACAGAAGTGTTAACAAGTATGAAAATAACAGTAGAAATTAACACTGACATGGTGCTATGTAGTAGTCATGGTAGTAAGCTTTACAGAAGCTAACTAGTCTGTTATTAATCTGCATGTTGATTTCTTTATTGAATTAAAAGGTCCTGGTGTAAATACAGAACTGGGTTTTATCTAAATCATTCCTTTGAACTGTAGACCCAAAACAACTGGAAAAAGAAGAACAGAAAACCCCCAAAGTTAGTATAAGGAAAGAAACTGTAAAGATCAGAGCAGAAATAAATGAAAAAGAAATGAAGGAAACAATAGTAAAGATTAACGAAACTAAGAGCTGGTTCTTTGAGAAAACAAACAAAATTGACAAACCTTTAGCCAGGCTCATCAGGGGAAGAAGGAAGAAGAATCAAATCATCAAAACTAGACATGAAGGAGGAGAGGCTACAGTAGCCAGTGCAGAAATACAAAGGATCACGAGAGACTGTTATGAGCAACTATATGCCAATAAAGTGGACAACCTGGAAGAAACCGAGAGAGTCTCAGATTATTCCTTTGATTTCTTATAACAGAGGAGATGAAACCACTTGTTTCCATTCACTGGACACAGGAACACAAAGAGATAACTACCTGCCCCTTAAGGAACAACTTACAAAAATTATACACAAGCAACATTTGTGATACAAGTTGAACTTGTCAAGGTTCAAAAAAAATTATTGAGAGTGATAATAATTTCAACTGACAGTGAAGTTTCTTCCTGAGAAGGTTTAGGTTGACATATACAAGAAACATATATTTTAGACAATCTCCCTATGGCAGAGAGATTGTCAGAGTTTGAAGAAGTTAATTTTAGCTCTACTCTCTTTTCCCAGACTCCTCTAAAACAACGGCAAAGAGATTTTTAAGAAGACACAAAGACACCAGGAAGAGGAGATGAGAGGAAGAAATTATGGGGGAAAGGGTGGAGAATAAAACAGAAAAACAAGCCAGAAACTTGAAAGCAGGTGAACCAATGGTAATTTACTTTGAAGAGCCGGGAAGGCAGAATTATACACTCATAGAAGGGAAAGCTGTGAAATAGTTCAATGTAGAGGGCAGCAGCCTGGAACTAGTGGTGTGGGTTACATCTGAAATCCTGGACCATCGTATTACTGCACCTCCCCTACCCTGGCAGGAGATTGCAAGTTCATGCCCTAGAGTCAGTAAAATATAATACATCCCAAAGAGTTGACACCAAAATGACAAAGTGGAATTAACTGAACATTTATACACGGAGGATTAAAAGAATGTGTGTACATTGACCATTTAGACCTCCTGACCCCTTCCCCCACTGCATTCCCAGGATGTCGGCAGCTGGACTTACATGGTCTCTAGGATGGTTTCAGAAGCATCATTTATCTCTGGGGAATCTGAGCAGCCAAAGACAAAAAAACCTGGAGATATCCACACTATAGGTATCTCAAGGAAATGCCCAGGCTGGTTACTCTTATGGACAAGCCAACCACGGATGTAGAATTTCCAATCAGTGTGCCACTGACTGAGCGGACAAGCAGACAACATGAGCAAACAAGCAGAGATAGCCAGAAGTTTGAGCATAAAAGGCAGACAAACAAGCAGAGATCGCCAGAAGTTTCAGCAGTTTGAGCATAAAAGGCAGACAGCAAAACAAAACCAAGTAGCCAACAAACAGAAAAAGGCAATATGGAGAAAACAGAGACAATGTAGGGAAGATGGAAAACAGTAGAGTAATTACGTTTTTTTTTTTTTTTTAGTAATTACGTTTTGATAAAAGAAGATATTGTAACTCTGAAACAAAGACAAAATGCTAGAATGAGGAATACGTCCAGAACAATGACAAAAAAAAATGCAGTTGTATATTAAAGATAAGATGTCAGGAATAAAAATTCAATAGAAGTAGTAGGAAATAAAGTGGAGAGATCTCTCAAAGAAGATCTCAAAATATAAGTAGGTGGAAAACAAAAAAGGTGAGACAATTACAGGACGAATTCCCTAATAATGGGAGTCCTAGGGAAAGAAAACAGAAGAAATTTCCCAGAATTGAAAGAAATGAACAGGCAGATTGAAATGACATGAAACAATTAACACAGACCCAACACCACGGAACATGACAGGGAAATCCTACAAGCTGGAGGATAAAAATTTTCCCAGAGGACAAACAGGCAAAAATAGTTACACACAAAGGACTAAGAGTCAGGAGGGCATGCTCATCTCAACAGTAGTGCCACTAGCCCATACGTGATGGAGCGACGCCTTCAAAATTCTGGAGGAAGAATCATTTCCTGCCTGGAGTTGTATACTCAAATGATCAAGGATAGGGAAAAAAGATATTTTCAAACAGTCAAGGTCTCAAAAAATTTACTAGCTACGCTCTCCCTTCTAGGAAGCTATTGGAAATGGTTCTCTATTAAAATAGGGAATAAACTAAAGCAGAGAAAAGCATGGCATTCAGGAAACTGAATCAGACTCAAAGAAGAGATAAAGGGAAGAAAGGTCCAGATGGCTGTTGGGCACCAAGTTAAGCCAAGATCAGAGCAGGTGGAAGGCTCTAAGAGGCTCTGTTTCAGAATTTGTGACACCTAGAGCATCCAAATGACCAAAAAGGAGGTGAGGCAGAGTCTGAATTAGCAACAAGCACATGAAAAGCTAAGTACTATGTGCATTAAAATGGTAAGTACATCATAGTTATTAACCCCAGCGGAAACAAAGTTACAGGAAAAGTTATCTTAATAGACTATATGAAAGTGAAAGTGCTAGTCGCTCAGCTGTGTCCTCTCTGACTCTTTGCGACCCCATGGACTATATAGCCTGCCAGGTTCCTCTATCCATGGGATTCTCCAGGCAAGAACACTGGAGTTGGTAGCCATCCCCTTCTCCAGTGGATCTTCCCAACCCAGGGGTCGAACCTGGGTCCCCTAGGACCCAGATCCTTCACTATCTGCGCCACCAGAGTATATGAGTCAGATGCAAATAACTTTATCTAGTCACAAGATGTAAACACTAAACACTGATCTATCCAAAATTATGATTATCGGGATGCTTCCATAGTAGGGGCTGCAGTAGAGGACAAGAGGATATACAGTCATCTTCCAGGATGGGATAACATGAGATAATGTCTAGAGCTGAAAAATGAAAACATAGCAACAGTGGCATGTGGCTCAAGAGTTGGAGGTTAATGACAAAAGAACCAGCTCAAACACTTACAAGTGTCTGCCTCCAATGAGCAGGAAATCAAGAGTGGGAACAACTGAGTAGGGGCATGGAAGGTTTCTGTAACTAACGTTGTAGAATTGTCACCTATTTAAACTCCCTATATAACAATATTGATAACCAGAAGAATCAAAATTCTCAGAGGAGAAGAGACGATGGCTTTGGGGAGGAGGGACCAAGGGCCAACCACACAAGACGCTAGGCTTCCTTTCATCCAGTGACAATCCACACGTGCCCATAATGTTGCTACACTTCATAGATCACTTTTTACAATTTTTTTTAAATGATAGAATTATTGGGTTTGGTTACACACCATGGAGGGAAAAAAGACCCCATTTGTGGGCAAGATATTACTAAGATTATTAGCCACATTAAAGTCTTATTAATTCAGTATTTTTAGAAATATATTTAAAAGCTTTTCAGAGTAACACGATGTAGAATTAACATAGCCTCATGCTAAACACATACCATTGGGGGCCCTAATTCTGAGAAAATGAGGTCAAATGAGCTGCCTGGGGACCAAAACATTTTATTCCTGGTTGGCCTTAATCTCTTAATGGCTATTTGTTGAAACGACTCTTGCTGTGTTGAAGAGGAAAGCATGATGAATGAAGGCTGGACTCCTGGTCAGTGTTTTCTTACTGCGGTTTTCTTCAGTAATTAATGTTCCATTCCAGGATGCTGGTGTGAAAAAAATCTACTCAAGAAGGAAAACTGGGATTTCTCCCTGGGTCCTTTAAGGGGAGGCTTTTTTCTTCCCTTTTCTTTTTTTCTCTTTGTTTTTGGTTGTATTTGATAGTGGAGGACAGAACTGAGGGCTTGTGCTTCAGAAAACTGCTAGCAATCTATATACAAGAGTCTTGGCGTTTACTCAAAGCAGCCATTTTACCAGTGAAACAAATCACTGTGATCCTTGAGGCTGTTTTGGGTAACAGAAAACATATTGGCTTAATCCTAGCTTAGCTCCCAATTCGCTGTGTGATCTTGAGCAAGTGGTCTAACCTCTCTGATCTTTGTTTGTGGGCAAAATGAACCTGTCCCAGCCTTTTCACCACCCAGAAATCTCTCACTCTTGACAGGCACTATCATCTGATAGAAATATAACATGAACCAGATAATGTGATTTTCACTGTGTTAGTCTCCATGGTAAAAAGAATAAGAAACAGTTGAAATTATCTTTAATAAAATATTTCATTTAACCCAAACTATATATAAAATAGGCTTCCCAGGTAGCTCAGTGGTAAAGAATCCTGCTAATTCAGGAGATGTGGGTTCAACCCCTTGCTTGAGAAGATCCCTTGGTGCAGGAAATGACAACCTGCTCTAGTATTCTTGCTTGGTAAATTCCATGGACAGAGGAGTCTGGTGGGCTACAGTCCATGGGGTCTCAAAGAGTTGGATGCGACTGAGCGACTGAACAACAACATGTACAATATTATCATTTACATATGTAACCAGTATGAAGAGTAATGAGATCTAGAAGGTTTTTATACTGAGTTTTTGAAGCCTGGGGTACATTTATACTTAGAGCAGAGCTCAAGAAGGATTAGCTGTGTTTTAAGTGCTCAACAGCCGTATGTGGCTAACAGTGGCTAACTGTACTGCACAGTGTAGCTACAGGCACTGTTTTGAAAGATTTTTCTTCCCCAAGGACAGTTACAAGGAATAACTGATTTACTCTCACGTCTGTGACTCCAGCCAAAAGCAAGCGATCTTGGGCTTCCCTAGCTTAACCAACCTTACAATATTGTCCTCAAATGTAGAATTACCATGGGGCGTATGGAATATTAAATTTGACTCATGGACATACTCCTCCTTACTCTTTTCAGACTCTTTGGGGTCTGGGGGTCACAACGGGACTTAAGGTCTCCTCCAGCAACCTCTGTTGGTAATTTCAGCATCTGAGTACTGGCAGCAGTATCAATAAGTAGTAATGCAGGTACTTATTAGTGACGTAAATATTCAGGTGGTGGTCCAGTGGTTAAGAATCTGCCTTGCAATGCAGGGGACGTGGGTTCGATCCCTGGTCGGGGAACTAAGATTCCACATGCTGCGGAGCAACTAAGCCCATGTGCTGTAACTACTGAGCCCCAGCTCTGGCGCACGCATGCCACAACTAGAGAGTCCATGCAATGCAACGGAAGAACCCAAATGACGCAACGAAGACCTGATGCAGCCAAATAAACAAATATTTTTAAGAAATAAAACCAAAACAACCATAAAAATCTCTCCCCTAGAAATGAGCTGAGGGTTCTAAGAAACATCATCTTTGTGCATTCAAAAATACAGAAATCCCCCTGTTGAAGGAAAGCATCCTAGGAGCTTATCTGGGAAACAGGATTCTCAGAGAATGCATTAATCACTCCACCTCTAGACTCAGCTTCCACCCTCTGGTTCTGATCTCCAGCTCCTGGCCTGCAGCAGCCAACACTCAACTCGATTTCCAGCCTCCTGCCCACCCTGTTTACTTCAGACTGGCCCCCACAACCCCAACTGGCATGAGCCAATTTCTTATCATCTCTCCTGATGCCACTGTTCATCCTGCCAACCAGGAATCCAGTGGTTTCTGTATACCGACAGACTTCTTAGTCTGTCTCGATTCTGAAGTCAAGGGGAGATTCTGTCAGCAACCAACGGCTCTCATCTCAGTCCCGAATGGGTTTCCTCTCCAATTGCTGTCTTGTCCCTATGGTTTTCTTGTGTCACTAAAATGTGTAAAAGGATACAGAGTTATACCATCCCTTATATCATTTAATTGTTTAACATACTATGCCATGTTCAATACAGTGCTCCTTTAAAGCTGTCCATTTATCTTTACTTCAAATATATGAAAACAAGGCCAGCATATACTTACACTCAGTATTTAAAGGTGAAATTTAAATGAAAGTAAAATAAATCATGAAAATAGTATCTCCCCTATATACATATGTGTGTGTGTGTGTATGTATACATCTGACATGTATGTATGTCAGAAATCCTGTTATTGATGCACAATGAGAATATAAGGACTAAATCTGAAAATTGCTTGCTTTATTTTGGAATGGTGTTAATTACATGTGCTATTTTCAGTTATTTCATATTTATCAGATGTCCTAAATAGCAGTTTATATAGCATGTCTTTAATTAGGGAAAAGTGGGGAAACAAATTAAGTTGTACTTAATTGATGCAGATTTTGTAGGAGAGAAACTATTGCAAAACATGGAATTCAGGCACAAAAGATATAATAAAAACGGAGACTTCGTAGAAAGGACCATGAATAACAGCAGCACACCATATTCCCCAAAGAAAGTGATGGTTGATGTGTAAGATCTGGAATAATCCCAAGAGTGTTGGATATGCAGGTACATTTTAAAAAACAAGAATGCCAGCATATCCTCTGCATCCTGTGCTTCCAAATCCTCCTTTCCCCCTGGATATGTGGTCACTTTTTGTAGCCAATGGCTGAATTATGCAATCAAACCTGCTAAAACAAGTGCCAAAATTAGATGCCAAGCACATAAGGCATGCTATTGGCAGTATCCTTCATCTGGTTCTCAAGTTCCCAGCTAACTCCAATGTCCAGAGTTACTCAAGAGTTTAAGCTGGAAGATTGTGAAGAGTGTGAGCGACGGGGCTAAAAAAAGATGCAAAGACTGGCGCCGGCCGAATGCAAGGCTGTTTGCTACACGAGGAGCCAAGAAACCAGCCCCGTGGTTTCATGGCACTCTTCTACTCTGCAGAGGAAGGTATGTGAAGCTTGATGTACCACACCTTTTCAAAATGGGAGCTACAGTAAGGAAAACTAATAGTAGTGTTGCCATTAGCCCTGAATGACAATGGTGGAGGTGGTACTGCAGATGCGAAGGGGTAAGGGCTGCTATGAAGACCTCACATTTAAGCATTCATCTGAAGGTGGGGAGGGTGTGGACCGTGGGACCATGGGGGAGAAGAGCAGCCCAGACACAGAGGATGGAAAGTGCAAAGGCCCTGAGGTAGGACATGCTTGGTCTGACCTTCCATCACGTCTTTCCAGACTTAATGTTCACCAGCTCCTAAGGGGCCTCTCTGCTTTCAACACTCCAATCTTCCTCTTATCCCCGCAGCAGCTAGAATCACCCTTTAAAAATCGAAGTCAGAATACAGTAAGTCCCGACATATGAGCTCTAGTTCTTTGCTCTCCTAGTGAACATGTTCTTTGCTGTACTTTACTAACTCTGCAGTGTGCTTGTGTGAATGAATGACACGCCCTGCATGAAGCAAGTGAGGAGCCCTGCTCTGTAGTTCCACGGTCACCTCATACTGCTAATGGCAGGAACCCTGTCGGGGGTTTATACCGACCTGCCAATGGACTTCCCTGGGCTCAGACGATAAAGCGTCTGCCTACAATGCGGGAAACCCGGGTTCAATCCCTGGGTCGGAAGGTCACTTGGAGAAGGAAATGGCACCCCGCTCCAGTATTGCTGCCTGGAAAATCCCATGGGTGGAGGAACTTGGTAGGCTACAGTCCATGGGGTCGCAAAGAGTCAGACACGACTGAGCGACTTCACTTTTCTTTCCTACATATGAATGAGTTCCAATTCTGAGAACATGTTCTCAAGTTCAACAAAGTTAGCTTTGGTCCCCAACTAACATAACTGGTTACACAGTACTGTACTGTAATAGGTTTACAATACTTTTCACACAAATAATACATAGAAAACAAACAAAAAATTAAGAAAAAACATTTTCAGTACCTTGAGAAGTTAAATCCCTGCTGCTTTTATTCTTGCTTCCAGATATCCTGGACTTGAAATAAGGATACTTCGCCACTGGACTTCCCTGGTGGTTAAGAATCTGCCTGTCAATGCAGGGGACACAGGTTCTGTCCCTGGTCCAGGAAGACCCCATATACCAAAGGGCAACTAAGTCCATGTGCCACAACTACTGAAGCTCGTGTACCCTCAAGCTCCTGCTCTGCTATCACAATGAGCGGCTTGCACGCAGCAACTAGAGAGCAGTCCCTGCTCACTGCAACTGGAGAAAGCCTGCATGGTAACGAAGACCCAGCACAGCCAAAAATAAAATTAATTTTAAAAGATACTGTACTACTGTACTGTATACAGTCCTGTACAGTCCACAAAAGCACAACCGCTTGTAGAGGGCGCACACATGTGACGACGCACCCCAGACACATGAGCTAATCGACGTGACTGGACATGACAGCGTATGTTCCCATCTTCAAAAGTCCACATCTTTGAAGGCTGGTTTGTAGGGGACTTAATGTATGTCAGTCCTCTGCTTAAAATTCTCATTGGCAAAGTAAAAGCCAAACCCATTATAATGGCCCAGAGGGTCCTCCCATACCCCCCACCCCCTCCTCCCAGCCTGCTTTCCAAACTCCCGTCCCTCACCTGCCACACATCACTTCAGACACACCTGTTTCCTTGCTCTCCTTTTAATACACCGAACATATTCCCTCCTCAAGGCCTTTGCTGCTCTCTGCACTTGGAACCCATTTACCTGGGAAAGCACATGGCTCACTTCCTCACTTCTCTGTGTTGTTAACTGCTGCCTCTCCTGTGGCTGCTGCTCTGTATTTACTGACAGCTGGGTTTCACCATGTCCTGCCTCCCCTCCGACACCATGCTGTTGAATAGCACAGGGAAGACCACACAGACAGACAGACTGGCACCAATACAAAGCCACGCTCTCCCACTGGGACTCAATGCCAGGACCCTGAACCATCAGCCACTCTCCCATCTCCTTCGCCACCATCCCCTCCATCCAATCTTCTCAGGGGGAAAAAAAAAAAAAAGGAGTTTTTGTGGGGAATTCCCATCAATTATCAAGCCTGCTCTCATTCAAACAATTATCCTATATTTATACCCGCTTTTCTTCTAGTTCCAGTGGAATGAATAGCTATTCCGCCTATTGAACACTAAAGAATACCTACCTCCATTTTTAATTTGTATCTTGCCCTTTTTCCCACTTCTGCAAGACCCAGTTCTATAAATCACCTATTTCTCCCATATTTTCAGCTCTCACCAACAATTCTTCACGGCCAAATATCTTCCGTTACACAAAGAAAACATTAAGGAAACCCTCCTACACCTTTGGTAGGACTGTAAATTGGTACAGCTGCTATGGAGAATAGCACAGAGGTTCTTTAAAAAACTAAAAACAGAACTACCATGTGATCCAGCAATCCCATTCCTGGGCATATTATCTACAGAAAACTGTGATTCGAAAACATACATGCACCCCCCTGCAGCACTGTTCACAACAGCCAGGACATGGAAACCTATCCATCAAGAGATTAAAAAGCTGGGATACACAGATATGTACAAAGCCATAACAAAGAACAAAATAATGTCATCTGCAGCAACGTGGACAGGCCTAGAGATTATCATACTGAGTGAACTAAGTCAGACAGAGGAAGACAAATACCACATATCGCTTACATGGGGAATCTCAAAAGAAACGCTACAAATGAACTTATCTACAAAACAGAAATCGTGTTACAGATGTAGAAAGCAAACCTATGGTTTCCAGGGGGAAGAGGGATAAATTAGGAGATTGGGACTGACGTATACACACTACTGTATATAAAATAGACAACTAATGAGAACCTGCCGCACAGCACAGGGCCCTCTACTCGGTACTCTGTAATGACTTACATGGGGAAAGGATCTAAAATAGAGTGGAGATAAATATATATATATAACTGATTCACCTTGCTGTACACTTGAAACTAACAGAACAGTGTAAATCAACTATACTCCCCCTATAGACATTTTTTTTTTTAAAGAAAAAATCAAAACTCTTTTCAACCACTGCTGCCCTCTGGCTT
The DNA here is from genome assembly GCF_016772045.2 of Ovis aries. Taxonomy (NCBI): domain Eukaryota; kingdom Metazoa; phylum Chordata; class Mammalia; order Artiodactyla; family Bovidae; genus Ovis; species Ovis aries. The sequence goes on from NC_056056.1 coordinate 203,730,942, forward strand.
CTTGCTTATGGATTCCAACTCATAGTCTACCAAAGAGACACCTATAATCACTTTTATCCACATTAATCACAGAAATAAGGTTTCTACCCACCTCTCCTCACTTCAACAATCGTTTTTTCCTGGGTCCCTGATGACTTCCTTGCTTGTAAAAGTCAAGGGCATCTTCAGTCCTCCTTTCACCACACTTCCCCACAGCATATGGCTCTGTGGGATCATTCTTTCCCTCCCGAAATTCTCTTGCATTGGTCTGTGATTTCCCTCCCACCTCTTGGGGAGCCCCTCTCGGCAACAGCCTCCTTCACATCTTGCTGCCCAAGATAATGGGCTCCCCAAAGAGTCATCTTTTCAGCTTCTTTCCCTTACCCTCCTCATCTGATCTGTCTCCAAACCTGCCTCACTGAACACACAATACCACTTGAGTATTTCCCATTCACAACATCCCTCCATCTCGATGTTATTTCAGTTTGAACTTGCATTTTTTCTCATCTACATCTTTTTGTGTGTGTGTGCTTTATTAAAAAATTTTTTTTAAATTGGAGGATAATTGCTTTACAACACTGTGTTGGTTTCTGCCATACAACAACATGAATCAGCCATTAGTATACCACTATTATACATATATCTCCTCCTCTCCCAAACCTCCCTCCCACCTCCCAGCCCTTACTCCATCCCACGCCTCTAGGTAATCAGAGCACAGAGTTGAGCTCCCTGTGTTACCCAGCAGCTTTCCTCTAGCAGTCTGTTTTAGACAGTAGTGTACACGTTTCACTGTTACTCTCTCATCATCCCATCCTTCCCCTGCTCTGTCCCTAAGTCTGCTCTCTACGTCTGTCTCTCTGTTCCTGCCCTGCAAATAGGTTCATCTGCATCATTATTCTAGATTCCATACATATACCTTAATATACAATATTTTCTCTTTCCGACTTACTTTACTCCGTACAACAGGTTCAAGGTTCATCTGCCTCACTAGAACTGACTCAAATTCATTTCATATACATAGCTTCTTATCTCATTCCATCCTCTGTGTTACTGCCTATGAAAGCTTTTAAACATGAATCTGGTCATTCCTTTAATCTTTATTCTGTGATGTGAGGCATGTGGGATCTTAGTTCCCCAACCAGGGATTGAACCTGCACCCCTGCATTGGAAGCACAGAGTCTTAACTACTGGACGACCACGGTAGTCCCTCTCCCCTCTTTAAATTCCCTGGCTTTCAGGGTTAAATCTAAACTCCTTAGAATGACATACCCTTAGCCTTTTAAAAACTAGTTCCTACCTCCTTCTTCAGTGAGTCAATAGATTTGCAGTTTTTATTTTACATATATGTACACTTCCCATATTTTTCTTACACACTGGAAATACTTTAGTTCCATTTCTTGTATCAGTACTCCTGAGGTTATCCCATATACCATTTTATACACATACAAGCCAAGGAGGCATTTTTTTTTTTCGTTCTTCCAACAGATATTTAGTCAGTCATTCTCCATGAAAATAATTTAAAACAATGCTGAAAATGCTTCTATTTGGTTTTGCTTTACAACTTGAAATACAGTTTTGTAAGTTTCACTTGAATCAACTCTGCGGTATAAAAATTCCTGCTTAAGACAAACAGGCGAAGCTGAGTTGGACAAGTATCACAGAGCTAATTCTCTGAAGAGTCAGGATTAACATTCAAGTTTTCTTCTTCCTGCTCTTACGTTCTTCCTGGTAAATCACAGATACAACCATCTACTCCTGTCAGTTCCTACTTTTGCCCTGTCAAGCGGATGGCCCTGGGCCCCACAGTACCAATGGCTCTTGGGGCCAAGGGTGAGACATCCCATAATATGCCTCAGTGGGACATTGATGATTTTTTAAAATTGTATTGGAGTATAGTTGTTTTACAATGTTGTATTAGTTTCTGCTTCACAGCACAGTGAACCAGTTATATGTATACACATATCCTCCCCTTTTTTGACTTCTTTCCTATTTAGGTCGCCCCAGGGCACTGAGTAGAGTTCACTGAGCTATACAGTAAAGGGACATATTCTTTTGATATCATAGTTACAAGTTAATTTTTGGAGAATGTTCTGAAAAGAGAGAAACAGCACATTAAGCAAGAAAGGCTGTCTCCTCCTGAACCTGTTACCATAAACATCTACATAATGAATTGTTCCAAGCCTTTCCCAGTGATCCTCAAGCCCACTTTTTTCATGACATTACTGAACATTCTAGAGTCAATTTTAAGATGAAAAATAAAATATAAAGCCCCACAAGTTTTCAATGGGGTAGAAAACACAAATATACACACGGTCACGAGTAAAAGAGTACAAGACACATTCTCTCAATGGATTTCAGATATGTTCTAGCTGTTTTTCCAGCTTAAAAACTACAATTCTTTTTCTCTGCTGAAAGCAGAGCGTATATAAATTGACTAGCCATCTGATTATTATCTCTGACCCAAGATTTTTTTCTATAAGCCTAAGTATAAGGTTTTAGGTTCACCATGAGATTAGCAAAGCAAAAAGGGAGGTACTTGGGAAAGATTTTTCAGGAGCACCAAAAAGTACATTTTGACTTCAGCAAACACTCTGACAGTTGTCTTGACATTTTCTGATGGGTTAAACTGAAATGTAGTACCACTGTACATACTGGCAAAAATGACAATATGTCATTTATGGCATATATGGTACATGGTATATAAAAAGAGATGTATATGCCATAAACCACTACATAACCACAATATGCTTGTTAATGATAAAGATCGTCAGTGCCTACCTGGAAGGCAGTCTCCAGTGGCATGCCACAGGGTTCTTTCACTGATCCCATCCCATTCAATCTTTTTTGCTTCCAAACAATTAACATAAAGACCTACAGGGAATAATCATCTAAAGCAAAAAAGAAGTAATTCTAGACAGGGATGAAGACATAAGATCAAAATTACCTCAGCCAACTTAAATCAAATTTAATAGGATTACAAGTAAAAGCAAATATTTAACTTAAAAAAAAAAAAAGACCCATAAAAGCTTAAGAGAGGAGAATTCTGACTTTTGGCTATATGTCAAATCAAAATGATCAATGTGAGTATAATATAGATACTAAAGTGTTAATATAACTTTTTATCACATTGATAAAATAACTGCATGTTTACTCATTCAACAATTAGTTTGCACCTACTGGAAGAAAGATACTTCTAGAAGATGTAAGAGTCCCATTCCATTAAACCAAAGTGTGTGCAGACCACACTGTCACACAAACATTGGTAAAGCTGGGAGAACAGGGACTGAAGGGAGCTTGGGAGGCAGAAGAGAATGGTAGGCTACTTGGGAGGGTTCATTTCAAATGAAAAGAGGTTTAACACAGCAAACAGGCCTGAAGGGTCAAGAGAATCATCTTCAAATATATGACCAATAATAAGGAGCATGCTAAGCATCTATCAAAGATCTGCTAAAGACCATGTACAGGGTAACATCCTTTCTATTATATTTTAATCCCTGCAAAAGTAGGTATTAATTTTCTTATTTTACCAGTGAGGAAACAACATTTCAAAAAAGATTATATTCTTAGTTTATTTTGTGTATGGTGTTAGAGTGTGTTCTAATTTAATTATTTTACATGTAGCTATCCAGTTTTCCTAGCACCACTTATTGAAGAGACTATAGGAAAAACAGTATGGAAGTTCCTTAAAACACTAAAACAGAGCTACTGATCCCACTCCTGGGCATACATCCAGAAAAAGCCATAATTCAAAAAGATACATGTGGTCCAATGTTCACTGAAGCACTATTTACAATAGCCAGGATATGGAAGCAAACTACATGTCCATCAACAGAGGAGCGGATAAAGCAGATTTGATACATACACAGAATGGAATATTACTCCGCCATAAGAAGGAAGAAAATAATGCCATCTGCAGCAATGCGGATGGATCTCACTTCACTGTACTAAGAGAAGTAAGTCAGAGAAAGGCAACTGCCATATAATATCACTCATAGGTGGAATCTAATTTTTCAAAAAAGATATAAATCAACTTCTTTACAAAACGGAAACAGGCTCACAGATTTTGAAAACAAGCTTTTGGTTTCCAAAGGGGAAATGTGGTAAGGGGTATAAATTAGGATCTTGGGGTTAACATACACACACTACTATACATAAAGTAGAAAACAAACAAGGACCTATGGTATAGCACAGTGAATTCTACTCAATATTCTGTAATAACCTATAAGAAAAAAAATCTGAAAAAGAATGATTATAGGTATATGTGTAACTGACTCACTTTGCTGTACCCCTGAAACTAACACAGCCCTGTGAGTCAACTATACCTCAATAACATTTTTAAAAGAAAAAAAATCGGATTACATATTTGCCTAAAATTTACCCAGCTGGTAAATGGCAAAAAGGGGAATCGAATCCACATCTGATTCTAAAATTTTGTCTGTTTCTAGAATTAATGTAGATGGAACATGTCCCATTTGGTCCTACACGATGGAAGACTACAAGACTAGCACCAAAGACTAGCAAAGAGCGAAGGGACAATGAATTTCAAGGAATTTCACAGACAATTTCAGAAAAGCTTTGTCCCACCTAGAGATCTCCAAGAATAGGAAGGAAAAGAGGGGGCGGGAATGGGCACCTTGCTGAACACATCCAGGTAGACGGCGAAAGTTTCGCTCTACCTGGGACGCTGGAGACACATCTGTGACTTCGGGGATAAGGTGAAAAAATGTCATCTTTGAAGTCCTTCACAGCTCCAGACTCATTGGTATGGATCAGAAATTATTCAAAGCCATTTTAAAAAAAGTATAATAAACACTTCCACAGAGTCGCCTGTGTTAAACCACCAGGCCCATCTTTTTCCTGATTTTTTTTGGAGTATAGTTGCTTTACAATGTTGCGTTGGTTTCTACTGTACAGCAAAGTGATCAGCTGTATGTATACACATATCTCCTCTTTTCTGGATTTCCTCCCCATCTAGGTCACCACAGAGCATGGAGTCGAGTTCCCTGTGCTGTTCAGTAGGTTCTCATTAGTTATCTATTTTACACATAGCATAAACGTAAGTGTATACAGGTCAATCCCAATTTCCCAGTTCACCCCACCTCCTCTTCCTCCCTAGGTGTCCACATGTTTGTTCTCCGCGTCCATGTCTCTATTTATGTCTTGCAGTCAGGCTCTGCCTTTGTTTCCTGGTAGAGGCCAGCTTCTCGGCACACCAGGGAACACGGAAACAAAAGCTCGCTGGGATCTAATTTGCTAACGCCTCATACATGAGAGTGGAGGAGCCCCGGCAGAGCAGACAGTCTACAGACAGTCTGCATGCTGGCCCGGGGAACACACATGTGAACCCCCTTACCTCTGCTGTGAATAGTGTCCACAGGACACAAAACAAAACAAAATCCACTGCTTTGCAATAATTTACAATCTTATACTAGGATCCTTTTGTCTGCTCAACATCCACAAACACCTTCCGCTTGGGGAAATCCCAACATTGGCAGGGCTTTTTACCTGTTCCCTGGAACACAGCCTGGACCAATCAGATGTACTCGCCTGGGTGTTTGAATCTGCAGAGACTGACTGATTCCGCAGGACGGTGAGCAAGTATTCATGGAGGTACCATCAGCCTCAGAAATTCGCATGTCCAGTGGCAGCCATGCCACAGTGACATTCTAAGAGGACAGTCCCTGGGGTATGATTCTGGCTGAGATCCTGGCTGCACAGCCTACCTCAGACTCAGCCTGTTTGTTTTTTGTTTTTGTTTTTTCCTTTCTCCAGTTGAGCCAATGATTTACTATCTTTCCAATAAATTTTTCTGATTAAGTTATACATAACATTTGTTGTTGTTATTCACTTCTAACAGTGAAATCATGGAATGAGTTTGGCTGTATGCTTACTATTGTCCCAGTATGGTTTAAAAAAAAAAAAAAGGGTACAGGTTACTAAACCTAAAAACTACCTCAGACATAAAGCCAGATATTCCTTCTTCTCAAAAGCTGGCATCCTGGTGACAGAGAAAAATCCCAAGTCAAAAAACAAAATCCTATTAAATTATAGGAGATAACAATTACACTTCCATTAATCGACGGTGTGATAAATGATGACTCACCAACTGGCTCATTCATCGGGCACGTATTTACTGAAAGCCTTCTCTGTGCCAGGAAGAGAGATAAGAGGTGATTCCTAATGAACCCTTTTGTTTTGAAGAATCTAACAGCAGCAGCATTGAGCCGAGAAGGTTGAAGGCAGAACACTTGTAATGTTATAAACACAGAAAACAATCACATAAGCAAAACCTTTCAAAAAATCACGTTTTTTGTTTGATATTGCATAAGACTTTACTTTGTATAGACTTTATATACTCATTTAATTATCCAGCACACTAGGCAAACACAGAATAAGAAAACTGGTCACCCTCCACAATGCTCTTTATACATTTTACCTCCATAAAGGATTCTTATAATGTGCTGAACTGTAACAGCGAGAACTGCTATGCAACCAGTTTTGTTTTTTTTTTTTAATTCATTTATTTAGCTATCTCAGTCTTAGCTGTAGCACTCTGGCTTAGCTGCTCTGCAGCATGTGGGATCTTAGTTTCCCGACCAGGGCTTGAAAAGCCCTTTCCTTGTGCTGGAAAAAGTGAAAGTTGCTCAGTCATGTCTGACTTTTGCAACCCCATGGACTATACAGTCCATGGAATTCTCTAGGCCAGAATACTGGAGCGGGTAGCCTTTCCCTTCCCCAGGGGATCTTCCCGACCCAGGGATCGAACCCAGGTCTCCCACACTGCAGGTGGATTCTTTACCACCTGAGCCACCAGGGAAGACCCCCTGCATTGGAAGGCAGACTCTTAGCTATGCACCACCAGGGAAATCCTGCAACCAGGTTTTGAGTAAAAACCTGGCTCTCCGGAAAATCTGAGACATGAACCACGCTAAGGCTCCAAGTTTGCAGGGTATCAGAGTAATAAGCATGCAAGGTTATCTCAGTGCTTACTTTACCAACTCTGGGGAAATTCTTCAATATGACATTATATGCTTTTCTTTTGGCAGAAAAGAGAAAAACAGCAGGCAGCCAAATAGTTGCATCCCTTGAACTATGCCATCTTCAGCCTGGAAAAGTCTCTGTCTTGGTTCCCCAGGTAGAAAAGAAAGTGGGCCTTTGTGGTAGAACTATTTTTAGCACGATTTCTTTTCTGAGAAATTCACTTCTTTCTTGATGTGAATGATTACCAAGACTAGCTTTCAAGTACAGTTTTAGATCTGAAATGAGCACACATCACGGGAAAAGTCAAAGGAATTTTAAGGTTTTGAGATGGGAACTCAGCAGATTTGGCCCTGAGTTCTGGGGAAGGGCCTGCATGCTGCCTTTCAGTTGCAATGATCCTCTGAGAACCAGAAAAAGTACAAGCTGTGAAATAGCAAATTATTGCTTGGGTGATAAAGAGTTGAGTTTTGGAGGAGGACTTCTTCAGGAAAACACGCATGGACCAACCCAGAGATGTGTGTGTACAGATACACAGAGAGGAGGCAACAGATCTGTTTCCTGGTTTGCTGAAAGCATAAATCTGTGAAAACAAATAGTTGCATCACCAATAGAGCAAAATACTGGATCCAGTTCTGAACTATTTGGGGCCCAGCTACAGGAAGGATGAAAACCACACTGATATCTACTTCCGACATAAATCTGGTTCTGGTTGTCTGGGAGATAAACCAACTATACCAGCCCTGGTCTGACAGTTTGGCAATGTTCAGGAAACTATGATAAGGGATAGACCTAGGGCTGCACAGCTTGAAAAATCAGTTTTATAAAAGAAGGATATGTCTGAGCCTCTAAGACCATTTACCTGAAATGAACCACATTGAGGGCTCCAATCTGAGATAGAACTTGGCTTTTATACCATGCAATTCAAACCAGGTGGACACAACAGGGCTGGTTGAACAGTGTTTCAAAGAGTGATTTTCAGAAAGGATAAAATAAGAGCTCTTGGGTCCCGGAGGGGCGATCTCTTTCTCCTCTTCCAAGCCGGCATCCAGCGGTTGCAGGCTGAGTGAGGGGTGATTTGTATGCATGAGAAGGTGGCAGGTGGACACGCAGGTATCACTCAGAGCTTCAGTCTGGTTCTGTCAATTCAGCCCAAATACACATGGACAGGCTCCCCAGGTGGCTCAGTGGTAAAGGCTCCGCCTCCCAGGCAGGAGACCTGGGTCTGACCCCTGGATCAGAAGGGTCCCCCGAAGAAGGAAATGGCAACCCACTCCAGTATTCTTGACTGGAGAATCCCATGGACAGAAGAGTCCATGGGGTTGCAAAGAGTCGGACCATGACTTAGCAACTAAACAGCACATGGGAAACTGTGTTGCCCCCCAGAAACCTAACATGGCCTTATGGTTCAGGAGGAACATTGACCAGACCTCATTTTCAGAGATGGGGGAGTTTCTTTTGGGGAAATCTCTCAAGTGACTTACAATAGACAAGGTGATATCAAAAAGAACAGTGTGCCAAGCCTGCTGCCCAGGAAACAGGATCGCTTACTGAGTGCCTACATGCACTAGATGGTGACTCCGATAAGCTCCCAAGCCCTGAAAACGACAGGCATGAGATCCTCCTCTTAGGGGTGAGAAAATGCGACTCTGTGAAATTCTGGTCTGCAGGGCTCCAAGGCTTCTGCCTGTACTGGACATGGCTCCTCCTGAGAAAAGAAGGCCCAGTCCAACCACAGGAGATCCAGCCACTCATCAGTACTCAGGAAGCACCTCTGGGGAGCTGAGCCCTTGTGTTGTGGGAAGGCAGTGGTAACCCAGGCGGTGTAGTCCCAGCCCTTGTGGACCTTGTGTGGTTCAGGGAGGAGGACAGTCTGGGCACCCGTGTTCTAAGCAGGGAAGCTGAGAGCATGCTGGAAGCACAGTGAGGGTGCTGGTGAGTCCTCAGGGAAGCCCAGCCTGAGTAAGTGACTTAAGCTGGGGCCTAAAGCAGTGGTCCCCAACTTTTATGCCACAAGGGACTGCTTTTGTGGAAGATAGTTTTTTCACAGACCAAGATGGTGGGGAGGGATGGTTTGGTGATGAATTAAGTACAGTAGGGTTCTCCTGCATCAGTAATTCCACTGCTGATCTGACAGGAGGTGAGCTCACACAGTAACTCATGTGATGGGGAGCAGGTATAAAGCTGTGCTCAGTTATCCGCCGCTTATCTCCTGCTGCGCAGCCCAGGTTCTAACAGGCCACAGATGGTACTGGGGGGTTGGGAACCCTGGCCTAAAGGACCTCCTGGAATGATACTGAATTTATCTTGCTGAGTTAGGGATAGGCGGTGGCACAGGGTAAGGGCTCAGTGTAGAGAGGGGCTGCCAGAAGAAGAAGAGAAAGAATATGATCCATACAGGAAATGGGAAAAGGCCTCGTTTGGCAAGGGAGTGGGACCCAGAGCCCACAGGGTTTTGCAGGCTTCTGCCTTCACGCCGCATGCGGCAGGACAGTCCTGAGAAGGATGCTGAAGAATACAAGCCCAGATCTGCAATTCAACACAATCTAGGTGCAAAGCTGGAGACAGAAGTGACCACTATTTCAGAGGCCCCCATGGACAGCAATGCTAGAAAAAAATTATAATATAAAGGAGAAAAAAATTATTTCCACAATCCTTTCACTCAGAGATAACCACCTAGAGTAACTATTTCCCTGCATTTCCTTCTGGTCTATTATTTATAGATTAAAAATGAGGGGAGCGAGGAGATTATTTTCAGGAGAGAGATCTGTATCCTGCCTTTTCAAATAGATTACACGAGCATTTAAAAAACCTGATTTTTAACTGCTGTATAATTTTCCAGCTTCAAGGCCCACCCCAATTTCCTTAAGCAATCCAGTGTTGTTGGTTCCTGCTGCGCTGCTCATCCACATGTAAGAATTTTTTGTCAGCATCTGATATTGTTTCCCAGTGACGGGTTTTTTGAATTCCTGAGCCAATGAATAAAGCTGTTTGAAGCTTCTTTCTGCATACGATCGAAGTGTTTCTACAACGGTTATGCTCCCTGAATTACATTTTTGTTCTCATGTAACTGCTAGTGTTTCTTTTTTTCCACGTGTATATGGAGGTCTTTTGCGTGTGAGCTGCTGCAAGTCTAGAGTAACCAGCTGTGTTAGGTACAAGTAACATCTCTTGTCTCCCCCAAAAGTGAACGTGAAAATGAAAGTCGCTCAGTCGTGTCCGACTCTACGCAACCTCATGGACTACACAATTCATGGAATTCTCTAGGCCAGAATACTGGAGTGAGTAACCTTTCACTTTTCCAGCGGATCTTCCCGACCCAGGAACTGAATCGTGGTCTTCTGTACTGCAGGCGGATTCCTTACCAAGTGAGCTATCAGGGAAGGCCCCTCCCCATCTAAATTGGGAATTAACGTTAAAAAAAATTTTTTTAACACAAATTTGTATTTTGTCATTTTATTATTTCTAGTATATATATTAATACCTATAAATAAATACCTATATATTACACACTAGAAATAATATAAGTATTTGTTCATAGGTATTAAATCGTGTACATATATAGGTATTTGTTTTTGGTGAGTTATTTAATCTTAGTGCTCAATCATGTAAAAAGATGCTCAACATTGTTAATCATCAGAGAACTGTAAACTCATACAAGAAGATATCATCTCATACTTCAGAATGGCTATCATCAAAAAGAACACAAGTAACAAATATTGGTGAGGATGTGGAGAAAACAGAACCTTATACATTGTTGGCGGGAATGTAAATTGGTGCAGCCACCATGGAAAACAGTATGGAGATTTTCCAAAAACAACTAAAAATAGAACCACCATATGACCCAGCAATTCCTGGATATATATTTGAAAAAAAAATGAAAATACTAACATGAAAAGATACGTGCATCACGATGTTCCCAGTAGCACTATTTACAACTGCCAAGGTATGGAGGCAAAGTAAGTGTCCATCAACAGATGAACGTATTAAGAAGATGTGATAAACACACACACACACACACACACAGAGGAACACTACACAGCCATAAAGAGGAATGAAATTTTGCTATTCACAATAACATAGATGAACTTGAATGGTATTATGCTAAGTGAAAAAAGTCAAAGATAGACACTGTATGATATTACTTATATGTGCAGTCAAAAAAGTGAAACTAGTGAATATAAAAAGAAAAGAAATACACTCATAAAGAGAGCAAATTAATGGTTACCAGTGGGGAGAGGAAAAGTGAGAAGGTCAAGACAAGGGTAAGGAATTAGGAGGTAAAGACTACTATGCATAAACTAATGGATACATGTATATGAATGGCTGAGTCCCTTCACCGTTCACCTGAAACTATCACGATATTGTTAATCGGCTATACCCCAGTAAAAAAATAAAAAGCTTTAATTAAAAAGGGAAAAAAGCTGCAAGGAAATATTGTACAGCGTGTGAAATAATAGCCAGTTTTAAAACTATAAATGGAATATAAGCTTTACAAGTTGTCAATCACTACGTTAAACTCCTGAAACAATGATAATATTGTATATCAACTATACCTCAATAAAAAATTTTATAATAAATGGGCTTAAAGAGTTAGAAAACATTTTTTAATGCTTAATCTGAGGTAGAAGTCAGGTCCCCACACTGTGACTTGCTCAGTCGGTAAAGAATCTGCCTGCAATGCAGGAGGTCCGGGTTCAATCCTTGGGTCAGGAAGATCTCCTAGAGGAGAAAATGGCAACCCACTCCAGTATTCTTGCCTGGAGAATCCCACGGACAGAGGAGCCTGGTGGGCTACAGTCCACGGGGTGGCAAAGAGTCGAACATGACTTAGTGACTGAACCTCCACCATGGAAGGACTTAGTTCCAGCAGGGCCATCTCTACCTCACTGAAGAGTCACTTTCAAAGAAGAGATCAATTTCCATAACTTCAGAACTACTTCTTCGGTGTGGTCCTGAGCTCCCTCTTTGGAAACACGCTGAGCTCTGACAACTCCATCACTGATAAATGGTCTGCAGACCCAGTACTGCTTCAGCATCCCCATCAAGCACAGGTAGCAGGCCTGGAGCTCTGAGCTGCAGCTGACGGTGCAGAAAGTGGATTAAATAGTTCCCCAAACTCTGGGAAAGGGTGAGATGTATGGAAAAAGTAACATGGAAACTTACATTACCATATGTAAATTAGAGAGCCAACAGGAATTTGCTGTTTGGCTCAGGAAACTCAAATAGGGGCTCTGTATCAACCTAGTGGGGTGGGATGGGGAGGGAGATGGGAGGGAGGTTCAAAAGGGAGGGGATATATGTATACCTATGGCTGATTCATGTTGAGGTTTGACAGAAAACAACAAAATTCTGTAAAGCAATTATCCTTCAATTAAAAAATAAATGAATTAAAAACAAACAAACACACAGATCATATTAGGGCTTTCCTAATGGCTCAGGGGTAGAGTCTGCCAGCCAATGCAAGTAAGATGGGTTCGATCCCAGGTCTGAGAAGCGCACGTGCAGCGGAGGAACTACGCCCATGCGCCACAACTGCTGAGCCAGGGCTCTAGAGGCTGGGAGCCACAACTACTGAGTCCACACACTGCAACTACCCAAGTCCTCCTGCCCTAGAGCCCGTGCTCCCCAGCAGAAGCCACTGCATTGCGAAGCCCACACACAGAACTGGAGATTAGTCCCAGCTCCCCCAACCAGGGAAAGGTTCGAGCAGCAATGAAGACCGAACATGGCTGAAAATAAATAAATAGATAGATAACTAAATTTTCTAAGACATTACTGTGCCAACAAAGGTCTGTCTAGTCAAAGCTATGTTTTTTCCAGTAGTCATGTATGGAGGTGAGTTGGACTATAAAGAAAGCTGACTGCCGAAGAATTGATGCTTTTGAACTGTGGTGCTGGAGAAGACTCTTGAGAGTCCCTTGGACTGCAAGGAGATCCAACCAGTCCATCCTAAAGGAAATCAGTCCTGAATGTTCACTGGAAGGACTGATGCTGAAACTGAAGCTCCAATACTTTGGCCACCTGATGCGAAGAACTGACTCACTGGAAAAGATCTTGATGCTGGGAAAGATCGAAGGCTGGAGAAGGGGACGACAGAGGATGAGATGGTTGGACGGCATCACTGACTCAATGGGCATGAGTTTGAGCAAGCTCTGAGAGTTGGTGATGGACAGAGAATCCTGGCGTGCTGCAGTCCATGGGGCTACAAAGAGTTGGACACGACTCAGTGACTGAACTGAACTTTTCTAAAAAACTGAATTGATTAAAACAAACAAACATTATAGTAGCTCGGACAGACCTGAAGAACTATAAGAAACAGATCAGCACAATGAAGCGGTCAATAACACATGGACATGATGAGACCACAATGCTCAGTGCAGGGGGCTCCTGCCACAAGTGGTTCCCTGACCATTTCTTAAATGCGATGCTTGTGTGGCGCTTTTCCAGGTGCCTCAGGCTCTTTAGGGGCTCCCACAACAGAAATGTGTATAAACGTAGAAAGACAACACTGGGCGTTAAGAGTGTCTTATTTTGGCATCTGGTAGGGTGGGTATCTTCCCTCTATATTATAAGCTCCGCGAATTAACAGGGAAAACCATCTGCTCTCATTCACCATGCTTTCCACAGTGCTGGCACGTGAGGTACTCCGTTAATACTTGTGAATACAAACTTTCTGAAAGACATTTTCATAAGTAATAAAGAAAGGGGTGCCTGTATTTTATTCACAGGATAACCTCAGCCCTCATCACGGGGCCTGGGGTGGGTTTGTTTATTTATTTGTTCTTTTGAGGAGAAGAAGTTTGCTCTCATTATAAATACATGCTCTGTTTTACTCAACTGCCCTCCTTTTTCTATGACAACCTTTTCTTCCAAAAGCCCTAGCAGTCAGAGCTTATGAAAGGTGCTTTGAATATCATCTGGACAGATCCATGTAGAAAATCTCCTTTAAATGGATCATGACTCTCAATTATCTCTGAGCACAACCAAAAATATGAACTAGCAGATATCAAAAAAGCAATGCATATTTACATTTGAACAGAGACAGCTAATGTTCTAGAATAGGAATGGTATAATAAATTGTGCTATAAAAGTCTAACTCTCCATCTTGTTCATTCTGATACCACTTCAAGAATTTTTCTAATTTTGAATACTACCCAGTCATAAAGGATGAAATAATGTCATTTGCAGCAACATGTGGAGAAGGCAATGGCACCCCACTCCAGTACTCTTGCCTGGAAAATCCCATGGATGGAGGAGCCTGGTAGCCTGCAGTCCATGGGGTCTCGAAGAGTTGGACACGACTGAGCGACTTCACTTTCACTTTTCACCCTCATGCACTGGAGAAGGAAATGGCAACCCACTCCAGTGTTCTTGCCTGGAGAATTCCAGGGACGGGGAAGCCTGGTGGGCTGCCGTCTATGGCGTCGCACAAAGTCGGACACAACTGAAGCGACTTAGCAGCAGCAGCAGCAGCAACATGGATGCAATGAGAGATTATCATACATGAAGTAAGTCAGAAAAAGACAAATACTGTATGATACCACTTATATGTGGATCTAAAATATGACACAAATGAACCTCTCTTTGAAACAGAAACAAGAGAACAGACTTACTGCCCAGGTGAAGTAGGGGTGTGGGAGCAATGGATTGGGAATTTGGGGTTGGCAGACAGATGCAAACCATTCCATTTAGAATGGATAAACAAGGAGATCTTATGCATAGCACAGAGAACTATATCCAATCTCCTGGGGGTAAACCATAATGGAAAAGAATGCTTTAAAAAGAATATATATATGTGCAAAAAAAAAAAAATTCTCCCATTTTCAACAGATGATAAGCTGATACTCAGGCCAAAAAAAAAAAAATCTTAACTTATATACATACATATATACATATTCATGCATATACATACATAAACACATACATATACCTATATCTTTCCTGATAGCCCAGCTGGTAAAGAATCCACCTGCAGTACAGGAGACCCCGGTTCAATTCCTGGGTCAGGAAGATCCCCTGGAGAAGGGATAGGCTACCCACTCCAGTGTTCTTGGGCTTCTCTTGTGGCTCAGCTGGTAAAGAATCTGCCTGCAATGCGAGAGACCTGGGTTTGATCCCTGGGTTGGGAAAATCCCCTGGAGAGGGGAAAAGCTACCCACTCCAGTATCCTGGCCTGGAGAATTCCATGGAGTGTATAGTCCATGGGGTTGCAAAGAGTCGGACACGACTGAGCGACTTTCACTTCATTACACACAGACACACACACACACACACACACACACAAAGGCGGCTCTTTTAGCACTTGATGAACTAAAATTATGCCAACAAAGTAAACTAAAGACAAAGAAGTGACTAGCTAAATTATTTAGAGTTACGATGTAGGTAATTAACAAATCTTCCAACGTTATGAATCTAAAATACTTGACACTTTTGTTGGTTAAAGACAGACCAGAGAGAATAACAGCACATTTAAACTGAGCACTGCCATCATTAGTTAGTTCTTTGTAACCTTGCAAAGTGCGGGTAAAGAACTATTCTGACTTGGTGGTAGAAGGGAGCTACAAGTTTGCTTTGGTTAATATCAAGTTCATTACCTGCCTTAGAAAGGAAATATGCTCTTGCTTCCTTGAATCACGGTGGATTTAATTTCCCCATAGGCCCAGGAATAAATTCCTTAGAAAAGAAATTTCTCTTTAGGGGAAAAACTAGTTCCCTTTAAGTGTATACAGCAGATACCATCACCCATTCTCTCTGTGGTCTTGGTCACAAAGAAGCTCACTTCAGAGTGGACCCAAGCCCAACCACGGGCACAGACCTGACCACAGACTCTGACACCTCTGAAAGCCCCAGGGAAGATGCTCTCGAAATCATTGAATTACATAATGGTTCTTCTGAATTCACAAGTTTAAGGGTTCTCTTGTGGTTTAAGATAAGTGTGTGATTGCTGATTCTTTCTTCAAATGAACTGCTGGGAAAGATTGAGGGCAGGAGGGCAAGGAGGGAAATAGAGGATGAGATGGTTGGATAACATCACTGACTGAATGGACACGAATTTGAGCAAACTCCAGGAGACAGTGAAGGACAGGGAAGCCTGGCAAGCTACAGTCCACGGGGTCACAAAGAGTTGGACACAACTTAGCGACTGAACCACCACCACCACCACCACCCAGCTTCCAGAAAAATAAGCTCTTCTGGTGGCTGCTCAGCCTGCAGATTACAGTTGTTAGTTTCAGAGATGAGTCTTTAATAGAGATGAGTCCCACCTTTCATTTCTTGGTGTTTCTAAGTTCCCAGACACATCTTCACATCTTTGATGGTGGCAGGGATGATACACTAGATAATATTAACCAGCTTTTTTGACTGCCAGTGTATCCTTCTAGGGGTTTTCAGTACAGTTGGATGATTAAAATTAGCAGGAATCCAAGAAACTAAAAAGTAAGGACCTGCAGGTCAAGTCAGCCGGGTCTGGAAGCCTGGCTTCCCAATTCCAGGTCACACTCTTGTTCCACGGCAACATAATTCTTTGCCAAGTAAGAAAGCCTGCTTAAACCTCATGGAAGTTTAGTTGAAATTTGAGAGAACACCATGCATTCTATAAAGAATCTTAGCTTTCTCAGTGGAACCCAAGTGGTTAAATAGGATGTGTCAGTGGTTATTTGAACTGAAACTGCATGTTCAGAATTCTGCAAGGAAGGGGAGCATGCACCCCTAATTTCTTGACTTCTTCCCCTCTATCTGCGGTGAGGATCCACTTTCTCATGGGAACCTTAAGCTCTGAGTATAGAGCTGTCACTGGCGCCATGTTGATCTGTTACCACGGAGATCACTGTGGTAACATACAAACCTGCCACCAGTCCAGACACACAAGTGTCTCATTTTGACTCCCAGAAGGATTACTCTATCCTCCTCTCTAGTCCCACCAGCTTAAAGTTTGTCTCTGCTAGGATTTAGCTCTAAAGTTTTTTGAAGACTGACTTTTAAATGTCATTAGAAGTCTAAATAGTCAGAGACAAGAAAAGAGGGAAAGAAAGGATGTCTCAAGATTTTAACACAACAAAGTTCACACATAGCAACCGCTCCCTAGGTTGGAGTGATTGACTCAGTTATCACACTACTTCACAAAGAACCAGAGTGAAATGTGGAGGGTGGTAACGCTTATTGATCATCGGCAACATATTGTTGACACACTAGTTTATTACTGTGAGCTGTGGACTATTAAAGCATTACTGGGAGCTAATCTCTACATTTTTAGAAACTGGAGTTCTTTCCTAGATGGCAACTCGAGGGCAATATCATCACAATAAGTCTCTAATGTGAAGACAAACAGACTTGACATTGGTCACCAGTTCAAGCCTGCCAGAATCGCTCTGGGTCCCACGCAAGTGCCCTGGCTCAACCAGGAAGGTGGAACCAAGCTGTTATTTATTTTTTATTCAGAGAAGTCAAAAAGATTTTCTTTCGGTAGTGGTGAAAAAGGCTACATTTGTGCGACACCTCCTATTTTAATTTCCCCTAAATCTTAAGGTTTCTGGCAGGTATGCTGTGGACTATCTGGTTGATAGTAGCTAGATGTGACTTCCCTGTTAGGATCCTCTAAAAGGGGTCCTGGAAGGGAGGGAGGCTGGGACTGACAGGCTCATGTTCAGGAGCTCAGGCTTCAAGCTGGGCCTGGACCACATAAGAACACAAAGTTCTCTGGTTTCTTTTTTGATGAGCGGAGGCAACTCCAGCTGGGTGAGGAGAGCAAAGGAGGCGGAGTTTGTGTTGCTCTGCGAACACAGAATTGAACCTAGGCCACTGCCTTGGCCCTTGGGGCCTTGATGGTCAGTGAAATGGTTAAGCAAGTGGTTGCTGAAGTGTTAGTGGCTCAGTTGTGTCTGACTCTTTGTGATTCCATGGATTGTTGCCTGCCAGGCTCCTCTGTCCATGGAATTCTCCAGGCAAGAATATGGGAGTGGGTGGCCATTCCCTTCTCCAGGGGATCTTCCTCAGGGATAGAACCTGGGTCTCCCTCATTGCGGGCAGATTCTTTACCATTGGCGCCACCAGTTAGACACTATCAATTGCCAACATTCAAGGCCTGGCAGTCAACTTAGGGATCTCAAGACCCAGCGAATTTAGTTCTTCCTCCCCACAGCCGCTCACTGATATTCTGCTGATCTGAAAAGCAAGGAGCATTAAATAGAAGCTATGTGGCATTGTTCAATCGCTCAGTTGCATCTGACTTTTTTGTGACCCCATGGACTGTAGCTCACTAGGCTCCTCTGTCCAGGGATTGGGATTCTCCAGACAAGGATACTGGAGTAGGCAGCCATTTCCTCCTCCAGGGGATCTTCCCAACCCAGGGATCTAATCCATGTCTCCTGCATTGGCAGGCAGATTCTTTTACCACTGAGCCACCAGGGAAGCCCCAAATAACAGCTACAACTCGAACTTATTAATTAGCAACTTCCTTTTTTAAAAAAAACTTTGAAAAGAAAGGATGTTGAATTTCATCCACCTGTCAATCACCTTGCTCCTTGTTCCACCTCTTCGGCTCCTGCAGCTCCTCCATTAATATGTTCTTCCTCCTAATGGATTCTCCCCTTGCGATGCTGCCAGGTAAGAAAAGCATCCAAGGAGTCATCCCACCCATGGGACTAGGATGCAGAGGAGTGCACACCAGCTCTTATTCTAAACCAGCCCTGCCTCCCTGCTCCTTGCATCCAAACAGAATAAATAATCATCCATCTCTTCCATTTCCCTCCTACTTATTCCACCAGAAGAGCAAAGGAGCCCATTAAAGTGTAGACTGGGTCAGAGGATTTCAACAGTGATTTTGCTTAGAAAATCCCATAGGCAGAGGAGTCTGGCAGGCTACAGTCCATGGAATTGCAGAGTCGGACACTATTGAGCATGCACACGTTTCAACAGTACTTTCTTTTTTTCTACCTTAAGACCAAATGGGGAATAATGAAGTAATGAAGAAAAGGATTAAAAAAAAAAAAAACAACAACAACAGACAGACACGATGGCAGCTAGAAGGCCAGTGAAACATCAACATGAGAGATTACATTTCTCTGCAGAAGTGACACCAGGTCTACCCTTAATATGAACTCAAAATGACATACACGTGGTATTTTGCTACATTTGCCAAAGAACAGCTTAGTACTGTCTTTTTATTATTAGATACTGTCAAAATTGTATGTTTGTCTCAGATTTTCTCTAGGATGTTATCTGTGTTTTAAATAGATGTGACTTTTTAAAAAATATTGTGGCCTTTATTGAAAAATTGTTTTGAAAGTCTATATTCTTGGGGGAAGAAAAGTGAGATTAACAATGAGAATGAGGAGGAGAAAGTCCAAAGCTATTTTCACAATAGTCAAGTAAAAATAATAATAAAATGGGCTTAAACAATAGAGCGCACATTAAAAGCTTACTTGTAGAGGAAAGTTAATAAAATCAAACAGGATCAAGACAAAAAAAAAGTTCTTTCTGTAGAGACTTAAAACACATCTTTGGATGGAAGTTTTTTAGATATTTATTTGTCTCTGATAATTACCATTTACTGGCACGGTGGGAGCTCAGTAATTACTGGTTTTGTTGAATCATTGTCCAAGTCTTTGCTCCCTCAGACCAAGTTCCTACCTTGCTCATCTTTGCATTCCTAGCACTGAGCATAGTGTTTGTTCAAATCAATGTTTCTTGAACAGAACCAGATTTTAATTTTCCTCCGAACAAGCCCAGAGAGCCACAAACAATATATCCCAAGAATTTCACAAGGAAAAGGAGGCAGTCTGTCATTGGGCATTGTTCTTAACTGCCTGAAACATAGTCAGCAGATCTCTGATCTATTTTTCAAGGTGTGACCAGAACTGGCCAATGAGGCTCTAGACCAGTTTGGCCCTGTGATGAACTCAAACAGGTTATCTTCCAGAGGCAGGGGGGCAGGGCTCTGCTTGCTTGGTTTACGCCCAGGTATATGATTTTCCACCACTGGAAAGCTGCAGGCTTTCCTGCTCTTTCAGGAGCATGCTGACTATGAGGTTCATTTTGTTTCGTTTCAGGTACCTGATACAGTTTTGACTCCACTTCTAGGCACTGAGGTCAATTTCATAACAATGGACAACACAGATGGGAGGCATGGAAGAACACAAGCTCAAGAGCACACAGATCTGCATTCAAATTCTGACTCTACCACCAACCAGTTTTGTATCCTGGAGCCAGTTACTAATGTTTCAAAGCCCTAGTTCCTGAGTCTATAAAATGAACATATTATCACCTACCTCTCAGGCTTGTTGGCAGAACAACAGGAATGAGATGATCTATTATAAAGCTCCAGTAACACACAGTACACACTCAATAAACATCAGCTCTTTTGACTCAAGGCTTAACGTGTCACCCTTTTACAACTGTCATCTTCTACATGGCACCTAGTTTTTCTAGCACTTTGGTTTTGTCAAATCAAAAATGAGTGCTGACCCCAATGCTCACTGCAGCACTGTTTACAAAACCCAAGACATGGAAGTAACCCAAGTGTCCCCTGATGGAGGAAAGGATAAAAAAAAAATGTGGTACATACATGCGATAGAATATTACTCAGTCACGAGAAAGAATGAAATAATGCCGTCTGTAGCAACATACATGGAATCTAGAGATTGTCATAATGAGTAAAGCAAGTCAGACAGAGAAGGAGAAACTTCCTACTACATCCCTTATGTGCAGAATCGGAAAAGAAATCATACAAATGAACTTATTTACAAAATAGAAATAGATTCCCAGACTTAGAGGACAAACCTATGATTGGCAGAGGGGAAGGATGTAGAGAAGGGATGGTTAGGGAGTTTGGAATGGGCATGGACATACCACTGTATTTAAAACGGATAACCAGCAAGGGCCTACTGTATAGCACAGGGGACTCTGCTCAATGTTATGTGGCAGCCTGGATGGCAGGAGAGTTTAGGGGAGAATGGATACATGTGTGCGTGTGGCTGAGTTCCTTTGTGGTCCACCTGAAACCATCACAACATTGTGAATTGGCTATACTCCCAAAAGAAAATAAAAAGTTTAAAAAAAATGTACTGAAAGGACTGTTTTGAGGCAAAATCAGTAATAGTCCTTCACTCATACAAATGTAAGATGAGAGGAAGAATAACGTGGCAGCCCTAAAATGAATACACATCAGCACATAATAAAACCTAATTGGCAGGATCGGTCAGCATCACACCCTCTATCGTGGAAGCCTCTTTGGACAAGGATATCCACAATGGGAACGGCTTATACAAACAGCCATTTGAAAACAAGCCGAGTATCCCCCAGAGCAGCTGGGAGAAGGTAAACCAAAATCCTGGGACAAGTTCTCTTGAGGAAACAGCCACCTTCAACCCACAACCCTAGTCATTTTCAAGTCAGTATTCACTCAGAAACACTGCCCCCCCCACCTATATACACACAAATGGATCGCTATTGCTGACATATCTGGCAAGCTGCAGGTTTTTTTTTGTTTGTTTGTTTACATCATATGCACTAATTATCTAGCTTCTTGAGCAAGTTTCTTCATCAGTTATACATGGAGTATTTCTTCCTTCCTCTTCAGAATAAATCCTATCAGCAAAAGGCAGAGGCCTCTTAAAATTGATCAGACAATGTCAGAGCAGAACAGAACTTACTAAAGCCATAGAGTTTGGGTTCCTCTAAGTTTAGAGATAAGCAACGGGGGCTCATAAAGGTTGAACAGCTCACCCTGAGCCACCGAGTATTGGGTGGCAGCCAGGATTGAACCCTGACCTCCTGATCCCAAGTTCAAGATTCTTTCTGCTACACCACATGACCTCTCTAAACTTCACACTTTGTTGACTCCTCCCCACAGAGCCCAAGCATGCTGCACACACAGAACACCTCTAATAAACATCTGGCAAACTGACCTACAAATTCTACAGTTCTGCTGTTTCAACCCAATATTGTATTTCAACCCCTGAAGATCCCAATAGTGACTAAAGAGTAAGTGCTATCAATATTTGGGCGAGGCTTCAGATAAAAGTATGAAGTGTTTCTGAAATCATAATTCCTCATTTCTTCACAACAGGCTTCCTTGGTGGCTCAGGTGGTAAAGAATCTGCCTGCAATGTGGGAGACCGGGGTTTGATCCCCAGGTCGGGAAGATACCCTGGAGAAAGGCATGGCAACCCACTCCAGTATTGTTGTCTGGAGAATTCCATGGACAGAGGAGCCTGGTGGGTGGGCTACAGTCCAGTCTATGGGGTCACCAAGAGTCGGACACAACTGAGCGACTAATTCAATTTCTTCACAAGGTGAAACAGGTGTTGCTGTACCCACTTCAGAGATAAGGAAACTGAGGCCAGGAAGTTAAATGGACTCATCCCAACTGCTAGTTGTCTCTTGTTAGAGCTGGTGCTAGATATCTAATTCCAAAATCTGCACCTTTTCTACTTCATTAAAGTGAAGAAGCAAAGTAAAGTCACTCAGTTGTGTCTGACTCTTTGCAACCCCGTGGACTGCAGCCTACCAGGCTCCTCCCTCCATGGGATTCTCCAGGCAATACTGGAGGGGGTTGCCATTTCCTTCTCCAGGGGATCTTCCCGACCCAGGGATTAAACCCGGGTCTCCCGCATTGCAAGCAGACACTTTAACCTCTGAGCCACCAATTAATAATGACTTCAGATAGTACTGCCATTGTTCCTTTTCCCAGTCTGCTCTACCAAAGCAGCAGCTTAATTCATAAGGCATATTCAAGTCAATTAAAAAAAGTGCTGGCTGACTACATAAAGTTACATGTAAACATACATACAGAGACATAAAATTATATAATTTAACTACATAAAATTATAAGTTCAGGTTATAAGAACATCATCTGCCCAACACAGACCCTAATTTTCTTCAGCAAACCAGACTTGAGACCCAGCTCCAAGGACCAGAAGAGCACTTACATTTACTGCCTACAAGACTGTAAAGGCCAGCCTGAGGAAATGGTCTTTTATTTTTTTTTTTTAAACCCCATGGTTGAAGACACTTTCAATTATCGCTTTATGTCAAAGCAGGAAGGAAAGGGGTCATTTCTTGGCAGCCTGGGGCTCTCACAGAACCTATAAGGCCTCCGTGTTGGTCAGGATTGGGTGAAGCCACAAAGAAAGGCGGCTAGCGATGCTCCCAGCCTCCCGGCTGGCTGCTCAGAGCCTGTTAAAGATAGAGACTAATGGCGGGGGTGGGAGGAAGGGAGATGCTGAGGGCTGTGAGGGAAGGTGTGGGGGGACGGATATAATCCAGCATACAGAAACCTGTCAGGATGGGATTTATTTTTGTTCTGTGAGGGAGTATAATAGGGCTTTGCCTGCGCTCTCAATAGCTGTTTTGAAGTGAACCCGGCTGGTATGTCTTTAATTTGTCATTTCATTATGAAACTGTTTCCCTTCCAAGAAGCCTTCAAGTCAGGAAGCTCTGTCTGCCCACACAGGAAATTCCTTTGCTTCAACTTCCCCAAAAAGGAAATTTCCCTCAGAAGTGAGCCCAGCATATGCCTTTGAGCAGAGCTGCGTCAAGAAATTTTGGCAGCTGAGTCCTGAAAACACCCCTGGCTGGCTGGCGGCGGCTGGGCTGCTGGAATCAACAGTGTGGCTCTCCCTCAGGGGGTGGGGACCCCACTGAAATGAACCCTGGCACCCCATCTTCCTCCTTCTCCTGAGCCCTGTAACCCCACCACACTGTGTCACACCCAGAGCTTTAATTCTCCCAGAGGGAATCGTGGCTGTGACTTTCATCAAGAAATAGGCATCTCTGATTATTTTTCACCATAAGCTTTACTGAATTATTTAATTTTTTAAACTCTGCACATGCACAATGTTGATTTAAATTCATGGAAGGGGCTAATCTGAAAAGGAACGGAGTTTGCACTGTTTGCACAGGATTATTTAAAGTAGAATTTGATGTACTATGTATTTAATCCGCTTCTTCCAAAAAGCGCAAACTCCAAAAAAAAAAAAAGCATCTATGAAGATGTACCTACTTCACACAACAGACTTCAACACAAAGCACCCATTCTTGTCCTCATGCCCACACACACTTTAGACTCCTGGTAGAAAGATGGCAGTATTTCAAACCAAGAGGGTACACAAAAATAAAATAGCCAATTATAGTTCCTAAAGCACGTATATTGACAAGTCACCTTTTATCAAGGGTGATAGGTTTTTTTTTTCTTTCCTACACAAATTTTCCTGGTGGGGACTTAAAGTAAAACACGGAAGGGGAGAAAAGATCCCAAACCACAGCTTTATAAAAATTAATCTCTCAGACATACTGTGAATGACTCAGTGGGTAAGCACCCAGAGCAGCTGGGCTGAAGTGAAGAATAATATATAATATTTTATGAAGCTTCTTAGTACAGAGGCATTAGCAGAAAACTGCCAGACTCACAGTTAAGTTTTTAATTTTCCATTTCAAATTATTTCATTCAAAGAAAAAAGTTGTGAAAAGGAAAATGACACAGAGACCTAAAGGACAAAACGAGGGAGTGATAATGAACTTCAAGCTGTATCACAAGAGACAGGACAAAGAGAGACAGAGGAGAACTAAGGCAATCCTGGATTTTCACTCTGTACTTAAGACTGAACTTGAACGGCAGAGTCATAGGATCTGACCTGGTTATGCTACTCATGTGCCAGGAATCGGGAAGGGGTATTATTTACCAGGAAGCAGAGAGATATTTAAGGGGCTAGCAAGACTCCTATAGCCCACTGAAATCTGAATATATTAACCCTGAGGTTTGAGGTTGTGGTGGATGTTTTCTGAGGAGTGAATTTACGATTCAGGTTTAGTGAGTTATTCTGTTTTTCTAAAATTTATGAGGTTTTAACCACAGTTGGATCACAGAGGGGGATCCAACACGATTTCTCAAGTTCTTTAAGAGAATGGTCTAGGGACTCAGTCTTTGGCTCAGACTGAGAGGAGAGGTGTAACGAGGAGGGTCTGACCCGCTCGGCCAGCTACCGGCTCTGTAGCTTCGGCCAAGTTCCATAACCTCTTTAAACCTGACCTTTCATCAGTAAAGTGAGGGCAATAAAACTCAGTTCATAGGTCTGTTGTGAGGATTAAATAATATAATACATGTGAAAAGTGCCTACTGTAAGCACTCAATAAATGAAGTTACTGCTCCATATGGAACACTCTGAAGACTCTTTCTCCCAAAGCCACAGGCCCACTCCTCATAGAAGCCACCCAGCTCGGCCAGTTGCTTCAGTTTCCACACAAGCCAAGGTGTTCCTGGCCCCTTCAACTTGAGCCTTGGATTAACAGCTCCCTTATATGTATGCAATCAACGATTTAGTCATCCCAGAGTAGAGACACTCTGCTAAGAATGGTTGAAAGGCTTAAGGATTTAGACTTACACCTCCAAGTTCACTACTCCTCTCAAGAAAATGCAGATGACTTACACCTTCTCACACTGACAGTGAGCTAGAGAGGTCCAGCATTGTTCAGCTAATAAAGATTCAGGCAACGTCTTGAGACCAACAGCTAGACACAAGAAACATCAGATGATTCATCTTGGTCTCACAGATCCAGGTTCACAACGTTTTGCCTAAATCTAGGGGTCTGGATTTTCCATCTAATCTTATTTAGTCTGCTCCATGGGGAAAGCCAGCCCCCAGCAAAATCACGGGGTTTACTTCCAACTCAGATCCCTCACTTGATCTTCTGTGCTGACTATGGATCTGACCAAGGACCGTCTAATTTAAAAGATTCAAGAGATTCGTTAAACTAATTTTCATTAAGACATCAAGGATGTCAAGTATTAACTACCTCGATCCAACGTATCATCTGCTATCACAATTATTCACTTTTAAAACTGGAGCTAGGTTGGGACTCCCCTGTGTCCACTGGTTAGGAATCCACCTTGCAGTGCAGGGGACTTGAGTTTGATCCCTGATCAGGGAACTAAGATCCCACATGCCAGGGAACAACTAAGCCCATGGTCCACAGCTAGAGAGTCCATGTGCCACAATGAAAGATCTCACATGATACAACTGAGACCCACCGTAGCCAAATAAATTAAAAAAAAAAAAAAAAAAAAAAGTAGAGCTAGGTGGAAAAAATGCTTGATCCAAAGGAATATACCTTAGAAGAATTACAGGTACCACAGGAGTTCATCTTGGGAGATATTCAAGTTTGAGGCACTCTCATCCCACTGCAGCTGGTGATCACACTTTCTAAAGCATAACATGGGCCCTGTTCACAGACAATGATAAGCCCTCAGTTCTAGAATCAGAGTAGGGCTGTCTGGACAATACAAGTGCAGAAGGCAGCCTCTTTCTGAATCTCAATACTCCTTCAGCAAACAAAGGAGCAGCAGATGAGAGATGGCTACCCAGCTGAATGTACAATGCCAAGGCGACAATGCCCAGTTGTACTTGTTCAACTTCATTCCCTGGATCACTTTGAGTGGTAGAAGTCATCACAGAAGCTCCAAGAAGCAGATGTCTGGAGTATTAGCTTTGAGACAGTTCCCAACCAAACTCCCCCATCCCTTGGTGCATGCACGTTAAGTCGCTTCAGTCATGTCGAGCTCTTTGTAACTCAATGGACTGTAGCCCTCCAGGCTCCTCTGTCCATGAGATTCTCCAGGCAAGAATACTGGAGCTGGTTGCCTTGGTCTCCAGGGGATCTTCCCAACCCAGGGATCGAACCTGTGTCTCTTATGTCTCCTGCATTGGCGGGCAAGTTCTTTACCACCAGTGCCACCTGGGAAGCCCCCCACCCTCCGCTATACACATTCAAACACACATGCACACTCATTTGGACTTATCTGAAGTGAAATTCTTCTTTGCTAAGGAATCAAAAGATAAAAAAATTATTTTATAAAGGTCAAGCACATTTCACACCTGTTCAGATTTCTGTGGGTCTCTGAAGTTCCTCTCCACCATCAGAGAACACGAGGAAAGAGTAACCCATGACTCTCAAGTGGGGTATCTCTCTCTCAGGGAATTTCGAGTTTCATGTTCCTAAAAGTAAACCCCAAATATCTGGGTGAACCGTTGAATCACAGCCAGACTGTAAGATCAGCAAGTGGCCCACACCACACGGGGCGGAACTGCAAACAGGGGAACATAAGCTTGCTGCCTGTCCGGGTGGGGATTTCGCGAGCCAACCTCACGGCCACTTCACAGGAGAAGTGAAAAGAGTAAGTGCGAGAGTTCAGAGCTGTGAGAACAGCGCTGTGTAAGGAATCAGAGTGAAAAAAGAAAGAGAAGCAATTTCTCCCCCTTCCCCTTGGTTGTCATCTACCAGGAAAATACGCCCAAGACAGATGAACCCTCCAGCTTGTCATCAGAATAACAGGTTTGCGAACCTGCCTGGCCACACAGTTGCTTCCTCAAGTCAGGCTCGTGAGGAGAAAGAGTCGTTTCATGTCCCCAAGAGGGTTGGCACCAGATCATCGGCTCATATTTGTTTCCCTGCAAGGAGCTCTCAATGTTGGTGACTTGAGAGCTACTGAAGGAAGCAAAATAAAACCCTTCGTCAGCTTTGTTCACAAATCAGCGCCGCTGATTCTCTTCTCCCTCATCCTACACCCCCTTTCAAAGCCTGTGGCAATGAGCAGAGGATTCGAGTAACTGGTACAGGGGCTCCATTTAGAAATAGTTTCTTGAGTGTGAGCTTTCATACTCAGGGGACGGTCTAAGGGTGGATTCTCTCTGTTGGGCTGTGTGAACAGAAATACACATTAAAGGTCAGCATGAAAGCTTGCACTGGAGAAGCTGAAAGCCTCCATTCCCTGGCCATCTGGGCTTCCCCCCTCCCACTATTAATGCGGAATTAATTGTGCCTGTGCTATGGGACCAGCGAAAGAGGGGGGCGTGGCCAGTCTGGAAAGCCTGAAACCCAACGGACACCACGGAGAGAGGGAGCACAGTGAGCCCATCATTTGTACAGGTTACAGGAAAGGCAGACGTGCCTCTAGCTGCTGAGGGGATTCCCACAAATCACGCACTTGGGGTCAAGGAGGTAGTTACCAGAAGTCACACCTGTGCGTAATGCACTGGGCCAAGAGCCAGGCTTACAGGCCAGAACGGTGTGGGGGCTTGGAGGAAAGGGGAGTGGGCCTGTAGTTCTACTCTGAGGTCCTGGGAACCGAGGGAAGATGCAATTGGCTAAGGCAGCCTTCAGGAGACCTGCAAAGCCCATGAGCTGGCTCGGGTTCCCAACCCACAAAAGCATCAACTGATCTCAGCATGGGCAGCGTGGGGAAGCACCCTTCAGCGTCGGGGAGTTGAATTTCCAAATTTCTTTGCAGGAGAACATCCTCACAAAACCATCACAGCCAAAGCCGAACACAATTTCCTGCGTCATTAAAATACCACCATCTGCACTAAAATGTGATGTTGAGCACATGAAATCAAGTGAATAATCATGAGTATTTTATAGATAATGCGCCACTGCTGATACGCCTTGTATTCCTCTTCTGGAATTAAGGAACAAAAAAAAAAGTGGCTAAGCTGGGAAGAACCCAGGGACATCATATAGTCAGGGTGAGGAAATGATGGCCCTGGGAGGAAGAGTGAAGTGTTAGAGACGACCCCGCCTACTACTGACCACACTGGGCCAACACTGGGCGGGCTGACCCCTGTGTTAAGGGCGTCCACTGCTCTGTGACTCTGCAATAGAGCTTCCTGGAATGCAGGTCATGAGGGTAAAACCCAAGACATCACCAGGTCAGACAACTTTTCTGAAGAAGCGCGTGAGGTTAACGAAAAGCATTAAGAAGTGAAATGTTTTCATTTGTAAAGCCATCAGCATTTCTACTGTTGAATAATAATCTGCGAGGCAGATTATCACTTTTAAAAAGATGGAAAATTGTGAACAACAGGAACCTCTTTTCACTTCATTTTGTTTTTAACACTCCAGCCTTTACCGACACCTGAAAATAAGTTACAGATACCAGTCTACAAAGAGGCTTGAATTTGAAAGTTTATCTTCTTCTAAGTTCAAAAGATGATTTAGTGTCTGTCTCTGATTTTATCCCTTTGGCATTTTTTTGTTGGCCATTTATATAAGTTTTGCCTAAATTAGAAAAAAAAAAATCAACCTGCAAATCTGGATTTTCTCTTTTTAACCAACAGCTAGAGGGAAATGATTTTCAACACTTCCCAGTACTTTTATGAAGCAACATGGTGAAGTGAATACAAGCCTGGGTTTTGGAATTAGATCTGGATTCAAATTGCGGCTCCTCCGCTTTCTCTGGGTGAACTCTAGCAAGTGATGCACCACTCAGACACAAACTAGACAAAACATCTACCATGCAGTATTAGTGATTATTCAGAATAATACACATAAAGTTTCTGGCACTGAGAAAGTGGTCAGTAAGCAGTAGTGACAATGACTGCTCATTCCACACTCTATTGCAACAGATTCCCTAAGGTGGGATCTCATACACAGTCGACCTCAGAACGGCCCCTAGGAAAACCAACGCATTTGTAAACTGTAAGGTGGGGGGGTGATGACAAAAAAAGAAACTGATTTGCAAAGGTAAGCCACTCTTGGAAAACAAATGGATAAAGCCTAACCCTGTTACTTCTAAAGCGGAGCTACAGGGACTTCCCTGGTGGTCCAGCGGTTAAGAATCCCCCTCCCAATGCAGGGGACGCAGGTTCGATCTCTGGTCAGGGAACTAAGATGCCACAGGCCAAGGGGCCACTGAAAAGCCCAAGTGCCACAACTACTGAGCCCACATGCCCCAGAGAGAGCACACAACTAGAGAAGCCCCGGTGACAGGATAAAGATCCTGAGTGCCACAACCAAGACCCAACATAGCCAAATAAATAAACAAACAAATGAAATAAAGTAGAGCTACATAAATACCCGATAGCCCGCTAATATTTTTTAAGAGCATGCTGTTTGCCGACACTTACCTAGGTATCTTTTTTTAAAAAAAATGACTGTTATCTATCCCCTTGCAAACCTTCCCCTTCTTGTTTGAAGTGAACCATTTTAGTGAAAGCTCCCACTCCAGCTCAGAGAACCCAGCCCCAGCAAAAACTGATCAAACAACATGTTCTCTGCACAGCCCTGCATGGGTGAGGATTTTCCTCGCAGGCATCCTATCTGTACCCACCACATACCCAGAGCTCTTCATCCAGGATCCAAAAATGTGGTCTGCATTTCTAGGACTGAAATCTTAGTGCGCCATTTGAGACTATTTTTATGCATGATCTTGAAAGGACTGAAGCTGAGGCTCCAATACTGTGACCAGCTGATGCAAAGAGCCGACTCACTGGAAAAGATTCTGATGCTGGGAAAGACTGAAGGCAAAAGGAGAAGGGGCGGCAGAGGATGAGATGGTTGGATGGCATCACCAACTCAATGGACATGAACTTGAGCAAACGCCAGGATATAGTGAAGAACAGGAAAGTCTGATGTGCTACAGTCCATAGGGTCGCAAACAGTCAGACACAACTTAGCGACTGAACAACAAGTCTTCATGATCTAGAGGAGACAAAGACTAATTTCAGAAGAATGGGGTTCAGTCCAGCTACCCAAGATGGGAGCAGTAAATATTTTGGGGCGGTGACTAATTATTCTTGGGAATTTACCATCAGCATATGGTCCAGGACAGGGATTGCTTAAATCTCTCAAATCCTACCCTATCTTCCTTCAGAAGAGACCAGAAAAATCAGCCCCCTGTCCCCCAAAAAACACGCATGGATGCTTCAGGTTATCAAACCAGAATCCTCTGATGGTAACGCGTGAAATCAGCAACACTCAATGGTCCTTGGTAACAATGACCTCTGAAAATACATAAAGATAAACCACACACAGTCATGTCAGGAACTCCAAGCGGGGGCTTACCTAGTGGCTCAGTAGTCAAGAATCTGCCTGCCAATGCAGGAGACACAGATTTGATCCCTGGTGTGAGAAGATACCGAAGCCTGTGCCCCTAGAGCCCATGCTCTGCAAAGAGAGAAGCCACCGCGATGAGAAGCCTGTGCACCACAACAAAGACCCAGCACAGCCAGAAACTAAGAAAGAAAGAAGCTCCAAGAGTCTGAGCCACTGTGAACTCAGGCATGAAGCAAATGGGGAAAAAAAGTACCTGTTGCTTGATGATGGAAACTTGCTCACATCTGTACAGACTCGGCCCAATCAATATGCTTTGTGATAACATAGAGGAGGCGGGGAGGAACCTAGGCCGAGCGCATCTGAGCCAACGTGACGTTGCATATTTATCAGACCAGCCGGCAAGTGTTAGGTAGACAGATGTGAGGATGATGGACAGGGAGCCCTCAAACTGCAGAACCCCTGAAAACACCAAGAGAAAGATCACAGTGGTACCGATAGCGGGGAATATCCAAGGGGAGCTGGGAGAAGGGACGCAGAAGAAATGGAAATAACATTTCTTATTTCCTGTTGTTCAAGTCTATTCATAGAATAGACTGGTTCCCATCGGCTTTGCTTTTTAGACGGCTCTCTCGCTTAATCTGTCATAAACGTTCAACACTGGGTGTAGAATGGAGCCAGGTATCTCTGTCTCTCTCTCATGGTAAACAACCCACAGCACCAGGTAAGGACAATCCACAGCCAGAGGCTTCTGATGTCTACTTCAAAATTTCAAGGTAAGTGAAAGCCTTTCCCCCATTCCTTGCAGGACCAGAGCCACTGTGTTGGAGCATTTGCCAGAGGAACTGCCTTAAATGTACACGGAGCGCATGGCATGAAATGCGAAGCAAAAGAAAAGGTCAATAGACCTCTGGTTATATATTTTTTTTTCTGTTTTTTAAAAAAAGACATCTATAAATAGCTGCATTTATTGAAGTTGCTTCCTTATCAGGAAGCATGGAGCTAGGAATTAATGTCTGCCTGCATCGGAAATTCTTGCAGACAGCAAACCCAAAAAGGAAATTTCCCTTCCAAAAGCATCCTGGCTGTTCTGTTGTGGCCTGTTTTTTCTCTTCAAGCTCTTTGAAGTAGCTACCCAGGACCCCATGAGGCTGGAAAAGCAGAAAGCCTTCAAGCATTTTAAACTAGAACGTGAAGGCCCCCAAAGAAGGCTTGCGGGAAACACAACAGAAAATGCTGGTGGCTGGTCATCGTTGTTAGAAGTCATGACTACTTTGTTGAGATACTGAGAAGGAAATCCTTCTCTGTGTCCTTGCCTCAACTCTGCCAGTGACGTCACAGCACACCACAGGCATCTGGGGAGC
Organism: Ovis aries; assembly: GCF_016772045.2. Taxonomy (NCBI): domain Eukaryota; kingdom Metazoa; phylum Chordata; class Mammalia; order Artiodactyla; family Bovidae; genus Ovis; species Ovis aries. Next base: position 203,763,086 of record NC_056056.1, read on the forward strand.
CCTGACATTTGGCTGAGGACACGGAGGATCTGCTGGGTCTGGGGAGGAGGGTGAGGAAGGTCAAAGATGACAGATCCAGGCAAGGAAAGAAAGTAGTTTCAGACAGAAGCACACTTGCAGTATGGGAATGGTCAAGGCCCTGGGGTGGAGTACCCCAGGGCAGGACTAAGCTCCCAGGAATCACCAAGTTAGAAAATAGAACTCATTTCCATTGTGACTTCGGCAAACAGTCTCAGAACATGCAGGCAGAACTCCAGGCCCTTTCTTTAATGAAACAAGCAAGCATATCCATGCTCCTCTCCGCCCTTGAAAGGGAGGACGCCCCACCTAAACAGGCGATTCACTAGCTGTGAAAACTGAAATAGAGCTCTCAGTGAGTTTGTGGTCACTGTTCGCCAGGCACTGTGCTAGGTGCTACACGCAAACTACCTCTGATACATATAGGAAACACTCATCAACTCTATTTCAATAAAAAAAATTTTTTTAAACCCTTGAAAAACAAAAGTTGCTAAGAGAGCAGATCTTAAAAGTTCTCATCACAAGAGAAACTACATGTGGTAACAGATCTTAACTAGATTTTTTATGGGGTTCACTGGTGGCTCAGTGGTAAAGAGTGTCTGCAATGCAGGAGACCTAGATTCGATCTCTGGGTCAGGAAGATCCCCTGGAGGAGGGCATGGCAACCCACTCCACTACCCTGGCCTGGAGTATCCCATGGACAGAGGAGCTTGATGGGTTACAGTCCGTGGAGTCACAAAGAGTCAGACACGACTGAGCAATGAACACTTTCCCTTTTCAGATTATTATGATCATTTCACAATATACTGAATTACTGTACATCTGAAATTAATATATTTCAAAAAATTTTCTGGATTTTGATAATCATACTGTGATTATGTAAGAGAATACCCTTGTTCTTAGAAAAATACACAGAAGTATTTAGGGATAAAGATTTAAAAAGAAACCCTCATCAGTAGGTGTGTTATGCAATTTGAGTCTTGGAGAGGGGAACTCATCTAACAGAGGCAGCCCTGGGAGGCCAGTCTCTTGCGTCTGTCCCAACCCAAGTCTTTTCTATTGCTATGCTTTTTTACTCGGAAGCTCAGAAAGAGCAGTGAGGCAACTCCTGATGAAATGTCAGGGAAGTTGTGGACTTGGGTGAGTCCTCTGTGGCCAGCGCTGTTCTTCTAGTGGCGAGAGAGATACTGGTCTTTGACCTCAGCTCACAGGACAGTAAAGAGGGAGGAGCAGGAGAAACGGGTGAGAAAAACCAAAATGATTATCCATCAAGACAGGCGCTTGTTCCTGCCAGAAGCCAGCCTGCTGGAGGATCAGCACCAATGAATGGGCTAGCGCATTCCTAGAGCCCTAGCTGCCCCAAGTCCCTGCAGCCACAGCCACCCAGACACCAACAGTCAGCACTGCCTCTGCTTTCAAGTCTGTGACACTCTGCCGTCATGCTTTCTCCCAAAAAGGCTAAGTGGTAACTTTGGGAACAGAAATCAGATCAGATTCTTCACGTGCCATATTCAGTAAAACTATCCTAGCCCCAGGAATCTAATCCATAAAATAGGGTTAGTAACACCTAGGATGGCTGCATGGTTAAATGAGACCATATATATGAACATATTTTGTTACTTACAATAATGTAAAACACTAACTATGATTATATTTAATTCCCATTTTTTGCCTCTTCTCTGGGACAGGGAAGAGCTTGAAAGTATATAAAATTGTTGGTTGCTCCACTCAGTAACTAAGAGAGACACAGCATCTCCTTTCACTCCCTGGCTCTAACCGGGCGCTGCATGTCACATGACTCTCTTACACTCCAACACTCTGCTGAGAGTGCAAAATCGCCAAAGAGGGTGAGCAACCAGGGAATGTTTCGATAGGAAGGCATTAAATTAAATTATTAAACACATGCAAGTAGGAGCCGTAATGTAAGGTTTCTGAAAGATTCACAAGCAAAGGAAGGAGAGAGCTAAGGGACTGTTTCTAGTGTTCTGACGCTAGAAAACTCTGAGCAGTTATTACGGCTATTTATTAACCTGCAACATCATACACCATAACCTGATTCAATGTGATGAATGAGCCCTGGGTTCTGATTTTTAAATATCAACCACAGGAATTTTACAAGAGCAAATTGGCACCACGGAAGGCAGAGACTCCAGGCAGACAGCATCATCTCAGCCTGTGATTAGAGGCGATCATGTCAACTAAATGCAAGATGATTATGTGAAAAGGAATTTAATAAAGTAAAGGCATTTAGTAATTTCAATTCTGCCCTGTAGATCTGAAATATATGCTTTGTGACCACTTGGGTGGCCTTGGATATCACGATTTGAGGCTGAGTATGTCACAGGGCTGGCATCAGCCCCTAAGGTATCTCTGCTGTCCTCTTTGCCACCCACCACCCATGAACTTAGGGGAAAAAAAAGTGACCCCTGGGCAGACAAACTAGAAAGAATCTCTCCTTCACACCATGAAGGTCCAATGAGGCCCTTCACTGCTCAGAGAATCAAAACTGGCCTTGTCCAGCCACTCTCGGGGGTACCATGGTCCTATGAGTTTTTTCAAGGTATCGTGAAAGGTTTGGGGACTTCCCAGGTGGTGCTAATGGTAAAGAATCTGCCTGCAGTGCAGGAGATGTTAGAGACTCGGGTTCAATCCCTGGTTTGGAAAGATCCCCTGGAAAAGGAAATGGCAACCCATTGCAGTATTCTTGCCTGGAGAATTCCATGGACAAAGGAGCCTGGCAGGTTACCGTCCATGGGGCTGCAGAGTTGGACATGACTGAAGGGACTTAGCACGCACACATGAAAGGATTATGTCCCCTTTAAAGAATGGAACTTTTCATTTTCGCCTACCTGCTGTAATTGTCACACTTCAGCTCCTCTAGCCTCAAGCTTAAAAAAAAATTTTTTTTAATACCTTAGATGGAAGGAAGGGGGAAAAAATATCTTTCTGTCATTTCAATAAACATACTTGTGTTTGCTTCCTGGTGCAGCAGGGAAGTTCCAAGAAGCTGCTGGAGGACTCCTGCAAGGGAGTGGGGAGTGGGGGTCAGGAGGCCAGACCAGGATGGCAGGCAAGCCCTTCTCCTCTGGGCTCCCCTCCTCTCCTGGGTCCAGACTGCCCTGCCTGCCCCTATCAAGTTGTCTAGAATCACCATTTAACAGGTTGCCCTATTTATCACTGTCTCTGGTTTTTTTTTTTTTTTTTTCAATCACGGGCAAGTAAGAGGAAAAGGAATTACTTTCTACTTCTTAATAGCTTCCTAATTTGTTACACTGTGTCTTCCATTTGGCCCTGTGTTTGCAGAACAAAATGGTGAGAAACCCACCTTCCAGGAACCTTAAATATTATGATCCTCGCCTTCCCTTTTAACCAGGAAAGGCTAGATATTGATTTCAGAAACGAGGAAACGGAAGGGTTAAAAGAGAGAGAGGATTTATCTGGAGATCAATGAGGATAAAGGGAGAAAAGAAGCCACTGGAGGCATACCAGGCTGGTGAGTGTCTCTTTAAAACAAGCAGCTAAAAACGCTTTCAAACTAGCAATACCATAAATGTCCTGCTGCTGTCTTGGCTCTCGGATTCTTCCCCGTACTTTCCATGAGCATTCCACTGGGAATTGTCTGGAATCCCAGATTTGAACAGCAATAACCAAATTCCCTTGTCAGAAGATTTATTTTCTTTTCGGCTTGGAAACTCAGCTGGGAGGCATCCTCAAGTGTACAGCCCAGCCGCAACCAACCTAGAGGCTTCAGGGGATGTTTCTCGAACAGCACAACGGGCAGCTGAGTTTTGGAACTCACGAGAGAGGCGGGCAGCTCAGCCTCCCGTGGAAAGTCCCAGCTGAGGACAGATGGCAAGAGCCTGGGAACCGGAGGATTCGTTCCAGATGTGGGAACCAGTGGTGTTACGAGAGGGCCAGTGCAGATGCCAAGGAGGGCTCTAACTAATCAGGCTGCCCAGAGAGTAGCCCTCAGACAAAACAATCACCATGAAACCTAAATCCATCACCTAACGACTGACTATGTTTTAAGGCCAGTGGTGCTCTGCTACAGTTCTAGATCGGATAATTCTCTACGTGGGTATCCATCCAACCGTCTATCTACTCATCCATCCATTATCCAAGCGAGAAATGTAAACTATTCGACAACTGATCCACCAGTTAGAACAGATTCCAGCCAGAAACCAGCCCTCTGGCGACATCCGTGAATACTGGCTAAGTGGCAACCCTGAACTCATCCACCCATCCAAAAGGTACATAGTAAATATACTTACATCGTGGCAGGATAGATAACAGCCCAGGTGGCGCAGTGGTAAAGAATCTGCCTGTCAATGCAAGAGACGTGGGAGACGTGGGTTCAATTCCTGGGTTGGGAAGATCCCCTGGAGAAGGAAATGGCAGCACGCTCCAGTATTCTTACCTGGAGAATCCCATGGACAGAGGAGCCTGGCCAGCTATGGCCTGTGGTTTCTCGAAGAGTTGGACATGCCAGCACACACACAGACACACAGGCTCTGGAGTCAGACAGAACTGAGTCTCCCATTGACTGGGTGACCCTGGTAGTTTGTTCACATTCTCTTAAACCCTAAATTCCTTATGTGTGACACGGATATAGAAAGAATATCTACAAGTATTGCTGTGAGAATAAATAAAATAATTTCCATCAAGGACTTCACACAGTGCCTGCTACAGAGTCATCCCAATAAATAAATATTAGCTATGATGCTTATGTGCTAGGCACATGGCAGGGCCTGGCCAAACAGTGGTGAACAGCACAGCTGTGACTCAATGAGGAAACTCTCCACTCAAGAAAAAATGTTACAATGTCTGTATGGAAGAAACAGTCCCAAGTAGGGAAAATGATATCTTAGGTGAGGTCATAATATTTTCAAGGTAAGAGGGCTGTTAAACATTCTCCTGTCCAATCACCATCTTGCATGGTAGGAAAACTGAGTGTTATGATGACTGACTCACAGTCAAACAGCTCGTCTAACAGCAGAACTAGTTAAGGATCTGAGTGCCAGTTCGTTGTTAGTGCATTTTATCATGATAACTTTTTATGGAGAGGCAGCGCTAGGGTAAAAGAGCCTCCATATGTGAAAGCCATCCAGTGGCAAACCAAGAGTTAGGGCTTTCTTGGGATGTGGGGGTGCGGTGGGGGTGGGGAGCGGGGTCAGGGGAGTGAGTGTGTCAGTACAGAATTCAAAAGCTTATTTAGAACAGGAGTTCATCATTTCCTTTTCTCTCTTTATGGAGACTCCAAGCTCCACAGGGGCAAGCAGTTGGGTCTACTCTATTCCCTTCAAAGTGCCTGGCATAGGGCAGGTAATCAGCAACTGCTTGTGGAATGAATAAATGAATGGGATTAGGAGCAGGCATGCTTTGTCTGCATGGCCTGAGTCTGTTCCATCCTGAAGTGAATGTCCTGGTCATAGAACAGCTTCTGGAGAAAAAAAAGGCTCACACCTGGCTGTGGTCTCTTTCCCAGTCTGTCTGCTCACAATACTCATTGGTACCAGAATGCTCCAGTATACTGCAGACGACCATGCCCACAGTCATGACCCTGACACCTTCACAGTCCTAATCTCTTTAAAGTTCACTGTGGAGAAGATGGTAGACAGAGGCTGGAAGGTGCTGACCACAGTATACGAGCTTTGTAAACACCGATAGACATGGCAGGCTGGCTGAAGGAGGTGAAGGATGCTCCCACATCCCTTGAAGTTTACAGCTACCATCCTCACTGTGAAAGAGAAGGGATATGCCAGTAACACCCCCCCAGTACCTCCTAGCGTCACAGTCATCTGATCTGCTGAGTAGGCACAGACAGAGGAAACAGAAGCCTGCATCTTCTCCTCTCGCTCCCCACTCTTAGTAGGCAGCCTTGGTCTTTCTCAGGAGGGATAAGCCACGAAGAGCAGAATAACCCAGGGAGCACGACTGTGGCAGAAAGAGACAGCAGCTACAACCAGACCAACATGCAGGTCGTGAGAAATCAATTAGGGAAGGGCCAAGGTGACTCCCTCCCCCTGCCGAGTCCTCTATAACCGGAACCTGCATCCTGAGGGTAACAGTCAAGCCAGAGAACCTGGCATTTTCCTGGACACCGCAGCCAGGGCAGAAACCAAGCGATCCATTCTCCCCGGCCACACCCAGCACCTTGGATCTTCGGGGCTGAGTGGCAGCTCAGAAGAGAGACAAAAAGGAAAGGGACAGGTGTCAGGTGCTTTGGAGGCTGGCCCCAGCAGCCCAAGTGTGGGGCCCCTGATGGCCTGCCCAGCTGCAGCTGAGGATTCAGGCAGGGGAAGTGGAAGAGGAAGGGGCAGAGGAAGCTCAGAAGAGAAAGGTAGAACTATTACAAAATAATGGGAGCTGTCAGGTGGCTCACCAGTAAGAAATCTGCCTGCCAGTGCAAGAGATGCAGGTCCCATCCCTGGGTCCGAAGGTCCCTTGGAGAAGGAAATGGCAACCCACTCCAGTATTCTTGCCTGGAGAATCCCATGGACAGAGGAGCCTGCTGGGCTACAGTCCACGGGGTCGCAACGAGTGGGACACGACTGAGCGACTGAGTACCCACAATGGGAGGAAGGTACAAGAGAGGCAGAGAAGACAGGAGGGGAGGGAGAAAGGCCCTGTGTCGGCGTAAGAGGAAGGAACAGAGCCACGATCACGGAAGAGGAGGACACAGCCCCGCAAGGAAAGTTCAGTCCAAGTACCCAGCAAAAAGCAAAGGCGGAGGGAGACTGGCGCAGAAGCCCTGCAAAATTTAGGGGCAATGGAGACACAGAAGGGGAGGAAGTGTGAACTTTAGGAAGACAGACTCTCCGCCAGAGTTCACCGTGCCTCTTGGGAGATCCAGTGGGACCTGCAGTGCCCCTGTCATGGTCAGAGGTGAGACCGAGGCACAGGGAAACAAAAACAGCGGCAGGCCCAGGAATCTCGGAATCTCAACGGTTTTCAAAGCCATTTTGGGGGATGGGGCGGCGGGAGGTGAACGATGCCAAAAGAGTTTCCGGAAACTGCAGGAAAACCGTCTCAGAGCGTGCCCCCTGCCCGGGCTTGCAGCCCTGCCTCCCTCGGCCCATGCGGCTGGCCCTTCTGTTTGACAGTCTGTCCGTCCACCCATTCCATCCATCCCCCATCCATGCAGGAAGCACGAACACTCACGCAGGTGCGCGGGCAGGCGGATCGAGTCTTCCTCCATCCTGAGCGCTCTGGGCACTGGCACATGAAGCGGCGTCGAGGAAGCGTAACTGGGCACCGGGCTCTCGGGGGGTGTGTATGAAATTCGTTCCTGCTGTTAAAAAGAAGGGCAGAGAGAGGGGAAGGGGAGAAAACACAATGAAAGCCTGGAACTGAGGGGTGACAGCCGCGGGGGGTTGGGGGGCGTCTGGGTGCGGGTCACCTCTCCAGAGGAGACCTCTTTCTGTGCAGTAGTCTTTCAGATCGCCAGCACTCGGGATTTATAACAAAACGCTGAAAAGCTTTAAGATAGGGCTTTTCCTGTGTGCTGGGGTCAATAGGTGTTCATTTTTTTTTCCTCTTTGTATTAGTGGTTTGTTCCAGTAAAGAGGGGAGGCAAGATGAAGGGGATGAAACAATATATCCCAAGAGAATGTCATGAAAGACTCCTCTCTCAAAAATTACTCTTCCCGGTCACATAATTTATGTCACCAATACATTAAAAACCATTTTTCTCTTCTCTGGCAATATCCCCAGCTCCTGATCAAAGTAGGATTCCATACTTAGATCCAATGAGAGGTGAGCCCAAAATGATAGCTTGTAAGTTCGAGGTTTCAGTTAATAAATCTACAAGCAATATTTGTCTATCACCTACCTATCCCATTATACAACCATCACCACCAAAAATCTCCAGGTTTCACTTTTTCCTTCACAGCTGCGAATTATCTGCCACATCAAGTTATCTCCTTGCTCCCCTCGTGCTCCATCTTAGAATCAATATTTCCTTTCCTTCTGAAGCATTTCAAGAGCTCATTCAAAGAATCCTCTGCATTTAAGGAAGTTCGGTTTAATTGAAGGTACTCATTCAACGGATAAGGAAAGGGGGAGGGGAAAGTCAGCACCTCCACTGTTTAAATTCAAAAGGGCAGTGTTTGTTACATAGATTAAAACAATGCGATGGGATGGGACGGATTAGTTTTAAGTTAAAATGTGGCAAATAACGGCAAGAAACTAACTATGCTGTTCAGTGGGGAGAGTAGTGCAATTTGTATCTTAGATCTGTGTACCAACTGGTTTGACTTGTAGTCCATACATAAACACAACTTCCGTTAGTTTCTGTGGTTTAACTGGGCAAAGTAAAGTGGGACACACACAGTCCAAAAATAAGTTGGGGGTGGGGATAGGGGAGATCGGCAAGATGCCACTGTGAAAACAAACACCAAGAGCAAAAGAAAAATCATGGATTAAAATATAAAGCCAAGGGGGTGTTTAGGCTTCACAAAGCATTCTCTAACATTTTATACTCCATCAAATATGCAAAGGGAATGGGGGGGGGGGTCCCCCAGCCCTGTAACCAAATTAAAGCTTCTCTTCTCATAACCTGGAAAGTTAGGCGGTTGTGGTAGGAAGTTTCGATTTTAAATGAATATATACATATTTTTGTAATTTCCGAATGGAATCGCTATACCTTCCCCGAGGCATCCTCAACTGGCAACTAGGGCCTTTGGAATATTTCTGCTTAAACACACATCCTAAAGTTTCCTGGTGAATTTCTTAATTCAGGGAAGACATATACACCCTAGATTTCATTTCTGGATTGATTGAGGTGTCCTGTGAAAGGTCACCCAGGGGCAAAACCTTCAACTTCACTTTTCTTGAACTTTACCAAACATCACACATATTCTGAGCAACTCTAACTTAGGGATGAGTTATATTTTTGGTGTTTGGTTTGGGGTTTTTGAGGTGAAAAAGGCAAAGACATAAACACACATATGGGAAACATACCAAATCTGTTGTGGGGTTTTTCAAGGTGAGATAGGTTTTAAAAATATTTTAAATGGAGTCTGCTTTTTCTAGTTTAACAAATTCTTCATACACTTCAACCCTTGAATAAGCCCTCACCCCACCCCAGTCCCAACATACGCCTCGATATCTTATCTACCGTTACTTTATTCCCAGAAATAGCTTTCTGTTTTGTTAGGGTTTTTGCAGAAGTGAAACTGTTGATGAAGAAAACCCTGTGCAACCAGAGACCTTTCAAATGGCAAGGCATGAGTATGAGGAAAAAAAAAAAAAAAAGAAGATGGCATTTCGTAAGACGGTGACTTTCTCTGGAAGACAAGAGTCTATAACTAGTCTTCGTGAGTGAGAGGCCACCTCAGTCCCCTTACCATCTCCATCTAGGATGATGAGGAGGGAGAAACCCAGCTCTCCAAGCAGATTCTACTTTATTTCTTGGGAAAATATATCACCAGCCTGCTTAGAAAAAGAGTCAAGTCAGGTATCACCTTTAAAATGTATATATTCTGACTTGGTAAATTATCATGTTGTACCTTCTTTGGGGGCTTCCTTGGTGGCTCAGTGGTAAAGAATTCACCTGCAGTGCAGGAGACCTGTGTTCGATTCCTGGGTTGAGAAGATCCCCTAGAGAAGGGAATGGCAACCCACTCCAGTATTCTTGCCTGGAGAATCCCATGGACAGAGGAGCATAGCAGGCTACAGTCCATGGGGTTGCAAGAGTCAGACACGACTTGGTGACTCAATGACAACAAGCTTCTTTTTACCATAATTTTTTGAGGCAGCCCCATGTGTGTTTACATGTGTGTGGTTCCCTGTCTTTACTGCGACACTGAATGTCACACTTCAGGGCTTGCCCTGGGATTTCATGCCCTCCCCTCCACATCCAAACAATTCCGGAAGAAGACTACCTTGCTGTTTCATGAAAAGAAGGCCAGGTCTTGCCTGGTGGTCTGGCAGTAAAGAATCTGCTTGCCAATGCAGGAGACGCAAATAAGATCCCAGTTTCCAGGAAGATCCCACATACCAAGGAGCAACTAAGCCAGCGTACCACAGCTCTTGAACCTGTGCTCCAGAGCCCAGCAACCAAACTACAGAGCTCTCGAGCCACAACTACTGAAGCCCCCACGCTCCACAATAAGAGAAGCCACTGCAATGTGAAGCCTGCGTACTGAAAGTAGAGAGCAGCCCCTGCTCAGTGCAACTAGAGAAATGTCCATGCTGCAAAGAAGACCCAGCACAGTCAATAAATAAATAAAATTATTAAAAAAGAAGTCCAGAGACTGAGTCTCACGGACCTTGAATGCTTCTCACTTCTGATACAGGTTTCCACTCAGCACTGTGGCAACACAGAAAGTCTGGGTTGGGAAGTTCTTGCTAAAAGATTTAATGAATGGGTTTGTCAGTAATAAAAGAAAGAATGGGGACCTTGACCCTGAGGGGGATAAGCAAAATGTGCTTCTAGGGCTTTGAGCAATTTGCTAGTAGCAGTTACACACCGACTGTGACCCTGGGTTCGGCGGCCAGGACAACACTCATCAGACCACAGAAAGGATGCTGTCCAGCGTACGGGTTCCTTTCCAAGGAGGACAAAACACACACTTGAGCATCCCATACCACACACTTCTCTCCTCTGTCTCTCTTTCTCTTCATCTCTAGGGTGACTCACGTGATCCTCAGCAGTGCACTTACCATCCACCATGGAACAATCAGCAGGCTGTCAAAAGTTAGAAATACAAAACAAATACCAGTATCTCTGATGGAGACATCCAAGCAGAGAGACGTAAAGAGACTAACATCCAATTCTCCAAATAAAGGAAACCTCTTCATTCTCAGAACTGCTTCTCTGGCCCAACCCCAAGGAAGGGACGGCGAGTACCCGTTTACGGTACATTCACCTCGAGAGCATATTGTCAGTCGGATGAAAAGCAGAGGTGTTTTATTTTAACATTTCAGAGGGGAATAACCATTTCCTCAAGAGGATTATAAAAACTGTTCTAATTAAATTAAAATGCTGCAGACAGTGATATTAATGCGTTCAAGTGTTGGAGGGGGGTTCACCGCTGGCGGAGGTCAATGATGTGACTAAAAATGCCATGATGCGTTTACAGGATTGTTTAGATGCTGAAAAAGGAAAACATGCTGCTCTCAAATGTGCAGACACAACCGATCAAACCAGCGGGCAGAACAAAAGGAAGCAATACCATTCCTAAGGCCGACGGTAATACCTCGGGGGTTGGGGGTGGTTGCAAGAGCGGTGCCAAGCTCTGGAAAGAGAAAATAAAGCTAGAAATAGTTTTAGGCAACGGATGAAATGTAAATGTTACTCACCATTATAGAAGGCTTAAAATTTTTTTAAACTGGAATGTGGAGTTAGGGTTGCGGCAGGCATGCTACGGAAACCAAAGTGAGCTCCATCCAGCCCTTTCCTCACTCCTCCCTGACTGCAAAGGGTCACATGGTACCCATCTAATTCTGCTCATTGCTTTAAGGCTTTATTTTATTAAAGTGTAGTTGATTTATAACGCTGTATTAATTCCTGCTGTAAAGCAAAGTTATACGCACGCACATATGTGCACGCACGCGCACATACGCACGTACGCGCGCACGCACGCATGCGCGCACGCACGCGCACGCAAACGCGCACACGCGCACACGCGCACACGCGCACACGCGCACACACGCACGGGGCTTCCCTGGTGGTCAGCGGTAAAGAATCCGCCTGCCAACTCAGGCGGAGAAGGAAATGGCATCCCACTCCAGTACTCTTGCCTGGGAAATCCCATGGGTGGAGGAGCCTGGTAGGCTACAGTCCATGGGGTCGCTAAGAGTCAGACACGACTGAGCGACTTCACTTTCACTTTTCACTTTCATGCATTGGAGAAGGAAATGGCAACCCACTCCAGTGTTCTTGCCTGGAGAGTCCCAGGGACGGGGGAGCCTGGTGGGCTTCCGTCTATGGGGTCGCACAGAGTCGGACACGACTGACGCGACTTAGCAGCAGTAGCAGCAGCAGCCAACTCAGGAGAGACAGGTTCGATCCCTGGGTTGAAAAAATCCCCTGGAACAGGGGATCCACTATTCTTGCCTGGGAAATCCCATGGACAGAGGAGCCTGGCAGGCTACCATCCATGGGGTCAAAAAAATATCTGTCATGACTTAGCAACTAAACATACATATATATATGTATGTTTATATACACATATACATATATATGTACATATATGTATATATATTTACATGTATATATACACGTGTGTGTGTATATATACATACCCACACACATTTTTCATATTTTCCATTATAGTTTATCACAGGATACTGAATATAGTTCCCTCTGCTATACAGTGGGACTCTGTCGTTTATCCATTGTCTATATACTAGTTTGCATCTGCTAATCCCAAACTCCCAATCCATCCTTCCCATCCCCGCCTTCCCCTTGGCAGCCACAAGTCTGTCTGCCATGACTGTGAGTCTGTTTCTATCAGTTCAGTTCAGTCGCTCAGACATGTCCGACTCTTGGTGACCCCATCAATCGCAGCACGACAGGCCTCCCTGAAAATCACCAACTCCCAGAGTTCACCCAAACTCACATCCATTGAGTCCGTGATGCCATCCAGCCATCTCATCCTCGGTCATCCCCTTCTCCTCCTGCCCCTATCCCTCCCAGCATCAGAGTCTTTTCCAATGAGTCAACTCTTCACATGAGGTGGCCAAAGTATGCTCAGCTGTAGCATCAGTCCTTCCAAAGAGATCCCAGGACTGATCTCCTTTAGAATGGACTGGTTGGATCTCCTTGCAGTCCAAGGGACTCTCAAGAGTCTTCTCCAATACCATAGTTCAAAAGCATCAATTCTTCGGCGCTCAGCTTTCTTCACAGTCCAACTCTCACATCCATGCATGACCACTGGAAAAACCATAGCCTTGACTAGAGGGACCTTTGTTGGCAAAATAATGTCTCTGCTTTTGAATATGCTATCTAGATTGGTCATAACTTTTCTTCCAAGGAGTAACCGTCTTTTAATTTCATGGCTGCAGTCACCATCTGCAGTTGTTTTGGAGCCCCCCAAAAATAAAGTCTGACACTGCTTCCCCATCTATTTGCCATGAAGTGATGGGACTAGATGCCATGATCTTCATTTTCTGAACGCTGAGCTTTAAGCCAACCTTTTCACTCTCCTCTTTCACTTTCATCAAGAGGCTTTTTAGTTCCTCTTCACTTTCTGCCATAAGGGTGGTGTCATCTGCATATCTGAGGTTATTGATAGTTCTCCTGGCAATCTTGATTCCAGCTTGTGTTTCTTCCAGCCCAGCGTTTCTCATGATGTACTCTGCATATAAGTTAAATAAGCAGGGTGACAATATACAGCCTTGACGTACTCCTTTTCCTATTTGGAAGCAGTCTGTTGGTCCATGTCCAGTTCTAACTGTTGCTTCCAGATAAATTCAGTTGTGTCATATTTTGAATACCACAGATAAGTGATACATATAGCACTTGTCTTTGTCTGACTTACTTCACTTAGTTTGTTAATCTCTAGATCCCTCCATGTAGTTGCAAATGTCATTATCTCTTTCTTTTTTATGGCTGAGTAGTATTCCACTTTATATACACACCACATCTTTATCCATTCATCTGTCGATGGACATTTAGGTTGTTCCCATGTCTTGGCGATCGTGAATAGTGCTGCTGTGAACATAGGGGGTGCACGTATCTTTTCGAATTATAGCTCTGTCTGGATATGTACCCAAGAGTGGGACTGCTGGATCATATGGCAACTTTTCTATTTAAGGACTCTCTATATCATTTTCCATAGTGGTTGCACCAATTTACATTCCCATCAACAATGTAGGAGGGTTCCTTTTTCTCCACATCCCTTCCCGCATTTGTTATTTGTAGATTTTTTAAAATGATGGCCATTCTGACCAAGGTTTGGTAGTACCTCACCGTAGTTTGGATATGCATCTAATAAGTAACAATTCTGCTGATTTTTAAGCTGGCTGCTTAGAATCTGTGACAATAGTGTAAATCAACCTCATGCATTCTGTGTTCAGTTAGGAGAATGGTGTTTCTCCTGCTCCCATGTCTTCTCTATGACTGCATTTTACAGACTACAAGAGTTAAAACCTGAATATTATCATCCCACCCCCCCTAAAAAAGAAACAAACTTTCCTTTTCAAAGTGATTTAATATAGAGCTTCTAGAAATCATGGGGATCCATGCATTTGTTTTTATACCATGAGCTCTTTGAAAAAGCTGCAGGCCTAAGGAGCTTAAAGCCTATTCCTCATTAATAAGAACCTTCTGGAAATAAAGATAAAGCATTTCTGGAATCAAGAAAAACAGAAACAAAGCTTGCTTATACAGTCCACTCTCCCCATCTGGGGATTCAACCAACCACAGGTTGAAAACATTTGAGGGGAAAAAGAAATTTTGGGAAGTTCCAAAATGCAAAACTTGAATTTGCCAGGTGCTGGAACTATTTACATACAATTTACATTGTATAGGTATTGCTGTTATAAGCAATCAAGAGATGGTTTAAAGTATACGGGAGGATGGGAGGATGTGTGTCGATTATATGCAAGTACTACGGCCTTTTTTTGTAAGGGCCTTAAGCATCCATGGATTCTGGTATCCTCAGGGGACATGGAACCAGACTTCCACAGATATCAAAGGACAACCATACTTAAAAGATGTATTAGAGGCAATTTCAAAGATTCCTTGACCATAGAGCTGAGATGCCCTTGATTTAGGACCTTTTTCCAAAAACAGCCCCCATACTGAGTGCCAGAACTATTCCAGTGAAGGTTTCTGAAGCCCAGGTAAAGCCTTGAGGACAAAGACTGTCATGGAAACAGTGGTATCTCTGGACCATTTCCCAGGGAAATACGGTAAAAATGCTACAGGTGCACTTTCTGTCCTGTTACACTTTTGGTGTTCCTTTACTGTGCTGAAAACTGGCAACCCAGACACGAGAGAAAGCAACAGACACCAAAGACACAGTGGTCATGCGGGTAATATTCAATATTTCCAGGGAAGGATCTCCTTTCCACCCTGCAGGCTTTGAGCAAAGTTGCCTGGGAAAGCTGAGGCTTGTACTACAGTCATCTTCTATAGACTAAAAGAAGAAAGCTCTCCTAGGATCCACTATTTGGTGAGATTTACTATGGCAACCCACTCCAGTATCCTTGCTTAGGAATTCCCATGGACAGAGGAGCCTGGCTGGCTAAATCCATGTGGTCCCAAACAGTCCGACACGACTAAGTGACTAAACAACAACAGCTAAACTGAAGCCTGAATACACAATCATTTAACTACACTCTTCTGGCTGCAAAATAATTCCAAGTGGTGGTTTAGGCTTTCATTAATTAGCAAAAGCAACACATCACCAAGAAGCTGAACAAGACTAAATTTTGAGCTGCACAGTTTTCTAGGTTTTTAGTGTCAGGGATGCAAATAGCACACATGAGAACCTAAACTAACACATTCTTGAATGCCAGAGTCTTTCACTTGAAAAACGACATTGAATATTTTGTTCACCCCCAAATTTAGCAAGATCAACTTAAAGAACTTGAGAAAAGATGCAAACGTCACTCTTTGCTAAAACGTACACACTGTCACAGCTCACAGCATCTTTGGTATCTTTCCAGAAAGAATCAGTGTACTTTAGGATCTGGGGTGAGGAGAGTAACTTTAGGATCTGAGGAAATCAAATACGAATTTTGGAAGAGAAAACCAGGTCCATCATATCACAGCAGTGAAGTTGTGATGCTGTCTTGCAGTAGATGTCCAAACAGGTGGCCCGAGTCAGCTTTCCTCTTAAGAGTCCAGGTCCATCTCCTGAGGGAAGCATTCTTTCTGGGTGCTGAGACAATAGGCTTTTATACCCCAATTGATCTTTGGCTTTTAACATGCTTGCTGTCACTTCCAGAAAGAAAAATGGAGGACTTTCCTGGTGGTCCAGAGGTTAAGAATCTACCAGGCAATATAGGGGACATGGATTTCATCCCTAGTCCAGAATGATCCCATGTGCCATAGAATAACTAAGCCCATGGGCCACAACCACTGAAGCCTGCTCACCCTAGAGCCCATGCTCTGCAACAAGAGAAGCCGCTACAGTGAGAAGCCTGAGCACTATAGCTACAGAGTAGCCCCAGCTCGCCACAACAGAGAAAGCCGGCATGCAGCAACCAAGACCCAATGCCCCCAGAAATAAATGAATAAGGAAAATGCTAATATGCCATGAAAACAGGGTGGGCAGGAGCTACACTCCTGGTCTCTGGAGCTACACCCCCGCCTTGGTCTTCCAGACACCCACGCAGTCCTGGAAGGAAGGGTGCACCCCACCATCTACACTCACACTGAAGTGGAGTCCTTCTTAGGAGCCCAGCTTCACCTCCCCAAGGAGTGCTCTTCTTTTGGACATTGAAGAAGATGGATTCAGATGTAGATTCCGATGTACTTACATGCCAGTCAATCCTTAAAGAAATCAACCCCAAATATTCAGGGGTTGAATATTTGAATATTTGGTTGAATATCAGACCTTCAGGGAAGGTCTGATACCGAAGCTCCAATACCTAATGCAAAGAGCCAATTCACTAGAAAAGACCTTGATGCTGGAAAAGATTGAAGGCAGGAGGAGAAGGGGGTGACAGAGGATGAGATGATTAGATAGCATCACTGACTCAATGGACATGAGTTTGAGCAAACTCTGGGAGATAATGAAGGACAGGGAAGCCTGGTGTCCTATAGTCCGTGGGGTCTCAAAGAGCTGGACATGACTGAACAACTACATACTTATAACTGAAATAGTCCATTTTCTCCACATCCTAAAGTCAGAAGACAGTGTATTGTATTTAAGAGCTACAATTAAGTCAAAGCACCTTCAATCTTTCTTTTGCCCAGAACTGAATTATCAGTGCACAAATGGATAAATAAATACAAGCACTGGCAACAGGCCCTGCAATCAAGCACTACTGTAAAATGTCATTAAGGGGTTCATTCTCCCTATGACTGTTATGAAATTGTTCAGCATTCACCAAGCATCTACTACGAGCCGAGGTCTGGACCAGACTTTATGAATTCTGCCCCCATTAAGTCCTGGAATTCCAAAGATGGCCCCAATACTAAAAATTTCTGGCCAGGACATGGAAGCAACCCAAATGTCCATCGACAGAGGAATGGATGAAAAAGATGTGGTATTATACAATGGAATATTACTCAGCCACCATTAAAAAAAAAGGATGAAATAATGCTATTTGCAGCAACATGGATGCACTTACAGATTGTCATACTGAGTAAACTCAGTCAGGTGGAGAGATACAAATATGATATCGCTTACACATGGGATCTTAAAAAATGGTACAAATGAACCTATTTAGTGAACAGAAATAGTGTCACAGGTGTAGAGAATAAATTTATGGTTATCAAGGGGGAAAGGAGGGAAAGGATAAATTGGGAGATTGGGATTGACATACATACACTACTATATATGCAACAGATAACTAGTAAGAACCAACTGGGGATTTCCATGACGGTCCAGTGGCTAAGACCTGGGCCCCGAGTTTATGCTGCAGGTAAGAGTTTGCACGTTGCAACTAAAGACCTCATATGCCACAGTGAAGACTGAAGATCCCGTGTGCCGTAACTAAGACCTGATGCAGTCAAATAAATAAATATTTTTAAAAAGAACCTGCTAAATAGCACAAGAACTCTATTCAATACTCTGTAATGACCTATATGGGAATAAAATCTAAAAAAGAGGGGATATATGTATAACTGACTCACTTTGCTAAACAGCAGAAACTAACACAATATTGTAAATCAACTATACTCTAATAAAAATTAAATAAAAAACATCTGTATCACTTTACCCATAAATACATATAGGTACTCATATATAAATATGGGATTCCCAGGTGGCGCAGCGATAAAGAATCCAGCTGCCAAGCAGGAGACATGGGTTTGATTCCTGGGTCAGGAAGATCCCTTGGAGAAGGAAATGGCAACCCACTCCAGTATTCTTGCCTGGGAAATCCCATGGACAGAAGAGCCTGGTGGCCTACAGTCCATGGGGTTGCAAAGAGTCAGACACGACTCAGCGACTGAGCACACACACACACTCATAAATATACTCCTCAGAACACATGTTCCAACCTTTGTTGGAAAAAAACATTGCAACAACCAGGGAGGGAAGCTGGTAGCATTGGAGTGCTGGGTATATGCTTCTCACGAGCCCTCTATTTTATTTCAGACTCATAGTAACCCTGCAAGGAAGTATCATGACCCCTATTCCACACGAAGAACCTGATCTGAAGATGGCAGGGAGTAAGCCATCTCTGCAAGGCACCTGCTCAGGAGATGATATGGCTGGTAAAAAGAGGAGAAATGAGAACTTATATGCAAGTTGGGCCACTCCATCAACAGTGGCTTCAAAAGTTCTGAGGAATCCCACAAGGTAAGTTCAAGCTTATAAGAACAGCTGCAGTTTTGGAATATTTCATTGCAGATATTCCAGTGGGGTCCCTGAGGGTCACCCCACAGAAGCCTCTGAGCCAGGAGGCTTACTTCCTTAAGCTGTGGCTTCTCCTACTGGGAACACAGATGCAAGGAGTAAGTGCCTTTAGCTGAAAGAAGGGGACTAAACAGAATGTATTAGGGAGCCCCCTGGCATGACCCCTGAAATCCACCCAGGGGTGCAATTTACCTGAAGGGCTCCCTCAGCAGGGCCATAAGGGAAGTTACAGACCACTGGTGCCTATAAGGACTTCACCTCGTACAGAAAGCTCATCTTAGGAGATTCCTAAATTTTTATGCTCCTTTTTCTATTTCTGGGATTTCTATGCTCCTTTTTCTCTAACATTTTCTTCAACTACCACAAAAATCATTTTCCTTACTCAGTGCCTTTCCATTTAACCAGGAGTGACAAATTTAAATGTGCAGATGAGATGAACAGGAGCAGTGGGGAGGAAAGGCCTGGTCAACATCTATTCGGCATCTACTGGTGCCTTGAGCCCTGTACTGAGGAGATGCTGAGTCCAGCAGCCCATCACAGTGGCCACCATCCAGCAAGGCTGGTCCAGTGGTCTGAAGACACCCTCTCCTTCTAGCAAATGAGGGAGGGAAAGAGGCACTATGGGGGCCTGCTGGGGAGAAAGATTGAACAGATCCTCACAGATGTTTTAAAATACGTAAGGGCTCATGTAAGACTGAGTGAAGGCAGGCGATAGTTCTTAGCATCGCAAAAAAGTCAGACAAAACTTAGAGACTAGACAACAAAGCCGATTTAAGCTGAGGCTGAAGGGTGATTCTGAAAGGGGTTCCTGGGCTGGGAATTAACCAAAGCAGAACCTGAAGGTGCCTTATAACTAAACTCCAAGATGCTGCTTCTACATGTTCTCATATCCCCCAGCAAGTCAATGCTTATTCATTACACTGTGGGCAGAACAGATCCGAAAAAAAAAAAAAAGACCAAGAGATAGATTCCCTTCTCTATCAACTAGCCCCCCACCCTCCACCCTGGGGCCCTGCACATGATCCAAGGGTTCTACACAATATAATTAGAAAAAAAGCACTAGTATCTACAACTTGGAGCAACCCTTTTGAAGACAAGCACCAAAGCCAAATCCGCAAGAAGCTTTCTTTATTGTTCTAATTGTAAAACATCTTAATTAAGATCCTTTCCAACCCTGAGATGCTATGAATCTTTTTTTCTTCTGAATTTCTGAAATATTTCTGACATGAATAGTAAGCAGACTCTCAAGCTGTGATTTCTTTTCATGCCAGGTTGTGGTTTCCAGGGAGGCCTATGCTTGAAGGATGCTCAGCTCCTTTGGCTGGAAGCCAGTGCTGAGGCAGACAAGGTCACAGGCTTAAGACATGACGGGGAAAATGAGATGCATGCCACCCCATGGCCCAGATTATACCCCTAATCCCTGCCAGGATGCAGATGATGGCATCTCTGGTGGAGATGAGGTGAGCATCACACATCACCATCCTGCAAACCCCAGAAGTGCATGACCTACTCAGAGTGTATCACTTAGGTGTAAGAAAGGTGGGGGGACTTCACACAGGAACAGCCAGTGTCACATCTGGGAAAAATAGTCAGGCTGTGGGATTTATCCACAGATGCCCCTAAGCTTTTTGATCCACCTTTTGAAAGCAGGGTCATTGAATCCTTTCTTCCTAATTTTTAAAAATGTTTTAAGTATGATAACACATTTACAGGAGACTTGGAAAATACAGAACAAAGTTACATATAGTTCAACTATGTGTGTGTGTTCAGTTACTGAGTCGTGTTTGTCTGTGTGTGTGTGTTTAGCCACTGAGTCGTGTCCATCACTTTGGGATCCCATGGCCTGTAGCCAACCAGGCTCCTCTGTCCATGGGATTGCCCAGGCAAGAAGGTTGGAGTGAATTGCCTTTTCCTTCTCCAGGGGATCTTCCCGACCCAGGGATCAAATTTGTGTCTCTTATGTCTCTTGCAATGGCAGGCAGGTTTACCACTGAACCACCAGGGAAGCCTAGTTCAACTACATATTACAATTATTTTTTAAGTAAGACTTTTAGTTGGAGTTTCAATATCAAACTCTCAAAAATTAACAGAATGAAGAGACAGAAAAGTCAAAGGATACAGTAGCCCCGAAAAGCACTAAGAACAAATTCAACATAATTTATATAGTGTTCACACAATAACAGGATAGAAATACTATTCAAGTTCCCATAGACTATAAACTAGGAGACACTGGAACATATCCAGGGGCATAAAATGAGGTGCAAATATTTCATGCATTGAAATCATACAGAGTCTGTTCTCTTATCACTACAGAATTATGTTAGAAATCACTATTAGAAGATATTTGAAAATAACCCTTGTATCTTCAAGCCCAATGTGACATTTACCAAGAGAACGCTTTAACTTAGGCATTGATAGCCTCAGTAAAGTTAAAAGACTGAAGAAACATAGAGGGTGATTTCAGAAAAGAAAGCATCTAAATGAGAAATTAATATCAAAGATACTTTTAACATTCCCATATATTTGGAAATTAAATGTCCACTTTCAATTGATGGGTGCATCTAAGAAGCCATAACAAAGGACTTCTTAACTAATTCTAGTAGCACAAGCAACAAGAACTTAAATGAAGAGCAGCTTATATCCAGGGCACAATCAAGTGCGGCCAAGTTTGGCTCTTGATTAGCTGCTTTCTACTCCATTAATGCTTTTCCCTCTAATGCTTTGGCGATTAAAATTAGCCAGTCTGCAGTGTCCCTGCCTGGGGCTAACAAGTAATGAACTGCGAGTGTTACTATTTAGTTGTATCAAGGGCGCCATTAGAGAGAGCTTCTCAATTTCTCCCCCTAAAGGAAAGAAACCTTCCAGGCACGTTCTACCTGCCACACGGCTGCCCTCCTACTGCACTCAGTGTCCCAGGGGACTCATGGGACCTTAAGATCTAGGCGGAGGAAAGGATGAGGGTCAGGCTCACGTGGAGACTGCAGATCAGAGGCAGAAGCAGCAGAGACAGGCCCAGAGGGATGCTCTGAACCTGTACTTAACCATTCGCTCCTCCCTCCCTCTCTGCCTGCCTTCTTCTGCCTCATAAACTTTCTCCTCCACCCCAAGCAGCTTTCTTCTTTCTGTTACAGCATCACTCTAGGCTTAGCCCCCATCTTCATTTCTTTCCAGAATGACTGTACCTGAAAGTCTTGTAAAAAAATAAAAAAATAAAAGTAAGAGAGAAAGAGAAGTTTTGGCTGCAACTCACACCCTCAGCTGGTGGCTAGGGATGGTTGGAGGGGGAGGCAACTCAGATCTCCCTTAAAACTTAAAAGATTTTTTTTGCCCTGTGATACATCTTCACAAAATTTCGACAGCTTAAATGGACCACACACTGACTGAGAAACTGTTGTTGGTGAGTTGCTAAGATGTGTCTGACTCTTTTGCAACCCCAATGGACTGTAGCCCGCCAGGCTCCACTATCCATGCGATTCTCCAGGCAAGAATACTGGAGTGGGTTGCCATTTCCTGCTCCAGGGGATCTTCCCAACCCAGGGATCGAACTGAGTCTTCTGCACTGGCCAGGGGATTCTTTACCACTGAGTCAGCTGGCAAGGCCTGAATGAGAAATATTAGGATTTAAAGATTGGTTACCAGGACAGGATGTTCATTCTAGTTCAAGTAAAGGTATTCCAGAGAAATATGAAGAAAGTTCCTAAAATAACAGCCCCAGGAAGTCCCTTGAAGTCCTGACTATATGTAGCCCACTTTCAATGAACCGGGAGTCACCCATCCACCCAGCCCCATGCCTGGTTCATTGGAAATGGGCTGCACCAAGTTATGACCTTTCGGGACTTCCTGCAGATTTCAGTGGGACTGCTATCTTAGACTTTCTTCAGCATTTCTCTGGAGAACTCTTATTCGAACTAGACACTCATCCACCCCCGCACCTCACTCAGGAAGGGAGAAGGCTGGGTCAGAATCACTGCCAGGGTAAAGTTGAACACTTCCCTTGCTCTACATATACCAGATAATTCCTGGGTTGCTTCAGGCTGAGAAAGAAATAGAAAAAGGTCTGTAAACTACACCTAGAGTAACAAGTACAAATTAGGCCTGGAAAAGATTTAAGTCTGGAAAATGTTTACTACCGAAAGAATTTTCAACAAAATCCTATAAGAACACTATACTTAAAAAGCAACATAAAATGCTTGGAGAAAAGGGAACCCTCTTATACTGCTGGTGGGGATGTAAACTGATACAGCCACTGTGGAGAAGAGTATGGAGGTTCCTTAAAACACTAAATATAAAACTACCATATGATCCACCAACCCCACAACTGGGCATGTACCCTGAGAAAATCATCACCCTGATGTTCAGTGCAGCACTATTTACAATAGCTACGACATGGGAGCAACCTAGAGGTCCATCTACAGATGAATGGATAAAGACAACGTGTTACATAAATACAACAGAATATTTAAAAGTGAAAAAGTTTTAGTCACTCAGTAGAGTCCAACTCTGCGACCTCATGGACTGTAGCTCGCCAGGCTTCTCTGTCCAAAGAAATAACCAGGCAAGAATCGTGGAGTGAATAGCCATCACCTTCTTCGAGGGATCTTCCAGAGCCAGGGAGTGAACCTGGGTCTCCTGCACTGCAGGTGGATTCTTCACTATCTGAGCCACCAGGGAAGCCCACAGTGGAATATTACTCGGCCATAAAAAGGAAAGAAACTGAGTCATTTACAGTGATGTGGATGAACCTAGAGTCTGTCACACAGAGTAAGTCAGGAAAATAAAAACAAATATTGTATATTCATGCACATATATGAAATCTAGAAAACTGATACTGATGAACCTATTTGCAGGGAAGGAAGAGATGCACATGTCGCGAATGGACTTGTGGACATGGGGTGAGGGAAGGGGAGGGTGAGAAAAACCGAGAGTAGCACGGTCATATATACATCACCATATGTAAGATAGATAACCAGCAGAAAGTTGCTGTACAGTGCAGGGGGCTCAACTCGGTGCTTTGCGGTGACCTGGAAGGAGGGATGGAGGTGGAGCGGCAGAGAGGCCAAAGGGGGAGGGGATACATGTATACATATAGCTGACTCACTTTGTTGCACAGCAGAAACTAGCACAATATTGTAAAGCACTTATCCTCCAATTTAAAAAAAAAAAAAAGCAACATAAAGGAAATAAGTCTCACTGTATGCTGTCTAAGGAAACAGGCATTTATAATTCCCAACCTTTACCATCACAGAATGCTATTTTTAAGGATAAGTGAGATGAAGCTTATGAAATATTATGCTTTTTTGAAAGGAAGGCTCTCAATAAATGCAAGGCATTATTACAATGAGAAATTTGCGAAGTCCTAAATAAAGCACTACCTTTTTATGGATGCCTTAAGAATTCAACCTGACTTCATGTTATAGAAAGGGAAATTAAGTTAACTGAAACCACAGATGAGGATGGATGATGACCTCACTCTACGACTGACTGAGGAATCAGGGCAGGTTTGATCCCTCCCCACCGACACCCGGCAGCCTCTGTAACTCAGAAGTAACCTACAAACAACCCTGAATGGCAATTAAGAGTCACACACTTACATTTCCTCTTTTAGAAAAATTTTTCCAGAAGTAAGGACCATCTTGGCAAGTAATTTCTCATATACTTTGCCAGGAACCATAGAAATTTCCTAATTTTTAGACACACAACTCCTTATAGGGATTCAGAAAAGGCATCTTCCCTTTCATTGTGGTCACAGTTAGAAAGCTCTAGGAGTATGGTTGTTTTGTTTCGTATTTTTGGACCACTGATGATCGAAAACAAGTTCCACTGAGGAGGAGTACTAATAGGGAAAATACCATTAGTACTCGTAGCACTCTAAAAACTTAATGACTTAAGAATGAGAGTGAAATATAGGATGGTGTGTGCATGCGTGTGATGACAACAGTGATTAACAGAATAAAAGTGACTTGAAATAATAAACTCATGTGCTGCACTCCTGCACCCCTGTTAAGACTAATTAATCATTTACATAAGATCCTGTGCCTTCATTAAAACTATCGTGCTCCATAGTACATGAAAAATACGCTCAAGTTTCCATGTACTTCAAGGACTTTTGATCATCTAAGCTTTTGGGAAATACACATTTTACCACAGTTATTTTGAATCCTGGCTGCACATCAGAATCATCTGAAGAAACTTTAAGGCAAAAGAAATTCCAGGGTCCATTATATCAGAGAGAAACTATTATATGTATGTAGGATGGATAAACAATGTCTTACTGCATAGCACAGGGAACTTCATTCAATACCCTGTGACAAAATATAAGGAAAAGAATATAAAAATAAATAAAACAGTTGTCTTTAATTGCCCCCTCCCCCCAAAAAATCTATGTGGGATTCCAATATGTAGAGAGGTAAGGCTGAGAATCAGCATTGTCGATCAATAAATGAGTAAATCCAGACAAGGGCTAAATGATTATCTTTCACAATAGTTTTTAAGAAACCTCGTTAATCCGTTTGCTAATTGTCCTTCCCTCCTGAGTAAACTGCTATTGTTCTGCCTCTAACCATAAAACAGAGATTATCAGTGTAATACAGGAAGTTCCTGCCTGATGACGACCTGACCCACATAGGAACCCATGCCACAGACAGGTGTGTCTACAGTGGTTCCTCTTCCCTCCCAACTGCCTCTGGAGTTCCCCCAGCCCCACCCCCAGGGAGGGTGCTCAGCTTCACTTTCTGGAGCTCTGCCCAGAGCCCTTATTCTCAGCAGAGGCTGGACTTAATAGAAGCGTATTGGTGGAGTAGTTAGAGGACACAAAGACCCACTCCATTTCCAGCTTGCCCTCCCTTCCCCTCTCCCACCCAGAAGGGGCTGTCTGTCTCCATATGCTCAGACCCCAGACCTCCTTTCTCCAGCTCAAGAATGAACCCACATCTAGCAGCTTGGAGTCTGGGGAGCCTCTTTTTCCCAGGTGAGGTGGATGAGCCCCACGATGGCTGTGAGGGCTGCCCATATGCCCCTCAAAAATGGCAAGTGGGACACCGCTTATCCCCAAAGTAACCTTACTACCCTGCTGGTTCAGATGGTAAAGAATCCGCCTGCCAATGCAGGAGGCACAGGAGACGTGGGTTTGATCCCTGTGTTGGGAAGATCCCCTGGAGAAGAAATGGCAACCCACTCTGGTATTCTTGCCTGGGAAATCCCATGGACAGAGCTGCTTGGCGGGCTACAGTCCCTGGGGTCACAAAGAGTTGGATATGACTGAGCTACTATGACTTTCACCGTCAGCCTTACTACTAGTGATAGGGTCTACTTTTGCACATGAACTGTCAACTAATTATACTCTGGAGAAAGGTCTTGACTTCCAAGCAGCTGACTTCTTCATGAAATCTTGGAACCCTGAACTAGTAGACATCTTGAGTCTGCTAAGTTCTTCACCAAGATCATGGAAAGTTCTTCCATGACATACTGCAATATCCTCCTAACACCCCTAGGAGTCCAGTCACCAGAACAGACACAAAACCTACTTGACAGGTGTGGGAACTGAGGTGGATGGGTTGACAAGATTCTTGAATGAATTCTGTAACTGCTCTGGAGGGAGCAGTGTCCTAAGCGCAAAGATGTCATCTTTCTCCTGAGTTAACTTTTTGCCCATAGTGTTGTTTAAACTCTTGGTCATCACAGTCAAGTCTGTGCACAAAGTGGCCCTTAAGCAGAATGGGAGCACACTTAAGAACCAAGCTGATTTATTTATTCATTCCTTGATATAAACATACTCCAAAGAAGCCACTGAAAACTGAAGTCTTTCCAATAAAACAAAATTTTCAACAGTTTCCAAGCATCTTGAGGTTATTAGTATTTTAACTCTTGTTCCTTTAAGCAAAATACAAGTGTAAAACATACATGATAGCATGGTAGCATAAAGATGGCTTTATCATCTGAAATTCACTCAGCTGGTCAAAGTCCTAGAGTGGGCAGTGATTCTCTTTGCATCTTTAGGAAGCACCTTGCAAGCGACACTATGAAAGCATTGCTAGCCAAGCCTCAGGATGGTGTCAACAGTTACAACATGGAGATGCCACCAACTGAAATCTATCACTAGGAAGATCTGGAAAGTTTAACCAGAAAGCTAAACTACGGGCTCTAAAACTCAATTGCACCTTGTAGGGTTGAAGCAAGAGCTTAGAAAGGACTAATTTCCTTTATCACTAAGGAATTCTCTCTAGTTGTACTGCTTTGTATTACTTGCCACAAGCCAATCAAATCGATGCTGACAATCACCAAGATTTCTGCCTGAAGGAAAGGTGAATGAATTAGCCAGACAGTATGTAGTATATAGGTCTTTGTTCTCATGAGAACCTGTGGTTTCTGACTAGGTGAAAAGCATCTGAAAATCACTCTGACGAACACAAGCAAAGCTATCTTCTCAATGAATTTACCCTCAACTGCCATAAACCCATCCTCATAAAAGACCACAGTAAGGCAATTAAAAAAATGTATCTCTAACTTTTGTAGTCTAGCAACTTCCCCTAGGAAGTTTTGATCACACTTCCCATAAGGCATTATCCAGACAAGTGCATCCGACAGAAATATAACGCAAGCCACATGTGTAATTTTATGTTTTCTAGTTGTTGCAGAAACTAAAATTAGTTTAATATATTACATTTAAGCCAACATGCCCAAACAATTTTTTCAGCATATAATCAATATATAGTTATTGAGATGCTACTTTTTTTTACACCAAGTCCCTGAAATGTACTGTCTAGTTTCCAGTTCAAATCACTCAGTAAATTTTCACTGGAAAAACTTGATCTGTCTTCAAAGTTCACAGAATTTATAGCTGAAAAGGTAAATTTGCCTACCCAATGCTGTTCCAAACACCTTTTAAAAGATTTTTAATAAGTGAATAATTAGTTCAAATTAATTAAAATTGAATAGGTTAAGAATTCAGTTTCGCTACTGCACGAGCCGCCTGCAGTGCTCACAGCCTCATGGAACTGCTGGTGACCACACAGCACACTGAGGGCTAGATCCCGGGGCAATGAGCACAGACAGGGCTGAGCGGAGGCGGAGACAGGATGCAATTGCACGTCCTTTCAGAAGCATCCTCAACTCTGGACAGGCAATGGCTACAGATGACCGTGTTCCTCTCCCTTCATTTCTCCACTTGCAAGAGGCAGTCATCAGAGTTCTCCAGACTGACAGCCATCTATAGAGAAGGATGAAGGGTCTAGAAGTCCTTCTTGCTTCTGTACTCAGAGACCATGCGTTCCCAGCACTCAGCAAAAATACAGAGGAGTTGAGTTTCCATCAGGTCAAGTCTTTTGCCTTCTTCTCTATCAATATGTCTCTCTCTTTCTCTTTCTCCCTTTGACTAACTAACCAACTTCCCTGGGGGCTGAAAAATGAGTTCTCGCAGGAAGCCACACTGCAGAGTTTCAGCTCTCCTCCCCAGCATGAATTGTCACTGTGCATTGGAACCTTTCCTCATGTGGGTCATTCCTGAACTTGGTCACAATCCTTAAGATAGGCCCAGAAATATAAGCCAGCTCTGGGGCACATGGTTTAATACTAATTATTTCTACCATCCAGAATTCTGGCCCATAAAAACAGAGGTTTAAACTTCTGAAAAAAGACTTTTCCTTCATCAGAGGAAAGACGTTTCTAATTAGAAAAAAAAAAAAAAAAACAGAATTGAAGCAGAAGGAAAGCTCCATATGGAGTAAAAGACACGATCCAACACCCCTTGAGAGCAAGTCTGGGTTGGACCCATCCTCACATGCCTGACCTGACTCCACACAGCAGGTACAACAGATGTTGAAAAGGAACACAGGCTCCCTAGGCTATGACTGATGTTCCATCTGAAGGACCTTCTTAAAAGGAAGAATGTTTCATAAGGACCTTTGATAAGACATATCCCCTGCCCCCCACAACCAGATTCAGCCTCTTTCTAAGACTAATCTTACTATTTTAATGCAACTTGCCTTTATTCTTTCAACAATGTTAACCATCCTTATCTCCTTTCCCCTACTCAGAAGACAAGAAAACAACATAAGTAGAACCCTGAACAAATACTCCATATTCCACACTGATTACTCCCTCTAAAACTACAAAAACTATAAAAATGGGGGACGTGCAGGCTCAAGCCTCAGTTTCCTCCACTACAGAACGGAGACAACAGTGCTCACTGGTTGATGAGGTTCTAAGTTAACTGATATAGTTGAAATAGGCAACTATGGGTAAAGAAAATGCGGTACTTAGATAAAATGGACTATTACTCAGCCGCTGAAAGGAATGAAGTCATGACATTTGCAGCAACGTAGCCGGATCTAGAGATTATCACACTAAGTGACGTATATTAGAAAGAGAAAGACAAGTACCATATGATACCACTTACATGTGGAAACTAAAATATGACACAAATGAATTTACCTAAGAAAGAGTCTCAGACTTAAGAGAATGAATGTATGGTTACCTGGGGGAGGCGGGGGGAAGGGTGTGGGGGAGGGATAGAATGGGAGTTTGGGCTGGACATGTACACATTGCTATATTTAAAAGAGATGACCAAGAAGGACCTGCTGTATAGCAGAGGGAACTCTGCTCAATATTTCGTAATAACCTAGGTGGGAAAAGAATTTGAAAAAGAACAGATACATGTATATGTGTAACTGAATCACTTTGCTATACACCTGAAACTGACACAACATTATTAACCAACTAAATTCCAATATAAAATAAAAATTAAAAAAAAAAACCAAAGATGAGAAAAAAAATTTTTTCTAACCCAGAAAAAGTACAAAAAGTCGGGAGGTGCAGACCTGGATCTCCGTTTCCTCAGCTATAAAATGGAGACAACTCTACTCACTGATTGGTGAGGTTCTGAGTCAATCGACTGAGTTAAAATAGGTAAAAAGGCTATGTCAACCTTATTATTCTTATGCAATGGTTTTCAGAGCTTTCAGACCAAGGTCCAAAGACTCAAGCTGACTGGCTTGCCCATTCCTTTCATGCAGAGCTAAAAAAAATTCATATGCATTGTCTCACTGTATGATACCCTTTTTATGTACAAACATTAAGCACCAGATGGTTGGAAAGAGAAGGACAGGTAGAATTTTCCAATTTTCCTTAGCTCAGACTAGAAAACTACATCAGTCTGATGTCCAGAAGCTGGCCTTCAGTGTGATTCATCAGATTACAGGACAAACTTTGACAAGCTGGGAATCTCTGCCTGGCCCTGAGTATCCTAAGACCTAAACAAAAAATCCCACTCTGTTCAAACCACCGTCGATACACACTTTCTAGTTCAATAAAGGTGTTTAGAAAAATTCTTACAGCTGACTGTGGGTACTTTGGCCACCTCACGTGAAGCGTCAACTCACTGGAATAGACCCTGATGCTGGGAAAGACTGAAGGCAAAAGGAGAACGGTGTGGCAGAGCATGAGATGGTTGGATGGCATCATCAACTCAACGGACAGGAGTTGGAGCAAACTCTGGGAGACAGTGGAAGACAAAGGAGCCTGGTGCGATGCAGTCCATGGGTTAGGACTCTTTGGGTTGTTCCAAAGAGCTGGACACAATTTAGCGACTGAACAAGATTTTTAACTCCATCGTTCCAGCTCAGTGCTTCCAGCATTTCCTCCCCCATCCAGGGCTTAGCTGGATGGTCCCCTTTGGAACTTCCTGTCCTGCCCTGTCCCAGCCAAGTCTCTTCCATCCACAGTTGCCTGACGCCCTCAGCAGACCTTGCCCTTGACTTTGAATCTGGGTCTCCTCCTTTTCAATTCCCTGTTTTGAGGTCAATCATTTGCTAGAGCTTCAACTTCCATTTTTCTGTGTCCACATCCATGGTTGGGAGGTCCATCTCACCTTCACGTGTCTTTCAGTTCCCCAAAACATACGGGGGCCCCAGGACCACCCTCTCACCCGGAAGGCAAGGTTGTCATTGGCAGCAAACTTGGCCTGAGCAGGGGACACTGCCCCTCCTGCACCCAGAGCGGCACCTCTGGGCTCACAACAACTCTCGTTACATATTTACTGACTGAATGAATGAGCCTCATTAGACAGTCTCACGCAGTGCACTTCTTGATGCCAATACAAACTCATCTTTTGTCCTCTGTTTTCCCCTGGGGCCATCCAGTGACCTTTGGGCACAGTTTTAAGTTCAACTCTCTACTCAAAAGTCTTGCTACAAGCTGCCAACGTTGCCCTTCTCCTGCTACTTCTCTGTAGGAGACACACTCACTGCCCTCTTATCCAGTTAATGTAACTTGTTCTTAGGCCTTATTCTAGGCCATTCCACGTTCCTGCAACACCTTTCCCACAGAGATCCTATCTCAACTCTGCAGCTGAGAGAGAGAAAGACTTGATAATGTAGCTCAGATGGTAAAGAATCTGCCTGAATACAGGAGACCCAGGTTCAATCCCTGAGTCAGGAAGATCCCCTGGAGAAGGGAGTGGCAACCCAGTCCAGCATTCTTGCCTAGAGAATTCCATGGACAGAGGAGCCTGGTGGGCTACAGTCTGTGGGTAGCAAAGAGTCAGACACGACTGAGTGACTATCACTATACTTATTCCAATGATGCCACCATTCCTTAAGAACACCCTAAATACACCTCTTTGGGAGTTTCAGAAGCAACAACAGGTAGCAGTTTCACACTATGTCTTGGATCTGACCAAGAACCGTTTTAAGTATAACTTGGAAGCCTTACTCATTGAACTTGATGCCAAATGATTTCAGCAATGTCCAAAACTCAGCTCTCACCTCAAGGACCAAAGTTGTTCACTATTCTATAACTGTGTAAGGTTTCTCTTCCAGCTAGACTGCAAGAGTGGGGCCACAGTCTTTGTTTCTGCTGTTGACTGCATTGGCCTGATACACTGTAGACACACAGCTAGTAACTGGTAAGTGAATGAACAAATGATCTGAAGACCTTCCTAAGAGATTTTTCTTTGCTTCATCAAGTACATGTCTGGCGCTGCTGCTGCTGCTGCTGCTAAGTCACTTCAGTCATGTCCGACTCTGTGCGACCCCATAGACGGCAGCCCACCAGGCTCCCCCATCCCTGGGATTCTCCAGGCAAGAACACTGGAGTGGGTTGCCATTTCCTTCTCCAATGCATGAAAGTGAAAAGTGAAAGTGAAGTCGCTCAGTCGTGTCCGACCCTTAGCATAGACTGCAGCCTACCAGGCTCCTCCGTTGCTGAGAATATGGACATGAGTAAGAAAAAAAAATTCTATCATCTTTAAGGAGCTTAACATCTAAAGGGGGAAAAATAATTTAAAAGAAAAGGAAAAGAAAGTACTGTTTACTATAATATCAAATCTTATGTAACACACACATACATCATTTCACTTAAATGTCCCACCAGTCAAATAAGCATGATATTTAAATTCCCATTTTAGAGACTAAACAATTAGGATTCAGCAACACTGCATAACTTGCATAATGTTAATCAGTTACAAGCCAGTCTTTGAACCCAGAGCCTAAGGACAGCAAAACCTAGGTCCTTTTTTCCTTGACACCAAGGAATGGTGTAAAACTCAAGGAAATGTACTGTCTTATAAGTGACTATTTTTGAAATTCTTTCAAAGGAGACACATTGACATGGATAACTGGGTGCTGACATGGGGCCTAAACTTTCCTAGCCTTACCCCACCCTTACTACTCCAGAAAGCATGTTAGGTGACCCACCAACTCTGATCTAAGGTCTCCAAAGACCATCTCCTTTAGCCCTGGCTCACATGGGTATTAAGAAGCCTGAGGCTTTTCCAATCTGAGGTCAACTACCCCGGATCTGTGCACCAATGTTGCAGTGAAGGGTTTTTAGTAGAAGTCCCAATGTGAATGTTGCTGGGTCTACAAATGCCTACAGATGGGAATTTCCCTGGTGGCCCAGTGGCTAAGATTCTGCACTCCCAATGCAGGGGACCCAGGTTCTATCCCTGGTTGGGAATTAGATTCCACATGCTGCAACTAAGGCTTGGCAAAGCCAAACAAATAATTTTTTAAAATGCCTACAGAGGGGCAGGTGGAGTACACAGCCAGATAAACACTGGTACACAGGAGCTGGAAAGAAGGCAGCGGCTCAGAAGCAGGAACTGGCGTCACTAAAGGGGGCCACCTTTGGGACACATGCCATAAATTAGCAAGACATTTACTCAATCTTACGAAGTAGAAGATGAAAAGTAGAGCCTTTCAAGTTTCATTTCAGTGACATTTGAAAAAAAACAGGTTTCGTATGGCTTTCGTATAGTTATCACAACAGACATTAAAATCTAAGGACCATGCTTTCCTTTCTCTTAGAATTCTCCATTCAGTTTTGAAAATATTTTTGAGTGTAGAGGGTGGTGGTGAAGAGCTTACAGCTTTGAGATACTCAGACTTGTTTTGAATGTTGGCTTGTGCATGACTCTGAACAAGTTTTTAAACTCCCCATACCTCAGTTTCTTGAAAATGGAATAATGATACTGGTAATGAACCAGTGATAATGAAACACTGGTTCTATCTATTTCAAAAGGTTGTCAAGGAGCTAATACACTAGAACTCAGCACAGGGCCTAGTGTGTAAACAGCTTAACATATATCGGTGACAAAAACACATGTCTGTGAGGTGGTATAAATCTTCAGGACTGACAAATAGGCACAACTATAGAGATGGTTGTTTCTGAAATGGTTTGGTGGTTTCATTTGCGGTAAGCTCAAAATGTTATATAATTATACGGAGAATCATGTAATAAAAGACACAACAGTCACGTATTTCTGTAAGACCTCACGGAAAAACTCAAACATTTTGGCCAACCCAACAAAACTATTATCCATTAGCAGGTTTAAGTCACTTTTAAGTACCTTGCAAATCATCTGTTTTCAAGCAGAAAAAAAAAGAGGGGGGTGGAATGGAAATCAAAAGACTCAATTCCTGGGACTTCCCTGATGGTCCAGTGGCTAGACTCTCCCCTCCCAATGCAAGGAGCTCAGGTTGATCCCTGGTCAGGGAACAGATCCCACGTGACACCACGTGACACAATTAAAGACCTGGTGCAGCCAAATAAATAAAAAAACAGAAGAAAAAAAAAAAGACTCAATTTCCATACAGATCTGCAATAACACATGGCCACTGCTAGGTCTGCATGTCTCAGGAGGATCAGACATCCCATCTCTCTAGATTAGGTAGAGAGATCTCAAGGGACTTTCTGTAACACTGTTACCCATGCTCTGCCCAAAGAGAAAACATGCCTTTGCTTCTTTGGATGAGCATTTGAATGGCTACAGATAGAACATCAAGAGGTCACTGAGCAGAGGGTCCCCACTGTTTGTCACAAGGATCAGTGCAGGGGGCTGCCACTCAGCATCATTTGTACCGGTTAATGGATCAACTCTTCCTGGAACCAAGATTTCAGGAAGAAATATCAATAACCTCAGATATGCAGATGACACCACCCTTACAGCAAAAAGTGAAGAGGAATTAAACAGCCTCTTGATGAAGGTGAAAGAGGAGAGTGAAAAAGTTGGCTTAAAACCCAACATTCAGAAAACTAAGATCATGGCATCTGGTCCCATTACTTCATGGCAAATAGATGTGGAAACAATGAAAACAGTGAGAGACTTTATTTTGGGGGCTCCAAAATCACTGCAGATGGTGACTGCAGCCATGAAATTAAAAGACACTTGCTCCTTGGAAGAAAAGCTATGACAAACCTAGACAGCATATTAAAAAGCAGAGACATTCCTTTGCCAACAAAGGTCCGTCTAGTCAAAGCTACGGTTTTTCCAGTGGTCATGTATGGATGTGAGAGTTGGAGTATAAAGAAAGCTGAGAGCCAAAGAATTGATGCTTTTGAACTGTGGGGTTGGAGAAGACTCTTGAGAATCCTTTGGACAGCAAGGAGATCAATCCTAAAGGAAATCAGTCCTGAATATTCATTGGAAGGACTGATGCTGAAACTGAAGCTCCAATACTTTGGCCACCTGATGTGAAGAGCTGACTCTTTGGAAAAGATCCTGATGCTGGGAAAGATTGAAAGCAGGAGGAGAAGGGGACAACAGAGGATGAGATGGTTGGATGGCATCACCGACTCAATGGACATGAGCTTGAGCAAACCCTGGGAGATGGTGAAGAGAGGGACTATGTGCTGCAGTCCATGGGTCGCTGACTAAACAACTTCAGGGTCATGGAGCTTGGGGCTGGTGGGATGGGGAATGTCTGCCTTGCTCCAATAACGAACACACTTCATTCTCTGCATGGAGGAAACTGGTTCTTGCTAACGACACTTCTTTCCCACTTGGTTACACAAACGTTCAGGGGCAGCATAGCCCAGTATGAATTGTCAGGAGGAGAGTCTGATGTACTTAATCAGCAGCCGCTCACTATCTGTTCACCTGTCACAGACACCTTTCCTGTAGCCTCTGAAATTAAACAGAAAGTAAAGAATGGAAACAAAGTGATGTGCCAGCGAGCACGGTGCAGGAAGAAGGGCTAAAGGAAAATAAAGCGAACGTGAAAGTCGCCCAGTCACGCCCAACTCTTTGCCACCCCATGGACT
Organism: Ovis aries; assembly: GCF_016772045.2. Lineage (NCBI taxonomy): Eukaryota > Metazoa > Chordata > Mammalia > Artiodactyla > Bovidae > Ovis > Ovis aries. The sequence goes on from NC_056056.1 coordinate 203,798,125, forward strand.
ATACAGTCCATGAAATTCTCCAGGCCAGAATACTGGAGTGGGTAGCTGTTCCCTTCTCCAGGGGATCTTCCCAACCCAGGGATTGAACCCAGGTCTCCTGCATTGCAGGCAGATTCTTTACCAGCTGAGCCACAAGAGAAGCCCAAAGGAAAATAAAGAAGTCTGTCAAATATATTCAGCATCTTCTATGTGCCAAATACCGAAGACACTGAGGCATTTCTGTTTCAGAAATAAAGACACCAAGTCTCACAGAGCTAAACTGGTTTTCCCAACGTCACACAAGCGGGGCTAGGATTTGAATCAAGGTAGGTCAGATTCTAAAGCTAAGCTTGTACATTTTTCTCCCCCAAAATGAGGAGGAAGGATCTTTGGCAAAATGACAAGTGGTACCATAGACTCAGGAAAGATAGTTTAAAAAAAAAAGAAAGGTTTTTAAAGTTTCAGTGTTTCCCAAGGTGACTGAAAATCTGGAGTTGGGTAATTTAAACAGAAAAAAGCATATTCTGACAAGGGGGATAATGTATTTAGGCCCAGCGTCAGGTGTGCTAAGAGCAAGGGTTGCCTTAGGACCTCCAGAGGCAGAATGAGGAATGGATGACTGGGTGGCAGGTACCCCCAGAGAACCAGGGCAGCCACCCACACCTTCCCCAGCTCTGAAAATGCAGCACATTCAGACAACAGATGACGAAGAAGGGGTGCGATATGACAGCTGAAGATGCCCTACGTATATGGAGAAATTTGCACTTAAAGGAAACTGTTCTCCTTGTGAGTAGAGCTTAGCGAAGGAGACAGAGTCCATTTTCTTTTTGGCCTCTCTGGCTTCCTACTTCCTACTTCTTTCCTCACGATAAGTATAGGGACCCTAGAAATCGAGACCAGCATCCTCATTTTTCAGAGGAAAAATCTGAGACCAACAGAAGTCTCTGCAATCACACTTCTTGTTTCAGAAATCAGGTAGTGATCAGTTCCTGTTTTCGTTTTTCCCCATATTCTGTTGTAAAGAGGAAAAAGGGTAGACAGAATACAAAACAAAAAATCCACAAGCAAGAAACATGAATTTTTAACTTGTAGACACAAAGATAGCCCTACATATCTTGTAAATTTCCCTAATTCCATTGCCATGGCATTAGAGGTGTGTGTACTAAACTGCTCTAGCTTCCCACGTGGCTGGCTCAGCAGTAAATAATCCGACTGCCAGTGCAGGAGACGTGGACTTGATCCCTGGGTCAGGAAGATCCCCTGGGGTAGGAAATGGCAATCTCCTCCAGTTTTCTTGCCTGGGAACTCCCACCGACAGGCTAGAGTCCATGGGGTGGCAAGAGGCAGACACGACTGAGCAGGCGCACAGCTGGCCAGGTGCTGAAACGCCCTAGGGGTGCTGTGTGAGCAGGGCAGCGCATGCATGCTCAGTCACAGCTGTACTGACTCTTCGCGATCCCATGGACTGTAGCCCACCGGACCCCTCTGTCCACAGGACTTCCACCTGGCCAGGCTGAAGGTTAGGACTGCAAGGCTAAAGGATGCCTCTTTACCTAGGGTGACCCTCACTGTCACCGTCTTGGATGATGGACCATGGTTTACTGGGGCTGAGTTGATTCCTAAGATGTTGGGATTTCAAGGCTAAAACCAGGAAAGTCCCAAAGAAACCAGGACAAATGGGCCCCTCAACTGCCTTGAGTAGGGCCACATTCTCAGCTGGGCTAATGGACCCACAGAAATAAAATGCATTTAGCTGGATGTTTTGGCTGGTGTGACACTAGCTAAGCGGTAGTTAACATTTCCAGTCTTTACGAAAAGAAGGAGAATGAAGATTAATGACTGTAAAGAGCATCAAGCCCTGGGGGAGGAAGGTATTCTCAAAGTAGGAAGTGTTAAGTCCATAAAAGAAACAATAGGAGAATGCAGTGGGACTTTTTCATACCTAACAAGTATGACTAAACCTCTAAACACTTCCTGTTCCGTCCCATGTTCTTCTGAAATTTGCTTTTCCTAACTGGCCAAGAAGATAGGAAAAAAGGAAAAACAAAACAAAAAACTGTTCCCTCTTCTCTTAAGGAACAGTGGGGAGTTTCAAAACCTCCGAAGACTTCTAAAGTTTAGCCAGCTCTTGCTGTCAGATAGAAATATTATGGAGAAACAAATAGCCCTCCTTTTTCTCCATAAACATCCTAAATGCTTTATACATATAATTGTGGGCAAGTAGAAAACCATCTGATTAGAAACGATAAATACATGCACGTAAGTAGCACCTGTGCACTCAAGCATCTAGTTGTATTTTCAAGGAAAAAAATTTTTCTTGTTTTTAAGTACTCTGATAGGAGCAGAGAATACAATACTGAATAAGGAGAGTATATTTTCGTTTCATTTATCAATCACCTGAAGATCAAAAACGGGTTTGGGGACTTAATCCTGATACTTGCTGAAACATAGAAACAGAGCTGTGTGCTGTCACCTCAGTCATGTCCGACTCTGTGCAGCCCTATGGACTGTAGCCCACCAGGCTCTCCTGTCCTCGGGATTCTCCAGGCAAGAGTACTAGAGTGGGTTGCCATGCCCTCCCCCAAAACTTCACATTTATTTAATTCCTCCTGAGCAGTACTTTCTAATCACAAACAGCAATGCCCCAAAGGGAGCTTCACTTTCCCCTTTTCTGGGTCACCAAGTACATGGGAGGTACTCAGCCTAGAATGGAGTGGCAACGATGTGAGTCAAGGAGGGGGCATGTCAATGGGTTTCCCTCCTCACAAGAACAGCTTAACACTGCCCTCTACTCATTATTTGAGAAAGGCGTCCTCCCATCCTCTAATCTCCTGGAAGCATGCTTCAAATATACAGTAATCTTCTAGAAAAGGGCAGATGTAGCCCACTGAGGACCCTTGAGAAAGGCTTCCTCTCCATCCACTTCCTCTCTAATGCACTGACTGACATGCCTTCCAAAGCAAAAGAGGGAAATGGAGCCAAGCCTGCTAATCCCACCAGCTTCCTGAGAGGAGAGAGCTGCACCTGCAGGATGAAGTCCAGAGGACTCGACATGAGGGACACTGTCAGATGTCCACCCAGGCACACGGCCAGTCCAGGTACTGGCGCCACCTCACTGAAGAGTGCAAGGTCAGCAAGCTCAGCTCCCCGCCTGGGCTGTGATGGCCCCTCAGTTCCCAGAACTCCTGGTCTTGCCTGCCTGCAGGCCTCCTGGGAGCTCCCAGGGGCCTTGGTGACTTGTACCTTTGTACACAGTACAACTGGCCTCTTTGAGTTGAGCAATTCCAGACCAGGAGCCTTATTGGACTTGCCCTGTTTATACAAGACTTGTCAAGCAGGTTGGGCTGCTTTTCTACCACTTTTCCTTCCAGACGCCTCCCAAGTGCCAAGGTATCAGGAAGCAAGAGAGGGATAGGGTTTTCTCACCACAATCCCGGAGGCCTACACAGGCAAGCGTAGGCCACAGACTTGGCCACAGGCCTGCTGCGGGTCTCTTAGAGAGTGGAGTGTGTTTTGAAGGATGGTAAAGGGAAAAACTGTCAAAAGTAAGGTCAGAGTCAAGTGCACCATTTCTGTCATTACTTTGGTTTCTTTCCAGAGAAAGTAAAATGCTGGCCTCCTCCCCGCCCCAGCAGCAAGTCCTGTGGTTACATCGACACTAATTTTTAGTTGCACAGAAAAATCCCCCATGGGACAAAAATGTTCATGAATTCCCCTCTCTACTTTTCAGATCTAGACAAAGTGGGAGAGAGGAATTAAATGCCTTTGTGAATCAGCAAAAAAAAAAAAAAATCATAGGGAGAGAGACCTGGACAGCCAGTCTTCCTGGCTTGATCCTCACATCCAGCAAAACACAGGGAAAATGGATACCTTTCACTAAAAAGAAAGAGATAACCTTCAACTTTGGGTGTATAAGGTACCAAAAATTGTTAAAAGACATCAGCTACTTTGTGGAGAGGAAAACCAATGAAACAGTAGCCCAGGGCACAGTTCTTTCCAGAGTTCAAAACGGTATCTAACCAAGGTCAAGAATGAATGAACCAAGCCACTATATCTAACCCATGGTATGAGTCAGTCCTACTAAGACTGCCTCAAGGTTAAGGAGAAACTCCTCAAACTGGAAGCAATCTCACCAAATAGAAATGGAAACTAACTACTCCAGTCACACCTCATTTTCATTCATAGTAAAGATTTCCAGAGAGCAACCCTCTTAGATCCTGGGAGACTGTATTTTTTTAGGCATCAGCCCATACCTACCACTCTGCAACTCAGCCCTCACCTGTTCCAAGATGGCAGAACGTATATGGTTCAAAGCACAAAGCCTTTGAACAGGTCTTTTGATCCTAATGCTCCCACCCACAGGAGTACACCCAGAGATCAGATAAAACCTGGAAAACATGGGCAAAGTTCAACCAACAGCTGCCCCTTCTAGGCCACGAACTGGCACACCTGGCTATTTGGCAACTGTTCCTTCCTTTAGCAGATCTTACCTGCCTGAGCAGGAAACAGAGATAAGGCTGAAGCTGGTTCATGTTGATTGCTAAGGTTTCTCACCCTAAAGCAGAGCTCAATCTAGAAACTGAACCTTCAACTACTGCCAATCAGTTCCATGGAATGTCACAGAGTAAAAAAAAAAAAGAGAGAGAGATAACGTATGCTAAGTGTTTTGTAAACTACAAAGCTCTACACACAATACTACCTACAGTTATTTTGATATTAAACGATGCTAAAAGTAGCATATCAAATTGTAAATAAACATCAATAACAACTATGGAACAACAATAAGGCTCATGACCTGAAGAGGTCAGGAGCAGGTATTGGTTACTACATAAAAAGGCTCCACTGAAAATAAATCTTTTAAAGTGGTTCGAGTGTTTAAAAAACAATAAATAAGTTTAAATGATTTCCTTCCAGTATAAGTGCCTATGATCCAATTTCAACAGTAAAACCAGTGTCATAATCGCAAGTTGGAAGAGCAATCTCTAAGAAGCCTCAAGACCAGCCTATCTTCTTTATCAGCACAAACTACAGGAAATCAATTTTCTAAGATGTAGACTGTCATCTTGTGAGACTCACCAGTGCTTGCTAGTGTACAATCCATCCTAAGTTTGCTTCTGTGTTGAACAAACGTCCAGCTGGAAGGATACACAGCCAACAGATTCCTTTACATAAGCACCAGGTCACCAAGTCTCACACCTAGAAACAGAGCCACTTTCTCCCACCTGGGTCCACTCCCGTGGAGTATCTGAGGGGCACCTGCTCGGGGCTCCTGCACACACCAGTGGACCACCAGGTCTGCTTCTTCCCCACACGTGTGATGCAGCCGCTACAGAACTTTGCAGACTCTGATTTCTTCACTTTTTATAACCTTGTAAATCAGATGCATTCCCCACACTTTTAATCAAGCCCTGTGACTAGAAAGCCAGCTCCACATATGCTGGAGGCTGTATTTTCTTAGTTCTTTTTATTCCTTATTCTCTAATTTTTTAGAATTATTATTCCTCCCAAGTGACATGGATGAGGGGGATGAGGAACACAGCGATGTTGAATGACCGTAGGGAACTCGGACACCACAAATAGAGCAGGAAGCCCCCAGCTATGCTGCCCTTAAGAGGAGAAGATCCTGAAGGGTGGGTGTATGGGATGTGGGCACATCTGGGTCAGACAAGATTCCCTCCCTACCAGGCTCCCTGCTACGCTGCGCTTAGTCGCCCATTTGTATCTGACCCTTTGTGACCCCGTAGATTGCAGCCTGCCAGGTTTCTCTCTCCACGGGCTTCTCCAGGCAAGAATACTGGGGTGGGTTGCCATGCCCTTCTCCAGAGGATCTTCCCAACCCAGGGACCGCACCCATGCCTCCCACATTGCAGGCAGATTCTTTACCGTCTGAGACACCAGAGAAGCCCACCAAGCTCCCTCTTGGGAGAGTCAGACAAACTCCATGTTCAGCAACTTGTCATGCAGCTGATGTTTGTTTACTCGCCAGGACAGGCTGCCTCCTCAGGAGTCCATCACCCCCTGCTCATGCATCGTCTGCCTACTTGCCGCTCATAAGACTCTTCCCTGATCACAAGCAGCACTGACATTTACAAGCTGTGAGACTTGGCACAAGTGACCTGACCCCTGAATCTCAGCTTCCTCATCTGTAAACTGAAGATAGACACCCATCTTGGAAGGCTGTGCAGATTAAATAAAGTGTGTGTGTGTGTGTCCCAAAGGCTCCCACCTCAGAATTACACAATGTCTGGCACACAGGAGGCATCTGCCTTCCTCTCTCTAACCTGAACTGATTCATACTTTCCAATTATTTTGTGTTTCTACATTATCTCCCCACTTAAGACTGTGAAGAATGACATGGCTTTCATCGTGTCTACCCCGAGTGGGTGCCCAACTTGACAACTGTAGTCGAGGGTACTGAACATCCCATAATAGCTGGTAGTGCTTCCAGAGGAAACTACTATGAGCTGTGGATATGGCTGATCCCCTTCTGGCCCACTAGCTGCTCACGCCCCTTCTTTTAACACACCCCTCAGCCACCCGGAATGCCCTTAAGAACACTCAGAAACCAAGTTATCCATTCATTTGATCATTTTTTGAGTGCATTGCTCTCACGTCTACTTGTTGAGAGCATAAACATTTCCTGGGTACAGACTGTGTGCCAACGGAAGGCACTGTGGATCCACACTTATACATGGAAATGACAAGACACGATTCCTGCCTGCCCTTGAGGCCGCCAAAGGGACTCATACAGAAAGGTAATAACACCCTCAAAATGACACAGCGAACCAGACGTGAAAGAAGAGTGTTATCTGCGTGTCCTGTGGGACAAAGAGGAAGAAGTCATAATTCAGCTGGAAACACTATTTAAAATGAAATAGTGAAATTTAAAAACATATATGCTGCCTTTGGGGCTTCCCTTGTAGCTCAGTTGGTAAAGAATCTGCCTGCAATGCAGGAGACCTGGGTTTGATTCCTGGGTAGGGAGGATTCCCTGGAGAAGGAAATGGCAAACCACTCCAGTATTCTTGCCTGGAGAATCCCATGGACAGAGGAGCCTGGCAGGCTACAGTCCATGGGGTCGCAAGAGTCGGACAAAACTTAGCGACTAAACCACCACGACCATACTGCCTTTGAGATGGACCTTTAATGCATGTAACTTTGCTGAAAAAGGAGGTAAAAGGGAAATCCCATCCTTGTCTATTACAAAACTTATTAAGGCAAATGTCATTCCAAACAAACCTTCAGGACTGCCAAGTCCTTGTCAGTAACTTCTCTCATGTTAGGCAATGTGCAATGCAAAACAAAAGAATCTTCCTGAAACTCAGACCTGGAATTCTGTCCAATCCATTCCATTCTGCCCAATCCATTCCACACATAACAGCAGGAAATGTAAGTTTTTAGTGCCAGACTAGGTATTGAGTTGTTTTTTTTTTTTTTTTTTGCAAAGAAAAAGAAATAGAAGTCTTTAAAGCTCTCTGCCAATTCTAGGCAAAGGAAAGGATCCTGGAGAAGCCTGATGACAGAAGTGGACAGGAAGCAGGTGGTATCCAGTTTAGAGAAGAAATGCACGGTCATAAGACTCCAGTCTCCCCAGATGGAAAGTTGAAGAACCCAGCGCAAGAGGACAAAGCTCATCTGTGGGACACCAGAGCAGCCCCACCTGAAACCTTGGTGTCATGTGACAAGTGGGGGGTCTCCTCTTACCTAAATTCACACTAAGGCGAAGCACCCAGTCAAAAGCAGTGTGAGAAGTAACCAAGAATCTATTGTAGAGCACATGGAACCCTGCTCAGTGCCACGTGGCAGCCTGGATGGGAGGGAAGTTTGGGGGAAAGTGGATACACACACACACATATATGTCTGTTGTTGTTTGGTTGCTAGGTTGTGTCTGACTCTGTGACCCCATGGACTGCACACACCAGGATCCTCTGTCCTTCACTATCTCCCAGAGTTTGCTCAAATTCATGTCCACTGAGTGGGTGATGATATCTAGCCATCTCATCCTCTGCCACCTTTCCTCCTGCCCTCAATCCTTTCCAGAATCAGGGTCTTTTCCAATGAGTCAGTTCTTTGCTAGATAGGCCAAAATATTGGAGCTTCAGCTTCAGCATCAGTCCTTCCAATGAATATTCAGGGTTGATTTCCTTAATAGGATTGACTGCTTTGATCTCCCTGCTGTCCATGGGACTCTCAAGAGTCTTCTCCAGCACCACAATTTGAAAGCATCCATTCTTCAGTTGCTCAGCCCTTTTTTATTGTCCAGCTCTCACATCCATACGTGGCTACTGGAAAAACCATAGCTTTGATTATTATGGACCTTCGTTAGCAAAGTGATGTTTCTGCTTTTTAATACGCTATCTAGGTTTATCAGCTTTCCTTCCAAAGAGCAAGTTTCTTTTAATTCCGTGGCTGCAGTCACCATCCACAGTAATTTTGGAGCCAAAGAAAATAAAATCTGCCACTACATATGTATAGCTGAGTCCCTTTGCTGAAACTATCACAACATTGTTAATCGGCTATACTCCAATTTATAAAATAAAATTTTAAAAAATTAAGTAAATAGATGGAGAGAGATTAAAAAAAAAAAAAGCAGAGGAGGCTGCAAAAGGTCTCATGTATAGACCACACAACCAGAGAGGTCCTGTGTCGAGCTCTACTCCACTACGAATACCTTAACAAACTGTCTAAACAGTTAAGACTTTCTCCCTACTTCTCTAAGGCTTATCATTACATCTCAGGTCCTCTTTCCCCAACTCTTTGTTCTTATAGCAATTCAACCCTCTGCTGATAACACAGAGCAAAAAGGCTTCCTGAAGAGCTGCTCTTGTCAGTCTCCATATCCTCCTCCCCATCCTCATTGATATGTAGCGGAAAGCCTGACACACGGCAGCTTCTTAATCAAGGCTTCTGAACACCCAGTCATGGGTCAAGCTAAGCAAAACAATGAGAAAATGGACCCTTGAAACATCACATGGTTTACGGACTCTCCCCAGAGAGAACGTTCCACAGCGCTGACCTGCACAGATCCACAAAATCGGCTCCAGATACTGAAGGTGCGTGAACACACCTTGCATGGAAGGCAGCTCCCTTCCCAAGCCTCAGGACACACTCTCTCTCTAGGTGCTGCCTGAGAAGGAGGCTGCATGTGGAAATCTTAAACCTTGCCGTCAGCCCTGACCACATCAATGTGCCAAACAGGCCCCCATCAGGACCGGTCTGAGGGAAACCTGAGCCACACAAGTAACTGGAGACCTGGGCAGCTGACCTGCTTGCAATCTGGAGGCAGTCCCAGCTTAGGGGTGAGTTTAAACCGACTGTAACTGGGGCATACCTGGCAACACACTTCCCTACAAGACCCAGAGTTGGGCTGACACGTGAGGAGTGGGGAGGTGGGGGCTGCTGGAGGAGCTGGGTGAGGGCATACAGGGTAGTTTCAGAGGGCCAGCTCACTCCAGGGACCCTCAGGAGGGTAGGCTCCTCCCTCCCCAACCAGGAGTCCCACAGGCTTCCTGGAGGTTCTCAGGAAGAACCTTGCCTTGTCCCAGGGACGACTTGTGTGAAAAACTTTCATTTCACTCCAGGCAGCAGCCAGTGACAAGAAAGCCTTGTAGATGGTTGGCAATTACAACTTACCTGGGCACGCAGGTGCCTGCACTAGTAGGAAGAAGAGACAGAGGCTAAACTCACCAAGGTGTCGGTTAAGGAGAAGCAGGGCAGGATGAAGGACCAGATGGGAACCCTGATGGATAAAATCAGTTTGATTTGTAAGCATGATAGGATTTAGCATAATAAACCAAGTTCCTACTTGTGCCTGGTACCGCCCTGGAATATCAAAATGAAGAAGGGGGCAGTCCTCAGAGAACCAGACTCTTGGAGGTCATACCTGGAGATGACAAACGTGTATTTTCTTTTCTCTCGAGAATTGTATTAATGTTGTTACAGTACTGATTATGGAGAGCAAGAGAATGGGAGGCAGGTAGGAAGGAAAGGATAATAAAAGAGAAGCAGGAAGAGAAAAAAGGAGGAGAGACTGTGGGTATTACACGGGATAATCCTTGTAAAGTACTCAATCAGTCTCTGGCATACAGAAAGTGCTCAGTAAACCCTGGGCATGGTTATAAGGACCTGTAACTGCATTGTGCTAGGCTACACTGAACGCATCTAATATGGCTGGTATAGCCTAAGGGCTTGTTGTTGAGTCGTTCTGTCCTATCTGATTCTTTGCAACCCCACAGACTAGCCCACCAGGCTCCTCTGTCCATGGGATTTCCCAGGCAGGAATACTGGAATGGGTTGCCATTTCCTTCTCCAGGGGATCTTTCTGACCCAGGGACTGAACCCGGGTCTCCTGCATTGCAGGCAGACCCTTTCATCATCTGAGCCACCATGGAAGCTAAGGGCTTACCATGTGTTAATTCATTTAATGCTCAGGCCTATGAGGTAACAGCATTTCCACTTCATACATGAGGGAAAGTGGGTACCAAAGGATATGTCAGCTCCAACTACCCAGTCACACAACCATCAGGTGAGAGATGGGGGCAGTGGGTGGCGGGGGGTAGTCAAACCCAGGTGTCTAACTTCCTTCTCACCTCTCATCCATGAAACCTGAGGTTCTCAAGGTTTGGTCCCCAGAACCTGGGAACTTTTTAGATTCGCAAATCCTTGATCCCAAGCAGACTCGATAAAACAGAAGAGAAATAGACGACAAAGGATGAGATGGTCGCATGGCATCACCAACTCAATGGACACGAGTTTGAGCAAACTCAGGGAGATAGTGAAGGACAGGGAAGCCTGCCGTGCTGCAATTCATGGGGTCACAAAGAGTCAGCCACGACTGAATGACTGAACAAAACAGCCAGGTGACTATGATGAGCAGCAAAGCGTGAGCACCACGCCACTCACGGTGGTATAGTGCATTTCCATTGAGAGGCTACAGTAAGGCAGATACTAAAACACCTCTCCCTCAGTGGTTTCACCAGGCAATGGGCAAAGGTCAAAATACTTGGGTCCTCCATTTCGTTTAGTTTAGGGTACAGCCTGCGGCTGGGGCTTGGGAGAGCAGTCTTAATGGTCATCATTTTCAGAGAAGTCCATACGGTTTCTCTGATTTCATCCTATGACATAAAGAAGTGAGGAGGGGTTGAGAATCCCTGGATATTCCTAGGATGGTCTAACTCCTTCACGGCAATTCACCACCAGTGAGCGGTGACCAGAAATATCTACCATTAGATGAAAAGGGAACTTGAAAGCTTTGCCTTTAATGTGTTAATTTAGCTTCCAGTGACATAGGGCAGGTGGAGTCCTCTGTCCTTTTCTCCAGGAGTTAATTCAGTGATGCAAACCAATGACCCAGTGAGTAGATGACTGAAGCCTTTTGTGTCTGGACCCTGGAGCAGCCCACCTTTTGGCCATTTCACTGTTCATTAGCGCCTCCGCTGAGGATCAGCAGGGGAGAGTGAAAGGTGACTAACCTCAAACCAGTCAATTTTTCTCCTTGTTAGCAGTTCTGGTGAAGACTTGGTGGGAAAAGAATTGTTATCGGCTAAAATGAGATACAGGGATGATCTACAGGCTCTGATTTTCCATGCCCTCCCCACGCTAAACCCCACTCCTAATTATCACACACCATCAGGCCAGTCTAACTTTATAGTTTTAGCTTACTGACAAGTAAAGAGAAGCATAACGTTCACATTCTAGAATTTCTAGAGGTAGCCTGTGGGCTCTTATTTCAAATTACAGCTCTTAAAAATGCCGGGGTCATGGACAGTGTCGATGATAGCGAGAGAGGCTCAGAAGTGGTGATGTCTCTACAGGTCCCACTTTCTGGCTTTCCCTACCTTTCTAACTTTACTGGACCTAACGGAATACACGTGTCTTCAGTGCTCGTAACAGAAACAAGAGACCCGACATGAATTAGACACCTGCTATATTCCAGGAGGAGAAGCAGGGGGGCGGGGGTGGGCGACAGCGGACGAGATGGTTGGATGGCATCACCAACCCAATGGATGTGATTCTGAGCACCTGGACACAGTGAAGGACAGGGAAGCCTGGCATGCTGCCGTCCGTGGGGTCACAGAGAGTCAGACCCAACTGAGAACAAAAATATTCTAGAGTGCCAGAACTTCTGTTGGCCACCTTAGGAACACAATCACTTAATTCTAAAACAACTGGGCAACAAGCTTTTATCCTGATTTTATAGAGAAAACCAAGGCTTAGAGACTTTAAGTTAGTAAGTGCCAGAGATCCGAATACAGAGCTGTCTTCTCTGCCTGAGAAAACTATGCTCTCTCTACTACCCAAGTCAGACACTATTAATCCCAAACACCTACTGTACAGCACAGGGAACTAGATGTAATATCTTGTAATACCCTGAAAAAGAATCTGAAAAAAAAATTATATATACACAAATTTATATATATAAATTTACATATAAATATATATAAATAATTGAATCACTTTGCTGTATACCTGAAATTAACACAACATTGTAAATCAACTATACTTCAATTTAAAAAAAAGTCAGCCTTACTGATAAGATTTTTTATATCTACACAGAACTCTGTCAGAGACAGTGCTCCCAACGCATCTGGGAGATGACTGAGCTAATCACTATTTTTGACTTTTAAAGATGAAGGCCGTACCTGGATGTGCTAACAGCGTCGTCAGAAGCCCCTCGTGACATCCTCAGGTGTCTACCCTTCTCCCTTCCATCCGCTCTAATAAATCAGCTCCTATCCCTTTACCCAATCTGTCCAGACGCCCGCAGATCTTGTTCACAGCTTCGGGGTTGCTGGGAGAACAGGCATTTCCTGCACAGCAGAAGCCTGAGGCCACGGAGGGGAGAGGAGGTCGGAAGAGGCGCCTTGACTTCCCGGATGACTCAGGGCAGGCAAGCGTGCCAGGATGCCCACGCAGCCCAAGCCATGCCCTCGGTGTCACCACACGGCCGCTTCCCATTTCAGGGAGGGCAGGAGCTAAACGGTCTGGCAGATGGGAGGAAGGAGGAAGAGACCTGTTTACAGTCTCAATCCCCATCTTCCACTCCCCGGTGTCTGCTCCTGTCCTCTTGCCCAGCCCACCACTGCTGGGTTTAGTGCCTTAACTTGCCTTTTTTCCCCTCCAAGCCTCACCGGCCAGGCTGCCCCCTGCAACTCTGCCCCAGCACCCCTAAAGAGCCACAGCACCTGAGTCTCTCACTGGAAGAAGCACCAAGGCCTCCAGGTACTGACCAGAGAGAAATTCACCTTTAGTTAGCATCCTATAAACACACAAATGGGCTTGCTTCATCACTGGGCATTGACTCCTTTCTTGCTTTCCTGGTGAGTGACGTACTCTCAGTGCAGGAAATACTACAAAAGCTGGTCCTTCAGGGGGGAAAAAAAACACCTCTTCCCTCCCCTGTCCACAGCATTTGTTGTCTCCAGCACATCCTAAGCCTAGAAGATCATTATATTTCATGGATCTCAAGTTTGTTGGGATATTTTTATGTACTCCATTGCCTGAGAGATTATAAAAGAATTTGGAGCAAGGACCCTATTTTCTCCACCAAAAGACATCCATGTGACACTGGAGACCCAGGCAGGGCCTCCTAATTTGAATGCAATCCTCCCACCTGGAGCGAATGGATCCTAGACTCCAGGAAAGTGGGTCCCCTTTCCCTGTGGACTCACGGACAGGAGGGCACCGTGGCCAGCCCTCTGGAAACCTCAACATCCTTGAGCTCACTTGGTCTACTGCCAGGCCTGGAGATGCCAGAGAAACCCCACTGACTGCCCTACCAAACTAGATGAGACACTGGACAAATGCACCCTGCTCGGCCTCAACTACCAGGGGAAAGAGAGGTGAGCCCAGACCCCAGGCAGTTCCTGTCTGAATGACTCTTTCTGAATCACAGGGCGGGGATGGCCCAGTGATGGGACTTGAGAGGCAGATGGCCCCTCAAAGCGACCCCTGCTAATTCCAAACTACAATCTTAAGTGCCAGGCTGGCTTCCTGTGTACAGTTCCACGAGACCTGTGTCTGGACCTGTCTGCCGAGGCCATCCTGAAATCCTTCGGAACGTCTGAACAAGGGACCTTGCACGTTCCTTTTGCCCTGGGCCTCACAAGATGAGCAGCCAGTCCTGCTGAGCACTTGAACTTCAGTCAAAGAATCACTGTGAACCACCTAGTAAGTCAGGGTAGCTGTGCCAGTAGAAGCAGGGCGTGGCCAAGCAGGGTGTGAGTGAGGCTTCCGGCCGGTGCCAATGGTGACTGACCCACAGAGAGGTGGGCTCACAGCGTGTGGGGAGGGGACAATGCCACCGGCGACGGTGGCCTCAGCAACAGCTTCTCAAACTCACCCACCAAGTACTGCTCCCTTTGGTCACTCCCCACATCCGTCTCATATCTTTGATTACAGGCCTCATGCTCACTCACTGATTTATACAAAGTCTGACTTTCCCATGGTGTTTCAGAGAAGAAGCTCATTAAAAATGCTGGCCTTCGGAGACTGCCCTGGTGGTCCAGTAGTTACGAATCCGCCTTGCGATGCAGGGTGCAGGCTCAGTCTCTGGTTGGGGAACTAAGATCCCACATGCCTCGGGGCAACGAAACCCTCCTGCCACAACTGCTGAGCCCGTGTGCCATAACTCGAGAGTCTTGTGAGTCACAGTGAAAGATCCAAGTGCTGCAATTAAGACTCGATGCAGCCAAATAAATAAAAAGTTCACCGTCTGTTGGTTTTTCCTTTGCTCCACAGCTGGAGAGACATGGGCAGCAGATGAGGGCTGTTGGAATGGAGACAACTATACTTTCAGGCTGTCCATCCTCGGCCGCCAGTCCAGGCTCTGTCAGCTACAGAGCTGGTAGTGGTGATAAGTCTTACAGGATAGGACCCCACAGCGACCAGGATGACAGGTGGGAATACTGGGGCTACTCATGGTCTAGGGTCTGGCTGGGCACAAACTCCCCAATGATCATCAATGACCATAAACTATAGCAGGAGAGCTGTCCCCAAGTGTGTCTTCTAAGAAGTGGCCTTTTCCCAAGTTTTTTCAAAAGGAGCCCTGGTGGCTAAGACAGTAAAGAATCTGCCTGCAATGCAGGAGACCTGGGCTTGATCCCTAGGTTGGGAACATCCCCTGGAGAAGGAAATGGCTATCCACTCCAGTATTCTTGCCTGGAGAATTCCAAGGACAGAGGAGCCTGGTGGGCTACAGTCCATGGGGTTGCAAAGAGTAGGACATGACTGAGCAATTTTCAGCTTTCACTTTCAGAAGACACGGCTTCTTTGAACGCATCCACAGCTGTCCTGTGATAACCTGCAGCCATACATATTCTCAGACACGACAGCAAAAGATGGATGGATGCTCTTTACTCAACACACACACACACACACACAGCATGACAGTATTATACAAGGGGGAAAACAACTGTGTCCCTCTCAAAAGGGCAGTTGCTCTCTTTAGGTAAAGGAAATATTTCAGAGCACCCCTGCCTATCGCCCCTGTCTGTCTTATCCTCACGCATGGCCTCTACTCCTGAGCCGTGAGATCAGCAGGAAGCAGGTAAATTTGGCCAGCTGTTCGTCACTCAGTGCTGTTGACTCGTTCTAACTGGTGATGAGACGAGAGACCAGAAGCAACTGCCAACAAGACTGGAAATGGGGAACCCTGGGCTCTAGGTCTGTCCTCTCTCAGGAAAGCAGAGCCGGGTGTCTGCATCTTGGCAAAAGGAAGAAAATGAAGTTGAGAAGATGCTGCTGTATTTGGACCAGAAGAATATGATTAACATGCAGGAGACAGGAAGAGCAGTGACAGGCAAAACAAAGGTTGTTCGCTGAGGCCCAGGGACGCTCTCACCTCTGTACACGGAAGGCCAGAAGTGCCCACGCCACCTTCTGAAACAGCTGCTTGGATGAGAGACTGCTTTGAGCCAGGCCGGCCCTTTCATCAAAATCCACAGAATTATTCCAGATATAAGAGATAAAAACCTGCACCTACGCACAAGATAGGGTTCTTTATAGACTGCATACCACTGCTTTGAAGCCACCAAGGTGTTCTCAGGACTGGACGATGCCAACAGGTGCTGAATTACTCAATATAGCAAGAAAGAAGCAAAACCTGACCCAGCAGCTCTGATGGTTAGTCCACTCACCATGTAGAAGAAAAATCCCAGAATTTTAGAGCTGGAAGGGAGAAGTGTGACCCTCCTGACTGGGTCCCTTATTTCACAGCCAGATAAAGGGGATGTGGAGGGTAGGTGGGCAGCTGATCTGCACTCTGAGTCTTTCCGAGCCTCTTTAGAGCAGACCCAGAACAGAGCGTGAAAGAAAGAAACCAGTCCTGCTCCACCCACGTCCACCAGTTTCAACCCCAAATGGACCAACTTCCACCCAACACTAATAGAAACACCAGTGCAGAAACGGAAGCAGTCTGGATGGAGCCCACTCATTCAGGTCAACTCGTCTGGGTGGCATAAGCCAGTCACCAGATCACAGCCTTGAACTCCCCAGTCTCCACCAAACTGGGCCCAAATGTTCTGACACATAAGGATAATGAGCAAGCTGTTGCTTTCTTCAACTTTTCAGTAGGAGACCCTGTTTTTGTTGTTCGGTAGCTAAGTCATGTCCGACTCTTTGCAACCCCAAGAACTGCAACACGCCAGGGTTCCCTATCTTTCACTATCTCCTGGAGCTTGCCCAAACTCAAGTCCATTGAGCCGGTGATGCCATCCAATCACCTCATCCTCTGTTGCCCCCTTTTCCTCTTGCCTTCCATCTTACCCAGCAATCAGACCCAGAGAACAAATACCCTTTAACCAAGATGGTAGGCTGGATACAGCCAGGTCAAGGGTCACCATTCTTCCCAGGGCTCTCCCATTTATGTGAAGAAAGAACTGCTGACTATTTAATTTTTAGAAGAAACCTAATAAGGAAACCTGAGAGAAATTCTCAGATTTGAGTTTGTTTTCCCCTCTTACACTTCAGGTTTTTTTAAGGAACTCAGAGAGTTTAGTACTTCCAAAGGTCATGTTGGGTTAACTGTGACCAAGTTAGAGAATCAGCTCTCACAAAACCCCAATTTATGATAATCAGAGAGAATGAACCTTTGTCCAGAAATGAGGAGAACAATATCTGACCTTCCTTTAAAAGATCAACTCATCGGCAGGAGTGTGAGGGAGTGCTGAGTCAGGAGCCAGCAGGGCATGGCAATAAAGAACACAGCTTAGATGGGCTGGTTGTTGTTGTTAAGTCACCAAGTCGTGCGAAGTAAGCAACAAGGACCCAGGGATCAAACCCAAGTCTCCTGCATTGGCAAGCGGATTCTTTACCATTGAGGCACCTGGAAGCCCCTTAACTGTTTAGACAGTTCATTTAGGCATTTGCAGGGCACGTGTAGCTAGATGTGTGACCTGTCTGGCTGTGTGGTCCATGCACGAGACCTCTCAGCCTCCCAGGAAGTCTGCTCCAATTCCCTAAACTGAAATAGTCATTTCCTCCCAACCTTCCACAATACTCTGTCTACACGTCTACCTGTGCCTTATAGCAACTGGCTATTATCATTCACCTCCGCGCCTCTCTCTCCTGCTGGACTGGGAGTTGTGTCTTTTCCCTTTTGGTTCTTAGCCTCCCGAGGCACATTAAGCCACACATGTGGTAGATAGTCCATCAAGTCCTACGGAATTATTACTTAGTTGGTTAATTGGTTAATTGGTTTCAGCAGGCTCCTAATCAAATCTATGCTTGAGGAGAAGCAGCAGGGCAGGGCAGTTTGGCAATTCAGTATCACAACATCTTTGATTAGTCAGCCATCACCTTGGAAAGTAGAGCGGGCTGGAGGCAAGCCCATGAGATGGTAAGCAGGAGGCTGGTGAGGTTTTCACTGGGAGGAGAGAGCAGAGAGCACCCCCGCCCATTCTTGTGCCCAGAGAACATGGGCAGGGCAAGGCTTTCTTCTGTTTTCCTTTCCCTCTCCTTCTCTGTCCCCTCTCCCTTATCTCTCCCTTATCACCTCCTTCTCCCTCTGATCTCTAACTTTAATCCATCATCTGCTTAGTAAGTGTTTAGTGAGTGCTACTGGGCATCCCCGGTGGCTCAGTGGTAAAGAACTCTCCAGCCAGTGCAGGAGAAGTAAGAAGAGACACAGGTTCAATCCCTGGGTCAGGGAATCTCCTGGAGGAGGGCATGGCAACCCACTCCAGTATCCTTGCCTGGAGAATCCCATGGACAGAGGAGCCTGATGAACTAGAGTCCATGGGGCTGCAAAGAATCTGACACAACTAAAGCAACGGGGCACACAGACTCATGTCCACACATGAGTGCTTACTATGTGCGGGGCACTGTTTGAGCACCTAGAATGCCACAAGACGTGGCTACTAACTTACATCCCAGGGCACTGCATCTCCAACTTCAATGTCATCTGAATCACTCAGGGATCTTGCCAAGCAGTGGAACTGGACTCGGGAGGTCTGGGGTAGGGCCAGGCACCTGCATTTCTAATAAGCTTCTGGGTGATGCTGACACCAACAGTTCTCATTCTCTGGAGTAAGGTTCTAGACCAGAGCACTGGTTCTCAACTTGGCTGCACACAGGAGTCACCTGGAAAGCTTCTGAAAATACTGATGCCTGGGCCTCTTCCTCAGAGTTTCTAATTTCAATGCTCTGGAGTGTGTTAGGATTGTAAAGACAAACAAACACAAAACTCCCATGGTGATTATCATGAACATCCAAGGTTGAGAACATCCGCCAGTGACAAGTGTAGGTAGAAAATAGATATTTATTTCAGAGAATACTATGATAGAAAAAAGCAAAGTAAGTACAAGCAAAAGTGAGAGATGGTATTATTTTATATAGGGTGATTTCAGGAAACACCTTTCTGAGGAGGTGACATTTGAGAAGATACCTGAAAGATGTCTAAGAATAGGCCAAGTCACTGCCTGAGAGAAGGGCTACACGTAGTGTTAGTCACTCAGTCGTGTGTGACACTTTATGGCCTCTTGGAATGTAGCCCGCCAGGCTCCCCTGTCCATGGGATTCTCCAGGCAAGAATACTGGAGTGGGTTGCCATTTCCCTTCTCCAGGGGATCTTCCTGATCTAGATTTTGAACCCAGGTCTCCTGCATTACAGGCAGATTCTTTACCATCTGAGCCATAGAGAAGGGCTACAGCTGGAGGAAACAGCAAGTGCTAAGGCCCTGTGGTCAGAGCATGGTTTGCACATTTGAGACACAGCAAAGGAGACTAGCCTATGAGAAAATTCACTGGGAGGCGTCATTGAAACAATAATTTACAATCATTGTAAAATAGTTGCTGCTGCTGCTAAGTCGCTTCAGTCATGTCTGACTCTGTGCAACCCCATAGACGGAGGCCCACCAGGCTCCCCCGTCCCTGGGATTCTCCAGGCAAGAACACTGGAGTGGGTTGCCATTTCCTTCTCCAACGCATGAAAGTGAAAAGTGAAAGTGAAGTCACTCGGCCATGTCCGACTCCTAGCGACCCCATGGACTGCAGCCCACCAGGTCCCTCCGTCCATGGGATTCTCCAGGCAAGAACACTGGAGTGGGTTGCCATTGCCTTCTCCGGTAAAGCGCCTATCTACAATGCGGGAGATCCGCTTCGATCCCTGGGTTGGGAAGATCCCCTGGAGAAGGAAATGGCAATCCACTCTAGTACTATTGCCTGGAGAATCCCATGGACAGAGGAGCCTGGTAGGCTACAGTCCATGGGGTCACAGAGAGTTGGACATGACTGAGTGACTTCACTTATCTCCGTGTAAAATAGTTAACCTTACCTTAATGGAAAGTCTAGGCATATGAGACCTGAAGGAGTTCAAAATGAGTAACGTTTTAAATCTAAAAAAACACTCAGAGATGAGCAAATGTTTGAAAGTGAGGGAAACGCACAAGGACCTGTTAGGTCATTTAATCACCACAAGAATTGTATCCAATAAATATTATCCTCATTTTAGAGAGAAGTGACCAGAAGCTCACAGACACCTGTCCATTTGCCCCTGATCACAAAAAGGCAAGATTAACTTCCAGTCTGAGTGACCTCAAGGTCTCTTCTCTTTCCATGATAAATTCATCCTATACTGGCTTGCTTCCCTTTACTCTCACTTCACACGTGTCCCTGACTCAAGCAGTCTGGGTGGGAGGAGAAGGGTCTAGGTGGGAAACAGGAGGGAAGGGGTAAAAGTGAGAGAAGAAAAACTCAGGAGGTAAAGGATGGCTGCCTCCTCCCCACATGCCTTCAGTTGCGTTCAGTTGCTCAGTCGTGTCCGACCCTTTGTGACCCCATGGACTGTAGCATGGCAGGCTTCCCTGTCCATCACCAACTCCCGGAGCCTACTGAAACCCATGTCCATTGCATCGGTGATGCCACACAACAGTCTCATCCTCTGTCGTCCCCTTCTCCTCTCATGCCTTCAGCTCCTGACTATTCACAGCTGATGCTCACAAAAGCCCTGAGAGCTGGTGTGAGAGTGAAATTTACATGTTGACATGATTGAGTCATGGAACCCAGGCATGTGGTCAAATACCAGTCCAGATGTTGCTGTGAAGGTTACATTTAGATGAGACGAACATTTAAATCAGTGGACTTTGAGTAAAGCATATCATCATCTACAATGTGGGTAGGTCTCTTCCAATTAGTTGAAGCCCTTAATTAAAAAGAGACTCAGGATATTTTCTGGCCATCTAGACATTAAGACTGGGCACTTCCACTGCAGCAGGCAGGGGTTTGATCCCTGGTCAGGGAACTAAGATTCCACATGCCACATGGTGGGACCAAAAAAATAAAAACTAGGACCTGCCGTATAGTACAGGGAACTCTACTCAATACTCTATAAGGGCCTACATGAGAAAAGAATCTAAAAAAAGAGAGGCTATATGTATAGCTGATTCACTTTGCTATATAGCAGAAAGTAACACAACATTGTAAATGAACCATATTTGTTGTTGTTTAGTCGCTAAATCGTGTCTGACTCTTTTGCAACATCATGGACTGTAGCCCGCCAGGCTCCTCTGTCCATGGGATTTTCCAGGCAAGAATACTGGAGTGGGTTGCCATTTGCTTCTCTCAGGGGATTTTTCCGACCCAGGGATTGAAGCGGTGTCTCCTGCATTGTAGGTGGATTCTTTACCCCTGAGCCCCTTATATAAGCTCCAAAAAAATCTTTTTAATGGGGAAAAACAGACTGAGGTCCTCCAGGAAGAGGGGATTCACCCTCCTTAATGCCAACCTCAACTTGTCCCTGAGTCTAGTCCAACTTGCCAGCCTCCACAACCTCATTGGCCAAAGAACTCAGTTTTTCTCTCTCCATACTTACACACACATCCCGTTGGTTCTATTTCTCTGAAAAACCCTGACTGATACAGATGGAACAACCAGTAACATCATCCCCACCAAGGATGGCGTGATCCCTCTCCGAGAGGTGTCCCGAGGTCACACTTCTATGAAATGATGGACTGAGACGGGCCCAGCCCCTTTAGCCTGCACAAGTCACCTGCAGGGCTGGCATTTCATCTTAAGTCTCGACCAGGTTAGAATGCTACACCTCTGATCACATGTGGAATGGCTTTAATAGCATTTTTATCCCTGAAAACAGATGGGGTGGATGAAACAGGGTATAAGGCAAAGGCAAATAAAAGGAGAGCACTTCACTTTGCCGACAGCTGATAAGATCACCATCCTCTGACTTCTAGGGCTGCTAAAAAAGTGAGACAGGAAGGTCCCTGTTTACTAAGGCTTACACTTTCACCTGAGGATTAACCAAAGTGCTTTGTTTCTAGGAGGCTTCCTTGATGGGCTGGGAAATAATGATGGGAAATTGACACAATCACAGATGCCACGATAAAACTTCAGGACTGAAAAACACCAAATGGGGTTGCTGGAGTCTTGACAAAACAGGAGACAAAAAGTGGGGAAAAAAAAAAATACAGAAAAGTGATTCAGTGATGCAATTCCACCCACGGGCTGGTGGGGGGGGGGGATGGGTTGAGGGGGAAGAGAAGGTTGGGAAATACTGCACAATTCTTCCTCAAAAAATGTTGATCAGAATACTTGCTGGTTCAAAAATAATGATGTTGAAGAAAACAAGGAAATGACATACAAATCATGACTTCAGATGAGTATTCTTCTATTTTATTTTTTCACTCATTTCCGAGTAGTTACGAACGTGCCCCTAAAAGGGCCCAGAAGCTATTGTTACCTCGTATGACAGGTGTTTTGAAACGCTTTAGGGAGAAATGTCTGCAAAGTCAAGGATGCAACATCGATGTCTCGCAGAAAACAATGGCATCCACAGTCTCCTTCGGAAAAGGAATCTGAGGTCAAAAACAGAATCCCTACATCCCAGCATCTCCCCGAGAGTCGAGAAGAGCGGAAAGCAGGATATATGAAGAAAAACGAAGGGAAGTGTTTTACTTTTTAATTAATTTTTATCAGAGTATAGCTGCTTTACAACGCTGTGTTAGTTCCTATCGTACAACAAAGTGAATCAGCTGTATGCATACACATATCCCCTCTTTTTTGGATTTCCTTCCCAGTTAGGT